>NC_134715.1:64101515-64404545 GCF_049634645.1 Pelodiscus sinensis | reverse complement strand
TAAAATATTGTATCTTTTTTTTTTTAAGCTTTGGACCCTGCTAAAGATCCATGCTTAAAGATGAAGTGTAGTCGCCATAAGGTATGCATTGCTCAAGACCAGCAGACTGCTGTTTGCATTAGTCATCGGAGACTTACACACAGGTAAATGCTTTAAAGTTAAATGTTATTGATTAGTTTGCTGTCTTCACAAATAAGAACTGTAACCTGTAAATAAATTGTAAATACAGTAGTTTCTCTACAGTGTACTATTGGGGGAAAATTAAGTGAAGTTTTTTTAAATAGTTATGTGGTGTTTGTATATTTATACATAGTGTGTTATAGGGTGTGTGTGTGGGTGGGTGTGGGTGTGGGTGTGTGTGTGTAATATAGGTACAGGGCTCGCCAGCTGCGCGGTTCTGCACTCTGCGCATGCGCAGGTCGCTCCGCACCGGCTCTTCCGGAGTGTAATCTACTCGCCGCGGGCGAGTAGATTACATTATTTGTTGAGCTCTGTGTGTATCTATGTGTGTATATACACATAGAGTAAGCTGGTAATCTAACTACTGCTATACTGAAAGAAAAAATGTTTCATACTAATTGCATCAAAACAATTACCCCAGGAGATAATCTTCCACTGCTGTAGTTTCATCATTTTTTTTTTTTTTTGTATTGAAATCACTTCAGGATTCTCGAAGTTCTTCCTTTCCAAAGGCTGAATTATTATACTATTGTAGACACATTTGTCTCACTGCTTGTGTAACCCACACACCTAGTGTAGTTCACTGTCCTATGTAGTGCCACTTAGTTTTAGACCACTTACAATGAGAGATAAGAACAGGGGAACTCTATAGCCTAAACTGAGAGCCCGCTGACTTTATAGCTCAAGATGTAGAGGCTCCTATACTAATCTCCAGAGGTCCCAGATTCATTCTGCCAGTGTTGGTTATGCTTGGAAAAGGTAAATCTCAACATTTATTTGATGTACCTTTTTGGCTTAGATATAATATTCATCCCCATATTTACTGAGGTAGTACCATTTTATTTCTACACCATTAATACACTGAGAGCAAATGTGTGATGAGGTTTTGCATATGGTCAGAACATGAGCTATTTTCCCTCTTGTATCTCTAGTTGGGGACATATTTAATGTTTTTAGTTATGAAATATTAAAATGTCTCTTATAAGAAGTGTGAACTGCCGTATGTAGGCCCCAGTTTAACAAGGCACTTGATTATGTGCTTAATTCCTATTGACCTTAATTGGCCTTTGAAGCCTGCTCAAAACTAAACATGCTGAATTGGGCCACGATGAAAAATTTTAACCAGGAACAGAACTATTTTTCAGCTAGTGAAAATTGTATTTAAGGACAACTATGAAGCTATCTTTGTTAAAGAATGTTCAGTTTCCTAATATCTAGTTATACTGAAATATATTCATATGTAGCTGTGGAAAGAAACAAGCTAGTATTTTTGTGCAGTAAAAAGAGCAATGTTTTAAACTCTGAAGCCACAATTAAACAAAACTATTAGACAAGTAGCTTTAGACCTTAACAAATGATGATCTGAAATTTACAGATTATGGTAAGATATTTAAATTGCAGTTGGGAAGGTCTAGTTTGTATATAAGGAAAAAACATTTTACTAGGAGGGTGGTGAAGCACTGGAATGGGTTACCTAGAGAGGTGATGGAATCTCCATCCTACATTGATTTAGTTAGAGTTGTTTCTACTTTGAACAGAGGTTTGGGCTCAATGACCTCCTGAGGTCTCTTTCACCCTGTCCAACATGTTATCAATAAACTACAACCTATACTGGAACAGGATACTAAACTCCGAGAGGCTCTGGGAGACAGACCCATAGTCTCCTATAGACAACCACCTAACCTCAAGATGATTCTTACCAACAACCACAGGTTGCTGTACCAACCCTGGAACTTTCCCTTTCAACAAACCCCGTTGCCAGCTTTGTCCACATATTCACTCTGCTGATACCATTATTGGACCTAACCAATTGAGTTATAAGATCAAGAACATATATTCCTGCTCATCCAGAAATATAATTTATGCTATTGTGCTGAAAGTGTCCATCTGCTATGTACATTGGACAAACATCTCAGACACTTTGCCAAAGAATCAATGCCCACAAAACAGATGATAGAGAGGATCACAGAGAAAAAAGTTGCTTGCCATTTCAACCAGAAAGGGCATTGTCTCAATGACTTGATTACCTTCATCCTGCTTCAAAGATCTTTTCACACCAGACTTGAAAGAGAATCCTCTGAACTGTCATTCATGCTTAAATTTGACACTTTACACCTAGGTCTTAACAAAGACACTAGTTACCTTACCCATTATAAAGATAGCTTCCCCAATTATCACCTCTAATATCATTAGCTTACAGACATTTACCTCCCCCCCCCCCATCACCCTTCTGTTCTGAAATTTGATTTGTCCTTTTCATATGTGTTCATTTTTTTTATTGTATCCTTTGGTATATATGGTCATGCCAATTTTCTTCCACTATTTGATCTGAGGAAGTGGGTCTGGCCCACAAAAGCTCATTACCTAATAAACCATCTTGTTAGTCTTTAAAGTGCTACATAGTCCTGTTTTTTGTTTCAGCTAGACCAGACTAACACAGCTACATTTCTATCCCTCTTTCAACCCTATGATTCTATGATTTTAGAAATTGAAAGAGTTATTATCAAATAAGGTCATCTTTCCTAATTTTCAGTTGAATTGGAACCATAGGGGAAAATATCAAGGCCAAATGTACAATGACAAAATAATTGTGAGAATATATGTTTATTATTTCTAAGAAGGTAATAATAGAAGAAGAAAAAATAATAGTAAAAATCTGTGTAAAGTATGTAGGTGCTGAAAAATCTTCCAGACCAGCTGCAAATGCCTATGGTATTTGCATAAATGCTGTCTGAATATAACAACATTCGTGTGAAATTTCAAGAATGATAGAAATTTGCTAGAACTGAAAACTAGGAAACTTATATAGACTATTCAGTATTAATCTAAATCCTATCCTGTAGATCTGTGTACAGAGTGGACCTGACATGCTTGGATCTGACCCCTCTCCCCAGAAGTGAGAGAGCCATTTGTGTCATGGTACATTCTCTTCCTGAAGATTTGTTTTGCATGCAGTTTGTGGTCTGATAAGGATGAAAGTGGTGGGAATGAAGGACAAAATACATTGTCCTTTTTCCATCCCCAAGGAAATTAGATGAGTGAAGTTATATAGCACTGGGCTCCATTATCCATTATTTGTAAGTATGTATAGTGCATTGCTCCTTCTTTTGAGCATTCCACACATCTGCTCACTGGGGCAGCTGCACATAGGGTACAGTGTTCCCTGTAAGCTGCCTGGCAGCATCCGCCCGGTCAGAGGCTCAGGGCTCAGTCAGAGGCTCACCTGTGACGCTGTGCTGATGCTGCAGTCAGAGTTCTCAATGCTTCTCCATCCATTCAGAAGTGTGGAGATGCTCTCTAAGTGCAGAATTAATTTAGTCCAAAATTTGTGTTGGCTTGTTTCTCTTCTCTCACTGAAATGCATCAGTCTACTTTTTATAGGAGAAGAGATTTCTCACATAATTAAAGGTTACAGGTTCAGAGCCTTTGAGTAGTAGAGAGAGCATGACTACATGGGGAAATATAGTATTACAAATGTTCTTGTAATTTATCTTTTAAAATCTTATCTTTCATTTTAATTTACAAATAATTTTGTGGATTGTGAATTCAACATTGTGTAAAAGTGTAGTTGTTACTTTGTATTTATATAGAGCAAAATTGTACATAACTTTATATTGCATGGATTTAAAGACATTGTGAAGTATAACTTTTTCAGATTGCTTTACATAACAATAATACATTGACTGTGATGTGTCTTCTCAAAATCAATGTAACTACATCTTGAACCTCTATAATCCATCACTTTCTGGTCCAGCAACATCCGTGGTCCAGAATGATTTTAGTTAGCTGGATGGTCACTTACCATGGGTGTGGCCAAGCTTTTCACTATTCCATATAATTTATTTACAGCCATGTTCTATATTGTTATTTAGCTCTATGAACCCTTGTAAGAGTTCAGTATGCTTTGGAAGTGTTGGTAAGGCTGCTAGACAGTATTGACATCCTGTTGGGCAAATTCTCTAGTTTGGTACTTGTCAGGTTCCGAGAGTGCCAGACTAGAGAGATTCATCTTGTAGTGGTATGAGGCTTCAGTATGGCACTGTGCAACAGATCCTTGATTGAGAGGTGAGAGAAGACAAAGTTTTTGTGTTAATTACTGATTGTGTTCACTAGTAAATCAAAACTGAGATTCTGTGGTATCAGAAATATTGGTATTTAAAATATACCTTCTACTTCTCAGAAGTAAAGACATTTTAATGCTTTGACTCTTTATTTTCTGACAACACATGGGAACATCTCTAACCTATATCACTACAGGTATATGCTTTCAATCCTCTAATTTTAGAATGCTTTTAATTGGAAACAAGGGTCAAATATTATATATAAAATAATGTATTTAAAAGATTTGTTTTGTGTTAGACACAACAGTTCCAAAACTGATTTGACCGATATAATCAGTTATTTTTTATTTCCCCTATAACAAAAGCATGGATTCATTGCTCATTTTAGCAATCTCATTCCTAAATTACTCCTATTTTTCTATCAGCCTTATTCTTGTGATAAATTTATATGACACATGCACACAGGCTGATTTGCCTCTTCAAAATGTACTTAGACTGTGTACCTCATTAATTGCATCAGTGAAAAATTCATGTCATTCCTTTTCTCTTTTTAAGTAGTTGCCAATCTAGGAATCATATTTTCATTACTTCTAGAAACATACCTGTCGTTATTTGCTTTGGAGAATTTTTATTTTCTATTTTCATTGTTTACTCATCCCTTGTTCTGTGATTAAGAAAAGCTTCAGAGATAGATTTAAAAAAAATTCAGCAGTTCAACTGGTGGAGTAGGGGCATTGTGAGCAAAATATCACCAAAAGAAACCTGAAGAGTGCTAAGTATGTACAGTAAACTTCTGATACTCCGGCACCTTTAGGAGCCAGGGGGTGCCGGATTATCAGATATGCCGGACTATCAGAAGGGGGGAGGGCTATGAGGGGTCTGGAGTGGGGTGGGAGGGGATGCCACCCCAGACCTCTCATAGCCCCCCCCTTACGATAGTCAGGCTCTGCCCCAGGCGTCCCTGATTCAGCTGCTGCTGGTCAGTTTCAGCAGCCGCTGATTTGGGGATGCCTGCAATAGAGCAGCTGGGGTGCTGCCGGGTTGGTCCCGTGGTGCCAAGGGGCGGTGCTACGGCACCAACCCAGCAGCACTCCAGCTGCTCTTGGGGACACCTGGGACAGAGCAGCTGAGGTACTGCCCGGTTGGTCCCGTAGCGCTGCCCCTCGGGGCTGCGGGACCAACCCAGCAGCACCCCAGCTGCTCTTGGGGATGCCTGGGGCAGAGCAGCTGGAGCGCTGCCGGGTTGGTCCTGCAGCGCCAAAGGACGGCGCTGCGGGACCAACCCGGCAGGACCCCAGCTGCTCTGCCCCAGGGGTCCCCGATTCAGCCACTGCTGAAACAGATCAGCGGCTGATTCCAGGAAGCCCGGGGCAGAGCTGCTGTGCCTGGGGCTTCCTGGAATCAGCTACTGATCTGTTTCAGCAGCAGCTGACTTGGGGACCCCTGGGGCAGAGCAGCTGGGGTCCTGCTGGGTTGGTCCCGCAGCCCCGAGGGGCAGCGCTACAAGACCAACCCAGCAGCACCCCAGATGCTCTGCTCCCGGCTTCCCCGATTGAGCTGCTGGTCAGTTTCAGCAGCAGCTGAATAGGGGAAGCCTGTCCGGCTGCCCCAGCACTTCCGGGTTCCTGATGGTGCCGGACCATCAGGAGTCCCGGAGCATTGGATGCCAGACTAATGGAGTTTTACTGTATATAATCTTAAATACAAGTAGTGTCATTGGTTTCAGTAGGCTTACTACATATTTAAATTCTTTGCTGGGTTGGAGCCCAAATGCTTAATTATCAAAAATTATTTAAAAAAAAAAAAAAGCCCAGCTTGTAGGCAGAAAAGGAGGGAAAAAATTATAATTAACAGCATCTTGCCCTACTTTGACAGTTTCCCCTTTTGTTTTTATCTCATATCTGTTCAGTTACAGGAGACAATTTATAAAGGAGGTCACATTCAGTTAAAATACTGACATTCTAAGCAATGGTGAGTGACTGTAAAGAACCAGCAAAGTGCCAAGTTATGAGTTGCTCAGTAACATTTCAGAAACATGTTTCTACAACAGTGGTCTCCAACCTTTTTATATCAAAGATAACTTTTTGAACTTCAGAGCAACCCACCCCTTCCCTGAGGTCCCACATCTTCTCTAAAGCCCTGCCTACTCCACTGCTCTCTCGCTTGCTCTCCCTCATCCTCATTCACTTTTATCTGGCTGGGGCAGGAGTTTGGGGTGCTGGAGGAGGTGAGGGTTGCAGGTGCTGAGAGCGAATTTGGATGCAGGACAAGGCTCCAGGCTGGGGCCCCCTTCTGCACCCAAACTCACTTCCAGATGCACACCCCTCACTTCCTTCCACACCCTAACACTTTGGGAAGAAGTTTGTGTGCAGGAGAGGGCACTAGATGGGGCAGAGTGTTAGGTGCAGGACAGGGTGAGGACTGTGGGCTAAGGGAAGGACTTTGGGGGTTGGCTCAGGACTGACCAATGGATGGTGTGCAGGCTGCTGCCGAGAAGCACTTACTACAGGCAGTTCCCAGTCAGCAGCATAGTAGGGCTCAGGCAAGCTGCTCCTGGAAATGTTGATATGAGAGAGAGAGAGAGAGAGACGCCCCTCTCCACATGCTTCACTACTTCCTGAAGCCTATAAGTGCCACCCCTATTGGCCTATTCCCAGCCAATAGAAGCTGCTTTCACAGTACTGGAGTCAGAGTCAGGAGGGTGCTGCCTCCCTGCTCCCCACTTCTAAGGACTGCAGAGTCTGCTTTTACTTTTAGCCGCTTGCTTCTAGGAGCAATGTGGGGACCAGGCAGGCGGAGATAGCCTTTTTGAGGATTGTGATCGAGTGGCAGAAGCTCCAGGATCTGCCAGTCAATTGTTATTGCTGGGCTGGTGAGCACAGGTCTAGAACATTGTAGATTGAGACATAGAATGTGAACACTGGTTTGGGCTAAGCATCTAGATACAGTATCTTCATCTGGGCTTCTTTGACGTTGTAGAGATTTGTGAACAATCTTACATTGTTTGATCTTAATGAAGTCTAATGAAAAACAGAAGCTTTTTTCTCCTCTTCCATAAGCATCCAGGGATTTAACCAGAAAGGATAAAAAACAACAGCCCTTTTTGTAAAGAAAGTGAAGTGTCTATATACAGAACTGTTAGATGCACGCCATGTTGTTTCTTAGATTTTGAACCTTCTGCATTAAATTGTGCAGATTGTTTGATAGCTTGTTTTAAAGGACAGCCTTAATTTTTTAGTTTTATTTTTTTCTCTTTATTGGCAGATCCAAAAGGTAGAAATCTGGGGTGGGTTATTTGGACTGGCTTTAATATTTTGACAGTTGTCTCCAAGATAATTTTCTCTATCTGCTCACATTTTCAGTTGGCCATCTTTCTGTTCTGCTGCAGAAGAAATGGATTTCTGCTATTCATGTTGTGAGCTAATGGTCGCTAATACTTTAAAATGAAAAGTGTGGTGTTTTGGATTCTCCTAATCTCCCATCCACTCCCAGGTTTTTGTACATTTGAGTGAATTTTGATGTAACTTTCTCATTCTCCCGCTTTCTAGATTATTTTAGAATCTAGAATAGCAAGCAATGGTAAGATAATGTAAGTACTCAAAACCCATTCCTTTTGTCCCCGAATTACTGATATGTAAGAAATCTCCAGGAAAATATTATATAATAAAGGGGCATAAATTACCTAAAACGTGTTAACCCTACATGAGTACAACTTTATCATCCTCTCCCCTTCTATTGTCTAGCTGAAATCCTTCTTTCCTTTCCTTTTAACCTCATTACTGTACATTGATTTGTGTTTCTTTTATGATATTCTTCCCTTTTCTCCTCTGCTTTCTTTGAAGAAAGCATCTATTTTCTTTTCACATGTTCACATGTATTCTCTTGCTTTCCACCTTGTTCTCTCCCATAACTTGTGGTTTCTTCAGTCTTATTTATTTGCTTCTTACGGTAGCATTTTCTGTTCTCAGTCTCATTGTGCTTTCACCCTTGTCATAACTTGTATGCCGTTGTTCCTTCAAGGTCTTCCCATATCACTTGAATATCAGTTCATAGCATTCATATGGTATTCTACAGGGTTTTATTAACCAGTAGACACTCGTGAAAATGATAAATAAGTAGTAATACCCAGTTAAACACCGAGAGCTGTTTTCTTGCATGCAGAGGAAAGTTATGAACAGGGATGGAAAATTTACTTAGCTCAGGTATAAAATATGACCTTGACGAGTCGGGCCAACACTGAAATGTAGACCGTATAATACAGTAGCTGAAAATAATTTACTAGCTGATTCATATCACCAAATTAATTATTTGTCTTTCCACCATAGAAGAAAAACTGAATAGTAAGAATTCAAAATATGGAGAGAAGAAGCCAATGAATAGAAAAAGAAAACTGACAGAATACTGCTAGTTAGCTGGTTACTGTCCCAAAAATTGCAAGAGTTTGAAGACCATGTGTAAGCATAGAAGAATGTCAGGTGACTATTATAGTCATAAAACTGTTACAGCATCACTCCATAGACATGAAAACTTCAATACCAGGCTCTGATATGCAATAATTAGTGTTGAAAATGTTCCTGCTCACAACACACATGCATTTCAACTTCATAGTGCCAAAAGTTAAGGAGTTGCTGCATTTACTTTTAAACAGTTGGAATTAATACGGCTATGCCATAAGCTCCAATAAAAATTAATAGGAATGAAAAGTGCACCAGTACAAACAAATGGCAAAATTACCTGCTCCACACACGAGTGAGAGTGAATGGTTTGCAAGAAAGGGTTCCAGAGGAGAATACTGGGATATGCAAATCTATGTAGTGTGGAACTCAGTAGGACATAAACAGTCTGGAGAAATTTAATGCTTCCAAATTTATTACTGCAGAGAAATTCATCAGCTGTGCTACATAAGGTGCCTGCATCATTTGCTAAAGAGTCATCTGTGGAGTGTTTTGGCAGCCACTCTGTGGCTTTAGGGAAAGAATTTCTGCTTCCTACCTGTTGGTCTGCAAGCTAGATTTTATAAGGTCTTATAGCCTATCTATGAGCCAGTCTATGAACAGACTTCTCAGACTGTTCTTCAGTTATGCTAAGAAGGGGGAAATGTCATCTTGCTATAAAGATCACAAAATCTGTATTATCATCTAATTCATCCCTCTCCAGGGCAGGATATAGTTTCCAAATAGATTTTACATTAATCTGATAAACATGTAATCTTAGCCCAAATGCCTTGAAGATGTTACATAATGAATGAAATTTTAGATTGCTATAGTGAAACAAATCATTGGTACCCTGATAATTCTTCAGAAAAATAGAGGCGCAATGGGGACAGAGAAAATATCTGTCTACTTCTTTATGTGACCATTAGTACTACTATAGCATTGAAGCAGCTAATGATATATGGAGTACTGTAACATGAAGAAATATTCCTTTTCAACTCAGATATGATGAGCTTTGTGCTTTGAGCCTGAGATTTGGTTAACCTTGTCCGTGATGGATGCTGTGACAAAAACCTAAAATAAATTCCAAATGCTATAGTACTGTAATAATGGTTCTACTGCATTTAATGCCTAGAGTGACAACATTCACTCTTACAACTGTAAGGCACTACATGGCTAAAAAGGTGATGTCTCTCAGGATAATAAATTGACCAGGGATGAAGAGTGTGTGTGTGTGTGTGTGTGTGTGTGTGTGTGTGTTTTCAAAGCACTTCAACATGCATTATACCTAAGGGTCAAATAGCATCAAAAGATCATTTCATTTTAATGGGACTTAAGCTCCCTAAGCACTTCTTGAATATTTTGAATGTTTTTTCCAAAAGTGACTTAGACACTGAAAACCTAAGTTTAAAAAAAGTTTGACCTCAGTATTTGTCCATTGGACAATTATTCATTCCATTCAATGCCAGGCCCCTTCCCCCCCTCCCCCCAAAAAAAACCCCAGCACCTGAATTAGTAGAAGTTAAGTTTGAGCCTTCAATTTCAATTTTGTGGAAAACAAGAAGTTGTTGGTAAGGTTCTATTTCCAAAGTGGTAAAAAATAAAATGAGAAAGTAAATTTGATATTAAAAGTGGATTACATTTTTTTAAATGTGTAAATCTGTAACAGATTAATTTATGATGGTTTAAATGCCATTTTCTATTTTTGAGCCCAAAATGACACTTTTTCTCATATACAGTAATCAACTTGAAGAAGAATTGTTGCCTGTGATGTCAATGATGGGGAAGTCAATAGATTAGTAGGTTTAGTGTGGTCCCCTTTTGTGCTTCTAAGTGGCTTTATACCCCAGGGGCTCTAAAAAAGAGGAGGGGGTAGGCTTTATCCATCTGTTCTGGCACTTCATAGCATATGGTTAGAGCAAAGCTACATATACACTACAGGGTTTTTGCGCAAAAACGGCTGTTGTTTCTCAAAAACCCGTGGAGCATCCACACCTCAAGCGCATTTTTTGCACATGTAAATTTACAGTGAATCGACCGAAGAGAGGGCTTTTTGTAGTATAGGTATTCCTCTTTCTACGAGGAATAACTCCTTTTTGCACAAGAGCTCTTGCGCAAAAAGGTATGTGTGGACAGGCAACAGGGGTTTTTTGCGTTAAGAGGAAAAAGCACAAGTGCCCTGGTGGCCATTCTGTGGATAGTAATCCGCACTTGCTTTCAAAAGAACGTTCATGCAGTCTGGACTCTCTCTTGCACAAAAGCGCATCACTTTTCCAATGCACTTTTGCTCTCTCTTGCACAAGAAGTTTTTGCAGAAGATCTCTTCCACAAAAAGTTTCTTGCACAAGAAGTCTGCAGTGTAGGCATAGCCCAAAAGAAATAAAGAAGTGTTATGTCATATATGTCTGAGGAGAATTCAAGGAGGTGTTGAACCATGTGATAGACTTTATAAGGTGTGGCAAGGTCCTTGCTCAGGCCCCTTGCCTTGGAACCCCTTCTTGGGTCACAAATCAACCAGAGACCCTTTATGGTGCGGTCACCTGTGCCTTTTATTTTCAGTGCAAACTTCCTACCACCTTCTATTTACAGAGCTTTGGTTTTCTAGCAGCTAACTTAGCCGGCCTCTCCTTGTGGCTTGGGAGTATATTCCTCCACACCCTGGCTCCTCCCTTTTTACTCCCCCTGTGTCTGCATTATATAGCCCTCTGGCTAATGAGGCCCACAGCTGCTTGGATTAGCCCCTCAGGCCTGGGCTTGCTCAGCTGGCTATAATTGGCCTTTTCAGCCAAGCTGTAGTGGCAGAGCTCTGGCTTAGCCAGCAGTCTGTCATAAATGTTACAGAAGTTCACAGATGAGTTAAAATAAAGATGATGATGTCTGAAGGAACACAGTTTGAAAGATAACTGGGCTATAATTCTGTAACGTGTATGGAAGCCTTCATTGCATTGCTTTTGATATTAAATCTTATTATTCTTGAAATCTTATCTGTATGAAATGTTCTTTGTTAAATGTCAATTAGCATTAATCTTGTGTCTCCTATCCACTGTTTTTCCTCTATTAATAGAAATAACTCATTTCTTTGGTACAAAGTGCTCTGACTGCCTTGTAGTCTGTTTCTTATAGCAGTAGTTTTAATTGTGTGTGTGTGTGTGTGTGTGCGCGCGTGTGCAGGTGCACAGGAATTGTTTCGGCATAGTTTAATTTTGGCATATGATATGCTGTATCATAGCTACTTCTGCATGTATTTTTAAGGTTAAAACCGCTGATTTGCATCTGAAGCCCAATGATGATTTCTTCCTGTGATATTTGAAGCAATTAATAAAGTCCAGACTTCAACTGAATGTTAGAAAATAGGCCCACGTTGTTCCTATATATTTTACAAACATGTTTTCAATGTAGTGCAGCACAAATATTGGATGCAAGCCGATGTTTGTCAGGCTGAAAACTGGACTGCACTTGCTTGGAGATACTACTGTACTTGGAAAATCCTAACACCGATTCATGGGTTCTTTATGGCATCCTCAACAGAATGTGGAACATCTTATATTGCAATATTGGATTTTAGTTTTTATTATTTGGAAGTCTCCTGTTTAGACTAAAGTGCCAGTAACACTGGTGGTATTGAAAAGTTGTTGTACAATGAGTGACAGTATTCCTTAAGGAGTTCTAGATGCCATTTATAGATTTTTAGACTAATGGATTTTAAGGGTGGAAGCAGCCATTAGAAAATATATAGTCTGATTTTTCTGAAGCATACAGGAGACAGCAGTATTGGTTTTATTGTGATATCTTTGCTCTTTGACTACTTGATTAGCTAAGCCCTTTTTGAAAGGACGCCACACTTAGGCAAGGGAGTAATCAGCTGCATACAAGAGATTCAATTTATTTGAATAGTAAATATCCTCATATTTCTTGATAATAGATGCAGATTCCCTTATGAGCAGCTTGATTCCTCTTCAGTGCCTCATGCATGGGCATGTTTTCCAAAAGAGGGTGGCTTGAGTTTTTATTTTTTAATTCATAATTATTTACAAAAATAATTTGTTACTGTTAAACAACTGCACTCTTGTTGCATAATTCTGTAGTTACAAACCCAAGGAATCAGAGCAGGACTGATCCAGATCCCATTAAAGTGAACTGTAGAGATTTCCTCAATGAGTTCATTGTTACTTGGATCAAACTTGCTTTCCAGCTAATTAAAAAAGACACCCTTCCTGCCCCTTCTCAATATAGTTTAGGTGCTACAGTTTATTATGCTTCTCTTTAAATAAAACAAAACAAAAACTCCCCACCAGACAACAATGACTTGCTTTACACAAATTGTACAAAAGTTGCAAACACTGCTATTTAGAATGTCATCATTTCACATTATAACATTGCTCTCTAAAGAAGGCCAGCTGGTGCAGTTAAGTCCCTTATTGGAAATTTTACTCTGATTCATTACTGTGATTTGTAGTTGTGTAAAGAAACACTTAATCATTCTTATGCTCCAAGCTCTATTGAATCTACTGAAGGCTTTCTGTTGGTCTGCATAATTTGTTCTGCCAGTCTGCCAGTTTGGAACGATTTCAAGCTTGTTGTATTATCTATGTTTGTTTGCACAGGAAGTGATGCTGCACGTAGGCTGAATTTACAGTAATTCTTTAGTAATAGGCTAATGAGGAACCCTACTTTCTTCACAATGGTAACATTATATAGGTTTGATTAGTCCAATTATTGTGGAACTGTGGTAATGCAAAAGAAATTTGCTTATCCAGAGTCTAACCCAGTTTGTCAACTAGCAGTCTGTGTTTTTATGATGTCAGAAAGGAGAGGTGCACTTATTTGATGCAGCACGTATTTAGTTTCATGTCAAACATTCAGCTTTTTAATTGCTAGCTTTTTGCCTTTTTTGCCTTATGGAAGAAAAAGCTTACTGAATGATACATTGTATGATATGTACTCATATTACAAACATGCAAAACCAGGCCTGTTATTCCCTCAGTTCACATTTCTTCCATTAATGTTAGTGGCTGGTTATGGATGCACATCTAGAAAAGAATAAGATCCCTAAGGGAGTCCATTCTCTCTTTATGTTCATAAGTAACTTCCACAAACATTAATGGAAGATATGCATGCAGTTTGAGAAAATAGATATTGTTGTATCAGCATTTCCATTATAATCCCTATTATTTATTAGGTTATAACTTACCCATAGAATACTTTCTGCTCAGTGAAACTTGACAAACAAAAGCTCATATAGGAAATTGTTTTCAGTAAGAAGAAAAAGAGGAGAAAACAGCCATGCGTATCTAAGAAACAGAATTTTTCCAATTTGACTTTTTGACTCATGTAATAAAACATATTTATAGAGAGGGACTGAAGCAGACTTGAAATAAGAGAGATAAGAAAACATGACTTGACTTGAAAAGGACTTTTGTGTTTGCTATGTTAATATTCCAAATAGTTTCCTGAATAACAGAATTCAGAATGTTACATTGTGCTGTTCCATAAATCAAAAAGAGTCTGTGATTTGCTGAATTTTCAGTTTAAAAATAGCTTTTGTTGGTAGACCGTGAAAATAAGGTTAAATTGGAATCCTTTTAGCAATCTTAATTACTGGGACATTATTATGACCAATAATCATAAAACTTGGCATTGATTATCCAAATTAATTATTTGTACTTACTGATTTCTAAGGAAGACCATCAAATAATAACTGTTACTTAGATTGTAAATTTTTATGGCAAACTTTTTATGGCATTTACAGTCTTTTTTTCTTTGATTTGTACTGTATCGGGAACAGTGGGATCCTGGTCCATGACTCAGGCTTCTAGGCACTGCAGTAATACAAATTACTAATGGTAATATTAAAATTTCCTTCGTTAGTAAATATATGCAGACCAAAAATGTAAGACCAATATAAACATCAGATCCTGAAGAGACTTACACAGGTAAGAATTTGCAAGTTTGGGGCCTCAGATCTTCTCTATTTTTGTAGTAGAGTGCTGTCAATAGCTATATATTTTATTAGAATTCAGTAGCAACTACAAAATGCCCCTTGTAAATATTTTATCTACAATTTGGTCTGCTAACTTTATTTTTAAATATTTTTACAGATACTATTTATTATCTGTTCTTTGGATATTATTGCAATAGTCTTAGTGGGGTGGATTAATAATTGAGGTTGCTTTTTTATTTTTATGTGGAATCTGTTCTCATTAAAATAGGAATTCTTGCAACTGACTACGGTCAAGTCTAATGCATTTTGCTTGCTGTGTGTGCATTTCCACATAATTTGCTTCTATATTGCTATCCTGACCTTTAACACATCTGTTTTTTCACTTATGGGGCCCTCTTGAGCAGACTGTCAGTTGTGCAAAATTGAGTATGGGGATTGTACTTAGGGAATAGAAACTATCCAACTAATTTTCACTTGTACTCTCAGGCAGGACTTGCAGACTTTCAATTGAAAAGTTAACTATGGAAGCTGGTTATGTTTTTCATTGTGTCACTATTTTAAAAATAAAACAAACGTGAGCAATCAAGTATTTATATTGCAGTGATATACCAGTTATGTGGTTTAGGTGATTACATGATTTTCCTTTCTTGGCATTTGCATATCTTAAGTATTTAGTTTGAGGGTGCAAGCAATTTGTGTCAACTAAACGATTAGTCGATAAGGATCATTGTGCAGAGCCACAGTGGGGGTTCCTCCAGGAGCTGGCTGGAGCTGGGACTCAGCATTCCCAGCTCTGGGATCCACCCGTGTTCAGGTTCTTTATTTTAAATATAATGAGAGCCGCTGGGCTCCAACTGGATTTAAAATGCAGAGGCACAGCATCCCAGACCAGCACAAGCCAGGGCTGCTCGGTCCCAGCTTGCAGTGCGTCCAGCAGCCCTTGTTCACAGCAGCCAGCTCTGTCCATCGCGAACAGGGTCTGCTACCAGAGCAGCTACTGCTCATGGCCAACTCTGTCTGCCACAGAGGCTGCTCCAGCACCAGCCCCAGCCCCTGTTTGCAGCTGGCCAAGGACAGAGGCAGCTGTCAGAGCAGCCCATGTGTGCGGCCAGCCTGGGCCGCCATGAACAGGGGCTGCTTGGCAGTAGCAGTGGAAGACCCCTATGGAAAGGGGCTGCTATGAGAGCAGCCTTCCCTATTCCCCTTCCTCCCGCCCCCATTGCATCTAAGAGAGGTGGTGGGGAGCACGTGGCATCGTGAAGATTTCTGGGGGGGAATCAGCTTTTAAGGAGGTTTGTTCTATTAGGGAGTTTGTTTTCAGGAGCAAGCCTTAAGGCTATCACTTAAGCCTATTAAATTGTATGCTTCAAACATATATGTAGATATGAGAATTGTCAAAATGGCAGTATCATTTCGATGTTCTGTTGAAATACTGTCAGTGAATTCTAATGTATGTTAGCCAAAAATTGTTATAATATTATCATTTGAAACCTATGGAGAGATGATGATGATGAACAATCTCCCAAATAAGCATTTCACTAAGAAACAGTTTAGTTTATTCATTTATTTGTCAGAAGGGTCAATGTGTATGGTGCTTAGTTTTGAGGTAATACAGTGTTGTAGCTTGGTTTAGTAGTAGAACTGGTTAAGTTCATAGAGAGATTCTGCAAGTATTTGTTGCAACTGAAGAATGAATTTTCTTTGACTTTGCTCTCACACCTTTTGTATTCACTTTCAAAGAACTCTCCTGTTACTAAGGTTTACTCATGTACAAAGAATGAATGTGGAGGTTGAATGCAGTATTATCAAACACATGCGTTAAATTCACACTGCTAGTGTCTCCACAGTAATCTTCAAATATAAATCTGTGTGGGTCTGAGAGAGAAGGGGAAAGTAGTACAGAGAAATTATTAAAATCATAGGAGTAATCCAGAAAGACAGCATCAGTGAGAGTGCAAGGAATCCCTTAGGTCAGAGTGATTCTGGATCAGTAGCAGCCCCAGTGTCCCTATCTGGGGATGTTTTCAGAATTCACAGAAGGTCCCTCAAGGATACAGGATCCTAGTAACCTCCCCATTATCCCTTTTGAGTCTCAGCCCTAAGAGATTCTGAAAAGCAGCAACGTAGCAATTAAGGGCCTGCTATAACCCCTTTTTTGTCCCTAGGATTGCACCATTAAAGATTGGTCTGGAGTCTCCAGGAATTAACAATTTTTAATTAAAGGTGGAACTTTGAGGAATGCATCCAGCCATAATTGGCAATCCTATTGGCGCCACATATTGCTATCAAGGATACTGACTCAGTCCAGTGACTTTACACCCTCCCTTCCTCCCTCAGAGCAGGAATGGATGTTGTGTGGTGTTTAACTTTCAACCCCTGATTTCTTTATCTTTCAGCCCACACCAATAAGAGCAGAATGGAGATTGAGTTAATGTTTTTAATGCCGAGAATGCCCTGACTTCATCAGAACCTTTGACCTCAACTCTCAAACTCTGGACACTTTATTTACACCTTGTTGATAATGTCCCATGCCTCTTCAATTCCCTTTCTTTTTACAATGCAAATTAACACATTATTAGAAGGAATAATAGCTGTATTCTAAACTTTTAACTGCTTAAAATGAAGAACTAAGTGGTGGTGTGAAGAGTAAATGTAACTTCTGTTCAATATGCAACAGCAGTAGTTCTGAAAGGAAGAGTAAAGCATGGTGTAGAAAATAACCCTGTAAACGTAATGAGAGCATTATATGAATCAGTTTTATACCCTACTTCATAATAGTAGTGTTAATAATGATACCGTCTTCTGTTCTGTAGAATTATAGAAATGTTGGGCTGGAAAGAACCTTGAAAGGTTATCTAGTCCATGGAACTGGAACTGACGTGGGATCAAGTATACCTAGACCATCCATGAAAGCTGTTTTTATCTAACCTGTCCTTCTCCTCCCCTCCTTCTTCCCCCCCCCCCAAAAAAAACACAACAGTGATGAAGATCCCACAACTTCCTTGGAAACCTCTAAAGCTTAAATAACCTAGATAGTTAGTTTTTCCTAACATCTTTCTTGTGGCAGACTAAATCTATTTCTTCTTGTCCTACCTTAAGTGGAGATGTATACCAATTGATCGCAGTGCTGTAACAGCTCTTAACAAAATTAAGACAATTGTAGGGTCCCCTCTGAAGCTTCTTTTCTTAAAACTAAATGTGTCCTGTTCTTTTAACTTTTTTTCATTTGATTTTTGCCTTCCTAAGTGAAGTACTTGGTGCTTCTCTTGATTTCATCTTGTGTATTTCCAATTTTCCAGTTTATCAATGCCATTTTGAATTCTAATCCTGAATTCTTGAAACCCATTGAAACCCATCTTGAAAGCATTTTCCAGAATGCTTGAAACCCCTCCCAGTAGAATCATCTGCAAATTTTATAAGCATTCTCATCATTATTACCCAAATCATTCATTAACATAATATATGAATAATACTGGAGCATGGACAGCCTACTCTAGTATCTCACTAGATACTTCTGTTCAGTTTGACAGTGATTCTGAGTACAGTCTTTCACACACTATTGTCCCCATTTTGTAGCAATTTAATCTAGCTCATGTTTCCTGAGTTTGCTTGTGAGAATGTCATGTGGAACAGTATCAAAAGCCTTTCTAAAATCAAGATACAGTATATCTACAGCAACTATTTGTCCAACAGACTGGTGACATTGTAAAAGAAGGAAATAAAAGATTATTCCAGTGTTTACCCTAAATTGATGTGACATGATTTATTTTCAACAAATCCATGTTGTCTGTTGTTTACACCCTATTAACCATAGGGTACTTTTAAACTGTTTATAAGGAAATTAAATAGGTGGAATAATCTTACAGCAATTTTTATCTTCCTCTGTTCTATGTTTCTTGTATATTAATGTCTAATGTACCTTGTTACTATGGTGTTTGAATGACTTCAGTCTGTGTTTTGTTCAAGTCAAATAAAACAATGGGAACATGAGTTAGAGGTGCATGAAATTATAACCTTGAGCATGCAAGTGAGAGTTCTGAAGCCTTTTAAAGCAATATGGTTAGGTAGTTTGATATTCAGTAAGCAGTGGTGATTGGTTGTTTGCAAATTTTGAAACCAATAGAATAATAGAATCCAACATGCTACAATCATATTTTGTTTGGGTTTAAACATTGCCCTACAGTAGTTGATGCCCAAAAGCTGTCAAATGTGTGTATTTGAGAATTAGAAATTGTCCATAAACACACAAAACAGATGAATTAATCTACTTTCATTGCTTAGGCTCAATGAAATGCAAAAAGCAAGCAGCCAGGATAAATAGTGAGAAGTAAATCAGGTTTTTTTAATTGCTGCATGATCTAAGGTGGTGGTAATTCAGCGAATTGTTATTCTTTTTTAAATGTGATTTTTATCCTAACAATAGACTCGTCTGTGCATTTTTAATATACCTAGCACAATCCAGGCAAAATCAAATGCTAATTGTCTTCTATCGGTACTCCTACAAGCTGTAACGTTGTTTACCTGCCATGAACAAAAAAATTAAATTGTCCTGCTTTTCCGTAGATTAAAACGTCATCCAATTACTTTCATAAAAGATCCCTAAATCTGATAAAAGTAAATTTAAAATTAAACTGAGAACTGACTTTTGAAAGCTAGTTTTGATTCATATAGTAAGCTGATCATTATAACAGAGTATCAGAATGTTAACAACATTACAGAGCCCAGGCCTGCCAATGGGAGGCAGGGAGAGAAAAGACCGAAGGAAGTTAACAGTTGTTCTAGAGCCCAGTAATTCAAAAGGTTCCAGGGCTCCTGGCCCTCTAAATTGCAGCCAGAGTACCACATGGTGTGTTCCGGGCAATGGCAAGGCTAACTGCCCCAAGCCCATCTCTTCTGCCTGAAGCTCAGTCCCTTCTGGGAGCGTGGACTTGCCTCCCTCCCCTGCCCAGAGGTCATTTTGCCCCACTCCCCACCCCTAATAGTGCCATGTGATAGCACACAAAAAATAAGGACTAACAGAAGAAATATGGAGACTTCAGAACAATTGTCATTTATGTCACCAAGTTCAGATTAAAAAAAAGTCTCATGAAATGACTTATTGTTTGTCTGATATGAGGGGATGGGGAGAGGAGGAAATGTAAACTTGAATTAGAAGAGTGCCAGCAAATAATCTAACAGCCAAACATTCTTTTTTGAGGCTTTTTTGATCTATACAGACCAGTGTAGCAGAGAGATACATAGACTTCTAATACAATCTAGTGGAGGCTCTTTTGGGTATGCTTTGACTACCCAGTTTTGAGTCAGATACGTTATGACCTTTACCTGCTTCTGTAAATTGGCTCTGAGCATACCTTTGTGTTAGTTTTGCCTACCCATTTTCAGATGTCACCAGCCTGCATTCAGGAAATCAGCAGAGATAATATTCTGGGTTGAAAGCTGTGCTACATTTTTTTTTTCTAGGAGGTAATAGCTAAAAATGGAAAAAGGAACTGATAACATGTAACTATTTTCCTTCCATTTTAGATAATGATTATGAAGATTAGAGAGCAAGTTAGAGCTACTTAGATTATCTGCAAGGAGTGTATTTTTCATAAATTCATAACTGTTAACCAGTGCCGGAACATGCAGTCTGAGTGCTGACATCTATCATTCCCTTAGAAATTCAAAAAAATCAAAGTGGTGACTAACAGCTTGCAAGTTCTCTGAACACCTTTTCTACAGGAAGCATCTGGAAACTTCATAACCTGCCTACAACATAGGCTAACATTAACTCACTAGCTAAGACATCACTGGTAAATACTATTTAATTTTTAATTAAAGCAGGGAATATATTACTGATTTTTAGTAAGTAAACAGCAGAAGGCAACCTTTAGCTGAATGTATGTTATATCCAAGATATTATAATTAAAGCCAGGAGATGATTTGATCATTGAACATTTATTTTAGAAAATTAAGATAAGTTTTGGTTGCTGAATGAATGGCAAGAAATGCCAGCACTGGAATTGCCAAGACAGCTGGGCCATTTCAAGCCTTATTGCTCATTACTATCAGACTGTAGAAAGTAGATTTAAAGGGACTGTTTCTCCTTTCATTCTGTTCTTAATCTGTTCTCTCTTTTAGTCCTGATTTAGAGCAGTCTGAGAATAGAATCAGGCCCAGTGTTGATAATTAAAATTATTGGTATCTAGTTTGGATGGTGGCAATAAACATACACAAAAGGCCTAGTTTCTGATACTATAGCATATTAATATAAAGGGTTAATGCAGTATCAGCAAAAACAGATGCAATGCCTGTGGGGGTGTAGGAAAATAACTAATTAAAACTGGCAGGTGAAAAAGTTGAGTTGTCAAGTGAATTACATTAGTGAACTGGAGTGCAGTGAGGAATAAAGGAGTCAGGCATAGTTATCGGACAAGGTGTTTGTTTGGAAAAGAGTCGTAAAGCATTGTAAACAAATTGGAGATCTTGCAGTCTGGAGTAGGGCGATCATCAGAAAGAATGGCTATAGTCGTGTATACAAATGACATTTAGGAACTCTAAAAGAAATCCTGGTCCAGACCAACTGCTGAACTTACACTTAAAATCCTTGCACAGAAGCAATTTGGAGCAGTTATCCACAAAGATAGATAGAATTGATTAATAGGTATAATGCATAGCTTGGCTTTGCTACATTTATTCACTAGAGGAAGATAATTCTTTCTTCTCCTTCTGGAGTTTTGGAACTGGTTCAAGCTAGTTTTTTGTGTGCCATTGTGAAGAAATCTTGCCAGCTTGAAGTTTTCTGTTATGTCATTACAATGTAAAATATTTCATAGTACAATACATTACAAGTTTATTTCACATAAACTTTACACTGTGTAATCAAAGAATCATAGAGTTAGAAGAGACTGCAGGAGGTCATTGAATCCAGAAGTAATGAACTGTTGCTATCCCCGCCCCCCAACATTTCCACATTTTGGATATGAAATTCTGTGAAGCTGAGAAAATATAATAATAAATAGAAACAAAAGTGAATAAAAGCGGAAAGAGTAAATTAGACACTTGCAGAGATTGGGTGGGATCTGCAGTTTGGATGGGGACTACCTGAGAATATGTTGTGTATTCACTTTTTATGAAATGTCAAAAGTAATGATGGACCTTATTAAAAACTCAAATCCTATAATAAATTTCAAATGTCATATGGAGCCTTTAGCTCAAAAATTATATATCAGTCTTTGAGACAAATTATATTATTTTAGGTATGGGATCTTCATTTCACCTTGTTCTGTTCTTGGAGGTGCTCTTTGGTATTGTACAGTGAGAAAACAAAGAGAAGGCCTATACAGAAGTGTGTGTGTGTATGTGTATATATATATATATAAATAATCAGCAAAAAAAAATTCAATTGAAATAGATGCACACAGAGGAACTGAGAACATATAATTTTGGTCAAGTTTGAAGACCATACCAGTTCTAAACAAGGAATTTCAAATATAGTAAAGGAGCAAATGAAACTGAAGTATAAGCTGGAAATGTCAGAGAAATCAGCAAATTTTAAATGCTGTTTCTTCATATCTCTAATTGGCTTTAGCATTTTTATAGTCTTCATTTCTTCTCCCGAACTCTCATCTTACACTTTATGAATTATTCTATTGCCATTCCTCACATCTGCAGTTCTAATAATATTAATGTGTCTCCCCCCCCCCCCCCCCCCCACCAGCACTGCCCCTCTTGTAAATATCACTAATAAATACTAATTTAGTAGCAGGAAGTTTTTCTCTTGAAGAACTTGAAGACAGTAGAAGAATTTTTGGAAAGTCATTCCCTCAGTTTTGATTCTCAGCTGTTCTGGAAAAGAAAAATAAATTACAATGTCTGTGTCAAGTTCAGTAGAAATCAAGAAATACACAGTAACACTGTTCAGATAATTTTTCTTGGAAAAGATGTACTGTCAGGTACCATCATCAGCTCATGCAGTCTCCCACTGACTTTACTAGAATACTGAATGGGAACAGGGGTTGTGGCTGGCATTCATGTTTGCAATGGTCAATCCCATACCCATAGTCTTCTGATGCAGAAATGTTAGCTGAATGTGTGTGAATTGCATAGCCCAACTATAGTTTTATGCTAAATTGAATTGGTTTTGCATGGGTTCAGCAGTGCAGGTTTAGGGCCTCAGATGATAGGCTGTTAGTAGCAGACACAACCTCTCAGTATGCTTTTGCGTTGCCTAGCACAGTGGCGCCTTGGTCTCGCTTGAGGCCTCTATTACTGCAGTAATACAAATAAATAATCTACATTCCTATACTGTGCTCAGTGTTCTGGCCCTGATTCATTAAAGCATGAACATAGGTAAATCTGCATATTGCAGATCAAGCCCCAAATGAAGTTTTGCCAGTGAAAAACTAGTATCTTCACATATTTTTTTCAAAATTCTTTTCAAAAAAATTATCATTTCAGCTATCAATTGTCACTTTATTTTTCAACTAGCTTTGTTTGCAAGTTTAAAATTCAAATGGCAGGTTATTGCAGACACACTAGTACTCTGAATATTTCTACAGCGACTAACCATGATTAAAATGTATTCTTGCTTTTCTCAAGATTTCAGTTCTTATACTCCTTTAGTCCTTTTGCTACTTGCATATACATTGCTGCAGTCTGATCTCTAACCTCAGTGGAAATAAGTAGTAATTAGAAGATTTATCCAGTGTTTCTTGGGTCCTTTAGGGGTTGGGGCTAGGGCTGGGGCAATGGAGGGTGCAGGAGTCAGGCTTGGGGGCGGGGGACTGAGTTTTAAATTTCATCAAGATCAGTGGGAAACAGATTTCAAAATCAGTGGGTCCTCATGGTGGTACAGAAACAATAACCTTGTCTGTTTCCCACTCTTATTTTTACTGAAGCAATTATCACATGGGGAAAGAACTGATCTAGCCCTGTAAACTTCACCCTTGAACAGTTGATCCAGATCCCAATGACATTTGCTCAGAGGGAGTTATTTCACGTAGCACATGGGAAGCATTCTCTATAGAAGATTCTGTTTCCAAATGAATAAAGGGTGTAACCCCAATTAGAGCACTTCACAATAATCTAATCCTGATATGATAGAGACATGGACCTTGCTAGCAAGGTCCATGTGTGAGAGAATAAAGTCACAGTCTCTTGGAATAACGAAATACTCACCATTTATAATTTAAGGTTACACAACTTAAATGTCCGGTACACAACTTTAATTACATAAGCTTTATCATATTCTGTGGTGGTTATTTATAGCCTCCTTTCATTGTCACCTTTATCTCAATTGGTATTACATTTAACTTAATATCCTCATTCCTCAGTATCTGCATTGCCTGCATTGCATAGTTAACTGGGTCTCTCTCTGTGGTTTTAGCCTTTAAGCTTCGCTTTAAGAGACTAAAACTCACCAACTTTACTGTGAGAACACAGAGTAAAATCATTAGAATGCTGTTCTTGTATTCCTCCCAGCCCCTTGAAGGACAGACTGGATCTCCTGCAATTGACATATGAGTAAGCTAGAAACCTGGAGTGTTTCTTGGGTATGAAGATCCATGGATTATGTCCCCAGACACACATGGGTGAGTGCAGGAATGGAGAGGACATAGTAATGTGGATATGGTACCAAAAGTGGGAATGCTCTCACCCTGACTATAATGTCCAGGTTAACTGTGCAGTATAGACATAGCTTGAGACACACACTTGGGCGTATTCTCTCAGTTTGATAAAATGGAAATCTGCAGCCATGAGTCATGAGGCTACAGAAATAATTTAATTGATAAATCATGATGAAGCCTTTTGTGACAACCTGTTGTAGACATAAATGAGGAGGGGAATCTCACAGGAGACTGTACTAAATAAAATATCACTCAAAGTGAATCCTATAGATCTGTGATCTTCACTCTTTTTTTAAAAAAAATATTAGAAATTAAATAGTATGTGAGCCAACCAACCTTTCATTGAAATGAATGGGTCAATTTATAACTGTGAGGAGGGAAAGTTTGTGTTCTACTAACTCACATAGAAATCTCTGTATCAGGTACACTCAGCACACAGTGTTTGAGGTTTTCTTTGTAATCATAAATTACCTTACAGATACCCTTTTAAAGTGAAAGCTGAGATTTTGGAGGTGGCTGATGTGTTTATGCCACATGATGACCCAATTCCAAAGTTCTAGTTATTACAATGGGGAAGCTGAGGTTTAAAGCAGAATTCTAGATTACAAAGAATGAAAAGGGTAAAACATTCTAATCAGTTAGCATAGGGATGCATCTCATTAGACTCTATAAATTAATGTCCTGGGAGAGGAGTCTCTGACTGTCAGGAGAAAATGCAACTGGGAAGCTTTGGAAATAGCTCCTTCTCCTTCTGCTCCTACTCCTCCTCCCAACTGGTGGTCCAGTCTGTGATGTAACCTATCCTTCCTCTGTAGATGATAGTGGTAAGGTGGCTGGAGAGCTGGCTAGATTGTCAAGCTCAAAGGGTAGTGATCAATGGCTCAATGTCTGGTTGGTGCCCCAAGGATCGGTTCAAGCGGAGTGCCCCAAGGATCGGTTCTAGGGCTGGTTTTGTTCAATATCTTTATTAAAGACCTGGACGAGCGGCTGGATTGTACCCTCAGCAGGTTTGCAGATGACACTAAGCTAGTGTGAGAGGTAGATACATTCGAGGGTAGGGATAGGGTCCAGAGTGACCTAGACATATTGGAGGATTGGGCCACAAGAAATGTGATGAGGTTCAACAAGGACAAGTGCAGAGGCCTGTACGTGGGATGGAAGAATCCCAAACATTGTTACAGGCTGGCGACTGACTGGCTAAGTAGCAGTTCAGCAGAAAAGGATCTGGTGATTAGTGTATGAGACCCTGAATATGAGTTAACAGTGTACCCTTGTAGCCAAAAAGACTAATGGCATATTAGGGTGCATTTGGAGGAGCATTTTCAGCAGATCTAGAGAAATGATTCCTTTTTATTCGGCATTGGTGAGGCCACATCTGGAATATTGTGTTCAGTTCTGCCCTTCCCCCCACTACAGAGAGGATGTGGATGCACTGGAGAGGGTCCAGCAGAGGGCAACCAAAATGAGCACATGACCTACTAGGAGAGACTGGCTCTGGGCTGGCAGGCTTGGAGCTGGCACAGGCACTGTGGCCAGAGTCTACGCCTTTAAGGGCTCGAGGGATCTGGAGAGGGAGAGAGAGTGGCCACCAGGGCACCTGAGAAGGCTGCAGGCTCCCTATTTTGAAATAAGTGTCTTCATAGCACTGATTTTGAATTAGCTATTTCAAATTTGGCATTATTCCTCGTAGAATGAGGTTCACCAAATTCAAAATAAGCTCTCTGCTATTTTGATTTAATTTTGAAATAGCAGTTTGGCTGTGTAGACGCTAGTAAAGTTATTTTGAAATAACAGCTATTATGTCAAAATAGCTTTGCTGTGTAGCCATACCCTCGGAGAATAACAAAAGATAATAAGAAGCAAAAAGCACAAATGGCTGCCTGGAGTATCCAGGCCTGTTAAAAAAAAAAAAAAAAAAAATTGCAGGCACAAAAGGGATGATTGTGGTACACCACCTAATTTCCTTGACCTCACAATCGTATTCCGCATTTCCACTACAGTTGTAGAAGGGAATATTTAAGTGTCTTCATTAGTGGGGCTTCCTGCTTAGTTAAGGTTTGAGTATTACTGCTGGGAGACAAGATATTCCCACTATATTGATATCATCCATGAATTTAGCATCTCCCTTGAATATGATTATTTTCATTTTAGCATTAGTAATTAAATATGAGTAGATATGAATGATAAATGTCAGAATTCAAATATCATGTTCTAGCTTTTGGAGAACTGTTGTACTGTTTTCAAACACAGCTCAGGGACAGGAAATACAGCCATTAACTCTTGCAAATGAAGACCTAGTGCATCCTCCACCCAAGTGCTTTAGTTTCATGGCTTCCTCTCTTCCCTTTTAATTTCACTGGTGAGAGAGTGGATCAGTCAGTGAGCCAGCGAAAGCGAATCCAAATAGTGAGAGAGAAAAAGTACAGTTCTCAGTAATTATGAAAAATATCTCGTAGAGCTAACATAATGAGGCTCCCACCTACATTTTTCATTAAAATATGAACACATTGAGAGGGAGAGCACATGAGAGAGAGGTTTATCTGTTCAAGAAAAAATGTGTCAGAAGGCTTTTAGAATCTCTTGTGCTCTCTACTGCATGTAGGAGTCCTTTCATTATGTAGCTCACATGATGAGCAAAATGCTGAGTTCATAATATTTCAGTAACCTGGCAACTTGTACTTTTTCTCTGCTTATTATTTTTCTTTGTTTCTTCGTTTATTGAAATCAATGTACAAGGTATACAATAAATTTTCCTGCTTTTATTAACAGGACTTTGATTTTATGAGCATACATTCCAGCATTATAGAGAATCTATTTTATAGATTTTGTATATAATAGAGCCAATATTTGAACATTTTACTAGTATTTTTGTTTTATTAATCATTTTATTCTTAATTTTAAAAATTATTTCAAGAACCTGTACTTTACTTTTCTTTTAAATTATACTTTAAATGGAATCTTATGTTGACTAATAAAATGTGAGTTGATCTCCATATGGTGGAGATACAATTTTATAATAAAGAATCTTTCAGAATAGAATTTGTGTATAAATTTGTGACTGTGAAATTATATTAACTATTTAATTATCTCTTTATGTATGGATTTTTAGAGAGAGAAGATTTGAATATATTTTCCTAATATGAGATAAAAAAATCATTTGTGTATTTTGATCGTGACAATATAAAACTGGGATAACAGCAAAGTTATCCAGCATGTGTATCGTTAACTAAAGTATCATGTTACAAATGTGGCGAAAATCCTATAACTTTACTTAAAAACGTATTGCAAGTCAGAATCCAACATAGGAGTAGTTACAGTCTTCACTTCCATAACCATGAATGGGAGCTGTTCAGTGAGGTATTCCAAGAGATATGTCTTACCTGGGGCCATCCACAGATAAATCTCTTTGATGTTCTGTCCAATGCAGAGTGCAAATGATTCCTCTCAAGGGGAGCAGATCTAAAAATTTGAAGGAGGAGAGGCTGAAATCCATGTTAATGAAACACATTAAGGCTGTGTCTACATTGGCCCCTATTCCGTAATAGGGATGCAAATGTAGCACTTTGGAATAGGCAAATCCGCGGGGGATTTAAATATCCCCCGCGGCATTTGCATTAACATGGCTGCCGCTTTTTTCCGGCTTAGAGATAAGCCGGAGAAAAGCGCCAGTCTGGATGCAATCCTCCGGAAAATAAGCTCTTTTCCAGAGGATCTCTTATTCAAAAGAGCTTATTTTCCGGAGGATCGTGTCCAGACTGGCGCTTTTCTCCGGCTTATCTCCAAGCTGGAAAAAAGCGGCAGCCATGTTAATGCAAATGCCGCGGGGGATATTTAAATCCCCCGCGGATTTGCCTATTCCAAAGTGCTACATTTGCATCCCTATTACGGAATAGGGGCCAATGTAGACACAGCCTAAGAGTAAGAGGTTATTCGCTATGTGTAGTAACTACAGTTCTTTGAGATGTGTGTTCTTATAAGTGCTCCACTAGCTGCCCTCCTTGCCCTCTGCCTTTCGTTGTACTTTTGTAGCTGACAAGGAACTGGAGAAACTGAGGGTTCAACTTTCATATCCCTTTTATTGGGGTATGAGGGTATCTAAGGTAGAGGCACAGACCCATTGGTACTGCTTGGGAAGATCTTTGATCAAAACTGCATGAGCATGTGCATATCCTGAAAGACACACTTTTCAACTCCAATTAGTGAAAAAGCACACTAGCCTGGGACCATATCTGATAAGGTTTCACATACTATATTCTATCTAACCGTAGTTAAAATTGTGACCATTAACACCTGACTTCTGTCACTTAATGTCCCATTAGTTTTGATACATCAGTAGTGTACCTTCCTAGTTACTGTAATACAAAATTACCCTAAGATGCCAACATATTGGTGGTCATTTACCGAGTTATTACACTGTGTATTGCTAAACTGTTATACAATATATGTTGTTAAATTTTATAACTTTACATCAAGCACCTATTATTTCAGTACCTTTGATCAAGAACATAATGTTCATGCCAGTTTTTCTATTGCCAGCTACTGTTGAGCCTCACTCTAAACCTCATTTGTACATATAGCTAAGCTAATTTTATATCGATCTCTTGATCTTTTTTCTACTTCCTGTCACAACTTCAGTAACTTTCATTATTTGTATATGAATGCTTAGCAAATAGTTTATCTTTTAGCCAAAACCATGTACCCTCTACGATAAGCTCACAGATCAATGATCAACCAGGCCTACATCAAAATTCATTAAAGAACTAATTTTTAGACATGGCTCAGATATTAATTTCAGTGTTTAATTTGTTATAGCCTCAGCTGTAGCTTAATAATAGGTTTATGATGAATTATAATTAATAGCTGGGGGAAAGATTATTTGGTTTTATTCCTTTTTGGATTGTTTAACATAGTCATCTAAAATGTTTCAACTTTTTGTTTCATTTTTCTTAATCAGAGTTCTATATTATAGTTAGTCCAAGACTTTACAGAGGTATAGCTGATTGGATAACTTGACAATGTGGCCATTATGTGTAATTGTTTAGAATACCAGTAGGAAACTAGTAGCAATGTATGAGTAAAATATTCCTCACAATAACCAGATATAAAATAACAATGTATACTAAGAACTAAAATAATCTGTGTTGTTACAAAAGTTTGTATAATTTTTATACAGGTTGAATCTATCTAGTCTGGAACCCTCTGGCATACCCTGACCAGTGCCGAACCAGAGAATTTGCTGAACCATGGGAGGTCAATATTGTCTAGCAGCATTATCAATACTTCCACTACTTACTGGGCTCTTAGAAGGCATTTAGGGGTAAATTAGAGCTAATTAATAGCACAGAACACTGAGAGCCAGGACTGATGGCTGTAAACAGACTTTGTGATTGCGGAAAACTTGGCCATAGCCATGATAAGAGGACATCCAGCTAACTAAAATCATGCCGGACCATGGGTGTTGTCAGACCAAAGAGTGCTGGGCTAGAGAGGTTCAACCTGTATTTCTAAGATCCTTAAATGATATTACATCTAAGAATTTGAGCAGTGTCATTCCAAATTAATTGTATCCTGATGCAACTACAGGCTTTATGGCTCACCTAGAAAATGGGGAAATAATTTGATCCTTTCAAGTTGCTTTAAGCCTGTGTCGTTATCAAAATGCTCATTCTTTCTGTTGATGTTTAAATAGGTCATGGACTATAAACAAGTCTATAATAAATTTGCCTTCAAGTTTAAAAATAGAATTAAAACCAAGTTGTTTGTTTTATAAATGTGTATGTTAATTTAAAGGAAGACATTAATAACATCACCTTAGTAAACAACTTTTAGAAATCTTTTCTCTTTTGGATTTGTAAAAGAAAGGGTTTTTTTCCTTAAATTGGATTATCATTTTATGGAAGCTTGCTTTGATTTAATTAATTTCAAAGCCTATATTATTTTTCATTCCAGTGCTCTTGCTTCTTTATCTTCAGTAGCATTATAAAAAAATATAATAGCTTTCTATAATTAGCCTTTTAAAATGTCCTTTCAATGTTCATCTTTTTTAAATAGAGTTGGATAAAAAGCATTTCTCATCCATCCCACAAAAACCAAGATTTTTGAAAAATGTCCCTTTCTACAATGGGATGAAGCCAAGATTGTCAGAAGCTTTACATGAAAAGAGAGAGACAGACCTAAAGTAGTAAATGGCTTAGTGGTCAGAATGTTCATTGTGATGTGGGAAACTCAGTTTAAGATTACTGAAGCAGGAACAGTACTGACTGTGTCCTGCACCACAGGTAGTGTTCTGACCACAATGCTGTTGGCTAACATTTGTCCCTTGATTTCTTTCAGGTGCATTCTGGACCTGAGAACTTTCCAACTAAGTTTTGTTGAAACTTGTGTATTCCATGAAAAGTTTGTTTTGCCAAATCCTGAAAAAGTGGAGTTGAAAAATTTCTTATCCAGTCTGAGTTTAAATTATCTTCAATTACATGGAATTTTTTTTACCTGTAATACTATACTTGCTTCTGAATGCATCTTCCATCTCTTTGTTCATTCTTACCTTTGTCTTCTGTCATGCCATTCCTTGGGTTAGGGACAATTTTCTATTCTTCCTTTTGTGAGGGAAGGTCTACAGATACTTTATATTGACACTCTGGCCTCTTTATAGTTGAGGGCAAAACCGGGTTTTTCAGACACTGTTAGGGAAGGATGGGCCCAGCAATTAAAAAAGCACCCAATTTTGTTTGTCACTTAAATGCTGACAAGTTTTTTTTTTTTTTCTGGTACTCCTAGACACTTACATTAATCTATGGTGGACTGATATAAATTAGGGTGTGTAACTGATTAGTCTCTCTCCCCCACCCAAGTCCGGGAGGAGGCGATACCATTCCCTCGTATCTAGAGACCACTGGCCAGGCCTTTTGTCGTAGCTGATGGCATCAGCCGCAAGGCGGGTCAGGGGGACCGGGGAGGGGACTCGGGCCCTCCCTCTCTCCGAGACCCGGCCCAGGGCCCTAAGGCAGGGAAGGTTCTCCCTTGCCAATGGAGGGGGTAGAGACCCCTTAACCCTCCATTCACGGGGTCCACGGCCCTGCCCTGGGCCTCTTCTCCCCGGTCTGAACTAGTTTACTCCCCACCGTGGGGGGAGACTCACCGCTCGTTGCCTTCTCCGAGTGGCAGCAGGAGTCTCCGGCTTCTCCGCGTTCCTCTCCTCTGCTTGCCTCTCTTGGCCCTTTTGAAAGGGCCGCCATTCCGCGTCCCTGGCTGGCTCCGCCCCCGCCCGCGTCATCCGGCTCCCCGGGAGTCCCGGGGTGATGTCACGGGGAACGTCATCCAGGAGCGCCGGCCCAGGCCGCAGCCCCACTGCCATGGCCGCACCCACCGGGATCGATGCAGCTCCGGGCTCCCCCACGGTTCCTCCGCCGCTTCTGACAGTGCGGGGCAGCGTGGCGAGGCTGTCTGCCCCGTCACACACTTCCCCCCCCCTTAAATCCTCTCCCAACCCCGCCTCCCCTCCATTTTCCCGCTCTGGTACCCGCGACAAACAATCTGCATTCGCATTAGTGGTGCCAGATCGGTGTTTTACTACAAATTGGTAGGGTTGTAGACTTAAGTACCATCTTAATATCCAGGGGTTTGTATCTTTCATGCTTCGGATCCATTGCAGGGGTGCATGGTCCGTTACCAAGGTGAATTCGCCGCCTAGAAGAAAATAGCGTAACAAGTCAATGGCCCACTTAAGGGCTAGGGCCTCTTTCTTGATTGTTGTGTACCCCCTTTCCCGGGGGAATAGCTTACGACTTAAGTATAGCACTGGATGTTCCTCCCCTTCCTCCTCTTGGGCTAGCACTGCTCCCACCCCAAGGTCAGATGCGTCTGTTTGTAGAATAAAAGGTTTGTTAAAATCAGGTTGTATTAGCACCGGGGCGTGAGTTAATGCATGTTTCAGCTTTTTAAAGGCAGTGTCACATTGCTCCGTCCACTTTACGCGTTGTGGTTGCCCCTTGCTCGTTAGATCGGTCAGCAAGGCGGCTATGGAAGCAAAATTGTCCACAAACCTCCGATAATAGCCGGCCAGCCCCAAGAATTGGCGTACTTGTTTCTTCGTGGTTGGAGCGGGGTACTCCTGTACCGCTTGTACTTTATCGAGTAGGGGCTTAAGCCGCCCTCATCCCACCGTATACCCCAGATAGGAAACTTCTGTTTTCCCGAAGCGGCATTGTTTTTGGGTTGGCTGTCAAGTTCGCTCATTGGAGCGCCCCTAGCACGGCTGTTATGTGGCCCAGGTGTTGCTCCCAGGACCTGCTAAAGATGATAATGTCATCTATATATGCCGCAGCATACTCCTGGTGGTCCCTCAGGACCATGTAGGCCGAAGGGCATATTCATGAACTGATACAGCCCGAACGGAGTGGCAAAAGCTATCTTTGCTTGGGCTCCGGGGGCCAGAGGGATCTGCCAGTATCCTTTCGTAAGGTCTATAGTTGAAAGGTAGCGGGCCCTTCCCAACCGGTCTAACAATTCATCTATGCTGGGCATGGGGTAAGCGTCGAACCTGGAGATAGCGTTTTCCTTGCGAAAGTCGATGCAGAATCGGGTGGACCCGTCAGACTTCGGCACCAACACTATCGGGCTTCGCCATTCGCTTCGCGACTCTTGGATCACCCGTCAATCCAACATCGCCTGGAGTTCCTCTTTCACCACACTCCATAGCTTGCGTGGTAATGGCCGCAGGTGGTCTCGCACCACCTTACCTGGTTCGGTTATAATGTCGTGGCATATCCCCTGGGCTTTTCTCAGCCGGTTGGTCAACACCCCCTGGAATTGTTGTAGTGCGTGTTTCACCTGTTCCCGCTGGGTCTCAGAAAGCGTCTCCTTGATCCTGGCCTGATATACGGCTATTTCCGTATCTCCCCAGGGCTCGAATTCGATGTCTGCGGGTCGTGGGTCGATCAAGAGGGCTTCCCAGGGGTTCCACCTTTTTAGCAGATTTACGTGATAAATCTGAGTTTCTTTCCAGTTGCTGTTTATTAAGACTTCGTAGTCTACTGGGCCTACCTGCCTCACCACTTTGAAAGGTCCCTGCCATCAGGCCAGCAATTTTGATTCCCTCGTTGGGAGTAATAATAGCACGGGGTCACCCGGCGCGAATATCCTTGCCTGTGTCTTACAGTTATAATGGGCCCGTTGCCCCTCTTGGGCTTTCAGGAGGTTTTCGCGCGCCCATTCGGCAAGGCCCCAGGTTCTTTTGTAACTTCTCTACATATTGTGCTACGCCAAGAGCTGGGGTTGCTTGTTCCTCCCACCCCTATTTTACTAGGTCGAGGATTCCCCGGGGTCATCGCCCGTACAGTAATTCAAAGGGGGAAAACCCGAGTGATGCTTGGGGTACCTCTCGGACCGCGAACGTCAAGGCGGGCAACAGCTTATCCCTGTCTCAGGGGTCGTCTGCGATGAACGGTTGAAATGTTCCATGAGCCCGTCCGTTTGGAGATGGTAAATGGACATTCGGCGTTTCCGCACCTGGAGGAGTCTACATAATTCAGTCATTACTTTGGATGTTAGGTTAGTCCCTTGGTCGGTTAGCAACTCTTTTGGTAATCCAACTCGGGAAAATACCCTTACCAGCTCCTCTGCTATCGCGGTGGCCGTAGCCTTCCTCAGGGGGACAGCCTCAGGGTACCTTGTTGCGTAATCAATGATGACCAAAATATATATATGCCCCCTGCCCGACTTCTCTAGCGGTCCCACCAAATCCAACGCGATGCGTTCGAATGGGGTTCCCACGATGGGGAGAGGGATGAGGGGTGCGGGGGGTACCTTGGATGTGGATGTTTGTTGGCACTGGGGACAAGAGGCACAGAAGTCTTTAACATCTTGGTAGACCCCCGGCCAATAAAATCGTTGGAGGATTCGTTGCTGCGATTTTTCAGTTCCCAGGTGGCCCGCCCAGGCGTGGTCGTGGGCTAACTCCATTACTTTCCCCTGTATGGTCGGGGTATGATCAGCTGACGCCTCTCTTCCCCTCCTGCTTCCCCGGGGGTGACGCGGAACAGGCGGTCCTGTTGTACCTCAAAGCGGGTCCCTGGAGTCTTCTGCCCTCCCCTTTCCTCCACTGCTCCTATCTGTGCCCACGCGTTGCGGAGGGTCGGATCTTCCCGCTGTAGAGACACAAAGTCATCTAATTCTAGGCGCGGTGTCGTTATCTGCGTGCCTGGCTGAGGTACGGTCTTGGCCGGTGGTCCTGCCACCTCCTCTCCATGTTCCACTAGGACCTGCCCATCTTGCATTTCCCCCTTCGGGTTCCCCTGCGCTTGCCCCCAGTTACTCAGTAAACGGCCTAGTCCTGGCCAGTCCCTTCCTAGTAGCGCAGGATAGGCCAGTTTGAGCGCGATTGCCACCTCACAGGTTCCTTTCACCTGCCCGTCATCGATTACCGCCCGTGTCGTGGGGTAGGAGTGAATGTCCCCATGGATGAACCGCATGTATTCTCGGGGGCCCCGGGGTTTACGGGGCTTAAGGACGTTGGCCCTTATCATTGTTTGGCCGCATCCTGAATCTAACACCGCCTTCACCCGCCGTCCGCCCACCCATATCCCGTGTGTTACTTGCGCTTGGTCCCATTTACCTTCCCTGCGGGCCCTTGTCCGAACATGCAGTCCATGAGAGGGCAGTCCTTTTTGTAGTGACCTTCCTGGCCGCACTGGTAACATGCCCCTCTGGTTCCGGTTTCGGGCCTTGGGCTCCTTTCTGGCTCGTGGTGAGGTCTCTCTGTGCTGGACGTCGGACCCTCCGGTCGGCTCCACCGAGGAGCTAGTCTCCTTTCCGGCCCTAGATTTAAGGAGGTCCTGCGGCCGTGGTCGGGCTGGGATTTCGTTCCAGCTCGCGGTGGTGGAGGCCCGCCCTGGGTGTCTCTTGCCGCATTCTTGGGCCGGGCCACTTCGGACCCCTCGGCAGCAAGGAAACGCTCCATTAGGGTTATGGCTTCTTCCAGCATCTCGGGTAGGTGCCGCCGCACCCACCACTGACCTTCAGCCGGCAGAATCTTTACATATAGCTCTAGTATTATCACCTCGACCACTTGTACCCCGGACTTGTTCTCGGGTTCGAGCCACCTCATCCCCGCTTCTTTAACCCACTGGGCCATGACCCTGGGGCATTCCCGTGGTTCGTAGCGGGCCTCCCGGAACCTTTGGCGGTATGTCTCGAGCAAGACTACGAGCTGGTCCAGGATGGCCTCTTTCACTTTGTAGTAACATAGGGCCTCTCGGACTGCCATCCCTTGGTAGGCTAGCTGTGCCGGCCCGGACAGATAGAGGGCTAGGAGGGTCGCCCAGTACTCCTGCGGCCACTTAGCGGCCATGGCCACCCGCTCGAATGTCATGAGGAAGGCTTCGGGGTCGTCCTCCGGTCCTAGTTGGGCCAACCGAATTGGCAGCTGCATACCCACCATACCTTCCTTGCTCCCCATCCCAGTGGGTCCACTTCCCATTGTGCCCGTACCCATCGGGGCCTCTCACAGCTCTTGGACCATTCGCCCCTGCTGTTCCTGAAACTTATCCAGGATCTGCTGCAATGCTTGGGTTTGCTGCTGCTGCATTTGCTTCTGGTTTTCCACCAGCCACTCGAGGATTTTGTTCACCTCCATGTTTCTGCTCAGGGAATTAGCGATTTGTTAGTGCGATCGGGCCGAGTCCATTTTTTTTTTTTGAAAGAGTCTCCCACCGAGCACTCTACGCCCCTTACCTCAGGGGCGGGGTCATGCCCACATTCTCCACCACGTGTAACTGATTAGTCTCTCGCCCCCACCCAAGTCCGGGAGGAGGCGATACCGTTCCCTCGTATCTAGAGACCCCTGGCCAGGCCTTTTGTCGTAGCCGACGGGATCGGCCGCAAGGCAGGTCAGGGGGGACCGGGGAGGGGACTCGGGCCCTCCCTCTCTCCGAGTCCTGGCCCAGGGCCCTAAGGCAGGGAAGGTTCTCCCTTGCCAATGGTGGAGACCCCTTAATCCTCCATTCACGGGGTCCACGGCCCTGCCCTGGGCCTCTTCTCCCCGGTCTGAACTAGTTTACTCCCCACCGTGGGGAGAGACTCACCGCTCGTTGCCTTCTCCGAGCGGCAGCAGGAGTCTCCGGCTTCTCTGCGTTCCTCTCCTCTGCTTGCCTCTCTCGGCACCTTTTGAAAGGGCCGCCATTCCGCGTCCCCGGCTGGCTCCGCCCCCGCCTGCGTCATCCGGCTCCCTGGGAGTCCCGGGGTGACGTCACAGGGAATGTCATCCAGGAGCGCCGCCCCGGGCTGCAGCTCCACCGCCATGGTCGCACCCTCTGGGATCAATGCAGCCCCGGGCTACCCCGCGGTTCCTCCGCCACTTCTGACAGTGTGGGGCAGCATGGCGAGGCTGTCTGCCCCGTCTCAGGGTGATATAAAGGAGTGATTGAAATATTCGTTAATACTTTTCCATTTGTACTTCACATGTTTCCTTATGAAAGATACATTTTCACTGGTTGATGTAACTCTTAAAACATATTGATTTACAACTACATAGAGTCGTCACTAGATTTTGTACATCTTTTTTGCTACCTAAGATGATAGGACAAGAAACAATGGTCTTAAATTGTAGCAAGGGACTTTCAGATTGCACATTAGGAAAAACTTCCTGTCAAGCTTGCTAAGCAATGGAATAAATTGCCCAGGATGCAGTGGTATCTCCATCACTACATTTTTTAAGAGCAGTTTAGACAAATACCTGTTAGGAATGCTTAGTGCTTAGTCCTGTCATGTGCGGGGGACTGGACTTGATGACTTCCTGAGGTTTCTTCCAGTTCTGTGATTCTATTTCCTAGTTGTTTCAGTATTCTGGACCATCCTGATTATATTGTGGTGTTAGCAAACGTCTGCTAAGTTGGGAGCTTGTAATATTTTGGGAATACATGTTATTGATTTGCTATCCATGCCTTATGTCTGACTTAAGTATACCTGAATGTATGTGATGACTAATTTTTTGAATAACTGTCAGTGTTGCTATTTCTCTGTTACCAATATTCATAATATTGGGTATTTTAACTATATTATAGGATTTCCAGATGATTTCTGAAAAAATACTGAAAAAAAAGGCCCCTGAGAGTTTTTAAGCCAAAAAACCCCCCAAAAAACACACACGAAAAACAGAGTGGCCCTTTTAAGAAACGCTTTTGAGTCTTTTTGGCCCTAACAGGCTGCCAGCGGCTGCCCGCCATCTTGCCTCCCTGCTCTGGGATGGACAACTCCCCTGAGGAACTGGGAGTAAGCACCTGGGCTTTTCGCCTCTTGGCTGGGAAAAAAAATCAGAAAATACTGGACATTTTATGTGTCCGATATTTTCTGATTTTTTTTTTTTTTTTTTTTTACCGGACAGGAGGTGAAAATACCGGACTGCCTGGTTCAATACCAGGTACCTGGCAACCCTAATATATTACTTCGTAAGCAATTTCCTTTCTCTGGTAACTTAGTCTCCTATCACACACTAAATAATAAAACTGTTCTATGTAGTCTCTTACCTACCCTGATGATACTGTGTTGAATTTTTTTTTACAAGGCTTCATATTTCTTCTTCTGCCATTCCCAAGGCGATTATTGCCTATTAAAGTGAAATGAATAAGAGTCTGTGAGCTAAATAAGCTTTTTGAACTAAAAAGGCTGTTAATGTAGTATGACAATGTTATAGAATCATAAGCTGTGTATTTGTGTAATTCTGGATATAGTGTACTATCTAAAAGAATCAAATTCTAGCAAAATAAAGGATGTTAAGTGTAAAGCATGTTACCATTTTAGGTGTGACATGTATTTTAAAACTTTAACACAATATGAAAGATGTAATTTATTTCATTTATAAAATAGCTTATGTTAGTGTTTAAAAGTTTCACCGTTCTTTACTATAGCCTTACTCCGAGGGTGCCTTAAATTTCCCTCTGTTCTGTGGGACGAGAGTATTTTTTTTCTCCTGCAGAGGGTTTCTTTTTCGCTTTGCAGGGCAAGAAGTCCCCTGAAGGGCAAAGTGGAATTTTAGTGCTGCAGAGGTATATAGAGCAAAGGAATTTTTTAATTACCAAGCAAATCTTAAGCAGGATTTTTAAAAAAAAAAACGACAGCTGTGTGTTTAGCAATAGCATGTTTGTAATAACAAGAAAAATCTGAATGTAGTTAGTGCTAAAGTAAAGGAGCTGAGCTATGTTTAACCCACTGAGAAGCACTGATGTACATTTCTCTGAAATAGCCACATGCACAATGCAATGTAGATTGAATCTTCCGAGTAACTTTTGTGTGTTTTATCCCCTAGGCTTAAAAATAAAATTCCTTTGCCAAATCTAGGTACCACTAAAAAAGCACAAATAGCGGTCATGCTAATTAACTTCAAATATCTGTCACTATGTGTTATGATTGTATACTTTCAGAAAGTGAGTCAATTTCTTCTAGACTTCTTTTTTGTCCCTTTCAAAGCTACTAAAATTAACTATGAAATTAGTTTGATATATTCAGTAGGTGGACAATGGTTTATGCTCACATTTCTGAACATTTGTTTGTAAAACAGAAAATTTAAAAAAGTGTTTTTTCTGAACTTCCATTAAAACACCCGTAACTTTGCGGCTATGGCTACACTACGCGATTTGCTGGAAGAGGCAACGCAAGTGAAGCACATACTAGCATCTTCTCGCACTTCATTTGCATAATTTCTTCCAGTCTGTTTTTGCACAATGGATTTTTGCACAAAAACAAGCAGTGTGGACATGTCCGTTTTGGACTAAAAACCCTTTTTGCACAAGATCTTTATGCTTCCCCTGGATCTTGTGCCAAAAAGGGGGTTTTGCAGAAAAACCCCTTGCACAAAAATGGACCAGAAGAAATTATGCAAATGAAGCAAGAGAAAATGCTAATCCATGTTTAATTTGCATTGCCTCTTCTGGCAAAGCACGTAGTGTAGACAAAGCCTGAGAGGCCTACCATTCCCTGTGTAATGTCAGTGAAGGTTCCCACTTATCTCTGAAGTTTTATTAAATACTTGAGAATGTCTTCTGTACCTTTTGAAAGTCAATTTTACTGGCTTTAGAGAGGCAGAGTAGAATCTTCATTGACTCTAGCAGAAGTTGCTTCCTTCTGTAACCTCCTTCAACCAGATTCACCTAAAACACTGGGATCCACTTGACCTATCTATCCCACTCATGAATACTCCACTGTTTTTGTCTGTTCTTAACAGTTTTCCGATGCTGTAAAAAGATGCCACTTGTAGTTTTGGTTTTGCACGGTAGGCCTAACACATAGAGTAACCAGAACTGAATGTAGTATTCAAGATATGGATATTTCATGGTTTTATATAGTGTCACTTTGATATTTTCTGTCTTGTGATATATTTCTTTTCTAATGTATTCCTTTCCTAACATACGGCTACCTTTTTTTACTGCCACCACACTTTGATCAGATATTTGCAGAGAACAGTCCATGGTGATTCCAAGATCATTTTCTTGAGTGGTAATAACTAATTTAAATTATGTTGGAAAGCAATATCCTGGAAAAGCCCTTTTCAAAGAAACTATAGATGGAGAAATACCTATAAGTCATCTAATCAACTTTTCTACCAAAGTTGGGATTGCTCTCTACAATGTATAAAGAGTCTTTGTTTTCTTTGTGGAAAGTGTTCAGTGTGCCAGATCACAAACCCACACATCAGTATATGGAGGGCTCTTCCTTACATAGAGCTCTCCTTCCACACAGGAGAGGCACTCATCTGCCCTTGAGCCACTGTTCTGCCCCCTCCCTTGCAAGTTCTGTCAAAGATTCTTTCTTGCTCAAGATCTGCAGAGGAGGAATAGGTAAGGGAATATAGAGGATGCACATTGTCAACACAGACATCATTTAGAATAGTGAATGGAGTCATGAACTTTTCCACATATCTGGTTTGGAATCCCCATGAGCTGCTGAGTCCAGTTGCCAGTTTGTGATGACATGACTTCTGTAGCCATGCTGCTAGAGATCAAGAGTGAGGGGCCAGCACAGAAAGGCCAGAGACACAGCTGCTGGTCAATGGCCCGGCTTCTTGCTGATATCCAAGGATTCAACAGGTGTGGGCACAAACCCCTTCGTTTTTACTGTGGAAACCAAAATCCGCACCCCTGGATACTAAGGATGAAACAACATAACTGGTTAATCAATAAACATCCCCCTTACCAGGGTATGCTTCCTAGTAACTGACAGCCTGACCCAGCCCGAGCAGCTCCCTGCCCACAGTCTGGCAGGCCCAGCTCAAACTGGGCTGCTTTTCCTGCCCACAGCATAGTGGGCCCAGCCGGTCTGGAGCAGCCCTCTACCCGTGGGATCCTGTTTTTACATGTCTGCTGGATACCATGCTTTGTGAAGGGACAATCTAGTGTGTGTGCAGTAGAACCTCAGAGTTCAGAACACTAGCATTAAGAACTCATCAGGCAATCACACACCTTATTTGGGCAGCAGCAGAGACCTCTTCTTCCCTCCCTCTCCCTCTCTCTCCCTCCCCCAAAAAGAAGCAAATACTGTACAGTAGTGTATTAAACGTCAACTGCTACTAAATGGTGAAAGTGGCATTTTTCTTCTGCATAGAAAGATTGAGCTGTATTAAGTCAATGTTCAATGTTTGAGAGGACAACCATAACATTTTGTGCAGAGTTAAGAATGTTTTTAACTAATGGCCCATGGTGACCAGTCATGCTTTTTCACTTTCCTGGCTTTAAACTTTAGTTCTGGTTTGGCTCGCTGCTGCTGCTGCTTCTTTTTAAATTGGCTTCCTATAAGGGGGAGAGCAAGGAGAAGAGAGTTCAGAGGTGCACAGTAGGCCCATCAGAGTCTCAGAACCCGCCCTGCATGCTGGGGGGGATGTAGTGACATGATGTTGGGAGTTCTTTTAGGAACTGGGTTGTTTTGACCTTGTTTTGAAATGTGCATGGCTTGATTTTTGGCTTCTTGTGAAAATTGAATGTACAGTGTTGAAAGTTAGCAATCCCTCCACTCCTTCCCACTAGGCATGATTGCAGTGCCCCAGCCAGGACACAGTGGAAATTAGGTTGACCTAACTGCATTATACAGGATGTGAAGTTGTTCACAGCCCTAAGTGACATAGCTAGGTTGGCCTAGCTTTTAGGTGTAGACAAGGCCTAAGATGCTTCTATTTCAGCAGAATTCCAATCTGAGTTAACCAACAGAAACTACCGGAATGAGCTTTAGCAAAAGTGAAAACAACAAAGCCAAAATAATTTATGAATAGCTGAAGCATGGTCTGCACCTAAAACTTAAGTCAATCTAGCTACATCACTCAGGGCTCAGAGAAATTCTATGCCTTCTACAACTCAGGTCAGCCAAACATCCAGTGTAGATGCAGCTAGGTTGACCAAATAATTCTTCCATGGACTTAGCTATTACCTCATTCTAGGGTGGGGGGACGGCTACAATAATATTGAGGAAACCCACTTCCATTACCATAGTTTCTATAGTATGCTGCAGCGCTACAGCAGTGCTACTGTAGCATTTGAAAGTTTAGGTTTTATAAGGAGAATGTGCATTCATTATGCTTCTGCATCATCAAAATTATCTGTTGCTAACATCAGTATAACAAAATGTGACAATACATTAAGTCCATAAAACTCAACAAGACGCAGTTGACTTCAAAACAAATAAACAAAACCTACACAGTTACAGTGCAGTTTTGGCTAGGTTTGGTTTATTTTATAGGCATTCAAAGTAAATCTCTGGTGACTTATACAAAGCTAAACTGGCTGTGCACATTCCAGTACGAGTACGGGGACTGTAGAGATTGAGTCATTGTCCTAGTCTGTAGCCAGGGTGGAAGGCATCTGAACAGCTCTTCTATGACCTATATTTCAGTGTATTATTGTGGCCCAGCATGCTGGCAACATGGATTTCATGGCTCATTAATCAGACCTTTTGGCTTTCAGACCTCTTTCCTCACCTTTTTCCCAAAGACAAAAGTGCCACTGAATTCTGCTCCACGACAAGCTAGGCTGCTAGGGACATCAGATTCTGTCTTTGCAGCTTCTTCATTTCTCATATCCACCACAAAACAAAAGAACTGTGGTTTTAGCTTTATTTTGGGCTATCTGTGCCCTTCCTCCCCGAGATAGAGAAAATTCACTCTCGAAAGGAGAAAAATCTCTGTGCTATTTCAAGTTTGCTAGTTGTGAAAGTTTCAATGTGAAAGGTCCCAGAGCTTTTCTGTGTTAATGCTATAGAATCTCTGCTAGTGTAAATGGGTAAAACTCCATGAACTCAGTGAAATACACCCATTGAAAGCAGAAGAGAAATTGCCCTTGTTTACATTATTCATGCAACATATTGGCAGAAGCAGGCACTAGGATTTCGGATACTTACATCTTTAAGAACATCTCTTTTTCTCATGTTTCCTCATTTTCCCATCTCCAGTTCAGATAAAACAATATTATCCCTTTTAAACACACACAAATAACTTCTGGAAACCTGCTATATGTATGTATGTTGACAATGTCTGACCAAACTGATAGCTTATGCATAATTTTTCAAGTCTGGCCTGTTGGGTGCTTTTTGTTGGAAGATATTAAAAACCCCAGAAGCATAGTCCCATGGGCTACATGTTCTGATTATGTCTTTTTCAATGCTATGAAAATTCAAAATGCTTAAAAATAATACAAGTTGATATCTGTGGTCTTCTGTCTTAAGTGGTCTTTTCTAAAGCTAACACTGTTTTGTTAATTTTGGGGGGACTGATTGACTATTCCTTGTCACAGTGTTTTCTTATGTTTTGTTAATTAACCCTAAGTAACGTGGCAAGTCAAGACAGCATAGCAAAAAGTTTGGAACAGTAGTGCCTTCACTTAATTTTGTCACTTACAAGGAAAATTTCAGTAATATGGTGGCAGTGATATTTCATTCCTATTTGCAGCATCAAGAAAGTACCAGATAAAAGAGCACTCCAAAGAAAATCCAAATCTGCTCTAGTGAAAATAGTCTGATTAATGCTAAATAAGTCTTTCGTCCAATTATGTTAATGATACTGTCCAGCCAAAGACTCCTCAAAGCCCCATGCTGGCACACAATCAGAAAACCTTTAAATAGTTCTGCCTTGGAAGTCTATTAGCATCACAACTGTCATCTTGATGCAAGAATTTTACAAGTCCTTTGAATCACATTTAAGTTCCACATAGCAACAGTGAGCCAGCCCCATTTACTTCAAATATCAACAGAGTGCAGCTATTTAAATTAAGGACTTATAGCATATTTGAATTGCAAAATTTGGTTTTGTATGTATATGTATTTAAGTAGTTACTTAGACGTTTGGTACTGAACCACAGTTTGTGACCCATTTTAACTGTACCCATGATATTTCTAAGTAATATACTTGTGTGTACAGAAAACTATGCTGATATATGCAAACAGGTATTTGCATGATGGATTAATTGGGTTGATATCCTAATTGTGTCTCACTGCCCTATTGCATGTTCAGTTACTCACTCTACACACATAAGCATGGTTTTGTTTGTGCAAATGGATGTAATCATATATGTTTCAGTAAAATTATGCTGGAAGTACAGCCCATCATGTTTATACATGTTTACTGATTGTTACTTTTCTTAGTACCAACATAGATTATATGTGATTGTACCCAAGAACAAATTGCCACCACTTAGAAGACATAGAAAGACACCTTACCGTCTGCCTTTTACATGACAAGTAAGGATGGTAAAACAGAAGAAAATGAGACCAGGAAGAATTATAGCAGTACAGTTCCTCACTGCCAGCATGTGCACATCATAGGGTATGTCTACACAGCAGCGTTATTTTGGAATAACTGACGTTATTCTGAAATAACATAGTCCGCGTCTATACTACAAGAAGTTATTTCGACATAATGTCAAATTAATGTGGAGCTGCTTCCTCTGACTTCTGTAACCCTCATTTTATGAGGAATAAAGGAAGTCAGAGGAAGAGTGTTCTTTCTCAGACTGCCTGCTGTGTAGACAGTGCCAAAAACCAAAATAAGCTATTTCGACTTAAGCTACACAATTGACGTAGCTTAAGTTGTGTAGCTTATTTTGGCTTTAGCCCTGCTTGCGTAGACGTGCCCATAGTGATTCTGATTTTTTCCTCTTCTAATTCTATTAAAATAATAAAGAAAATAAAGATATGGCAGACTGAATATTAATTACTCATCTTTTATGTATGCTGATTTTTCTCTCTGCACTCTTTAATAACTGTTCACAATATGTTTCTACACCCAAGAGTTGAAACATTAAAATGTCCTTATTATGTAATAGATATTGTGCTGCTCATAAGGAAAAAGTATAATCAGGCTTTTATAGTTGCATATGTAGAGGTTTTCTTTAACATGTTTCTCTATCCATGTGCGTGTTAGTTGGCATTGGTTGGACCTCCCTTGTCCGGCACCCTCGGGACCTGACCCGTCCTGAATTAAGGAATGTGCTGGATACAGGGAGATCCCCTGCCACTCACCTCCCAGGATGCTCCTGCTCCCTGCAGTTGACTCTGCTCCAGCCCCAGTGCCAGTGGGCTCCAGCCTGCATGGCTTGGTCTTGCTTACGGGTACCGCTGTTGCTCCGCTAGGCCAGAACTCCCCAGGCACAGAGCTTCCCAGCATCCATGGCCCCATTTCTCCCTCACCCAACTGGAGATCCCTGGGGATGGGGTTCAGTGCTGCTGCACCACCCGTCCAGGGCTTCCCGAAGACAGAGCACACCAGCCGTGCGGCCCCGCTTCTTCCCTGCTTGACCAAGGCTCCCGAGGGATGGGGTTCACAATATTGGGTGCTGGGGTGCTCTGATTCAAAAACATCTGTGGTTCTGCTGACCCACAGATATTGCCGGACCAGAAAATCCCAGAATTTAGAGATTCAACCTATACTATGGATTGATATTTACATTTGGCAGAATGTAATGTTATAATTTTGATGGGTGATTTTGGTTTATATTAAGTATTTTTATTTTTATCTAGTTACATTTTCACAGTTCTGTAAAATTATGGAACAAGGAGTTAGACAATAAAGGGGAATCTGACAATCTAATGAGAATAAACATTGAAATTCAAAATGTTTAAAACTTTGTAACTGTTAAAACACATTGCAAAGGTCACACGTCAAAATATACAAAATAAATATCTTTAAATAAAAAGTCAAACTGTATTTTTTTTACTTTGCCTGTTTGTTAAAATAAAATAAAATACATAGAAACTGCTGGAAAGATACTATCAGTGATTTAAGTCAATGTTTACTGACACACACTGATATAAAAGATTCAATTTTTCCAAGACACTTTAATTCACACTCCAAAACATCCCAAATAAGTATGTAATGTATATTTGTTCAAGCCGTCGGCAACATATAGCAATGGTTATAATTCAGTTTAGTTTGTATGTTATCTCAACTTTTCACGTCATAAAAACATGGAATACTAGAACTAGAAAGGACCTCAAAATGTCATCATGGCAGAACCAAGAACCAGATCATCGAGGCCAGATGTTTGCCTAACCTGCTCTTAAAAATCTCCAGTGATGGAGATTCCACAGCCTCCTGAGGCAATTTATTCCAGTGTTTAATTGTTCCAACAGGAAGTTTTTCTTAATGTCCAACCTAAACCTCCTTTGCTGCAATTTAAGCCTGTTGCTTTATGTCCTGTCATCATAGGTTATGGAGAAAAATTTCTCTCTCCCCTCCTTGTAACAGTCTTTTAGGTTCTTATAGTCTTTTAGGTTCTTGAAAGCTATTATCTTGTGCCCTCTCAGTCTTCTCTTATCCAGACTAAACAAACCTACTTCTTTCAGTCTTCCCTCAGGTCATGTTTTATAGACCTTTATTTATTTTTGTTGCTCTTCTCTGGATCTTCTCCAGTTGATCCACATCATTCCTGAAATGTGGTGCCCAGAACTGAACACAATACTTGAGTTGAGGTTAATCATCACAGAGTAGAGCAGAACTACTTCTCGTGTATTGTTTGCAACACTCCTGTTAATACACCCCAGAATTATGTTTGCTTTATTTGTAACAGTATTGCAGCTGTTGACTCTTATTTAGCTTGTGGTCTGATGTGACCCCTACATCCTTTTCTGCAGTACTCCTTGCTAAGCAGTTATTTCCAGTAAAACTTCGGTCATCTGAAGAAGTGGGCTGTGCCCACGAAAGCTCATGATATCATCTACATGTTTTGTTTGTCTATAAAGTTCTATCAGACCATTAGTTGTTTTTTAAGTTTATATCCAAATTTGTGTGTGTGATAGTGACTGTCCCTTCCAAGTGGAGCACTTTGCATTTGCCTTATTCAATTTCCTCCTCAGACCATTTGTCCAGGTTGTCTAGAACATTTTAAATTATTATCCTTTCCCCCAAACCACTTGCAACCTCTCCCAGTTTCGTATCATCCACTCTGTGCCACTATCGAGATCATTGATTAAGATATTAAACAGAACTGTTCCCAAAACTGTTCCCTGAGAAATCCCATTTGTTATGCCTTTTCAGCATGACTGTGAATCATTTATATATGTTTGTGCATATTTTCATTCACGGATTGGAGGCTGCATACCTTGAAATACTGAAAATGGGAAAGGACAACTCACACGTATTTGTATTATAAATAATAGATGTTTGTAGATAAGTATTTGTATCCTTCAGAATGAGAATGGAAACTATTACTAATAATTAAGAAGTGTGTATGTTTTCATCTGCAGTATTTTTGGGGTTTTGGTGAAAAACAGATTAGTTTTTTTTTTAAATTCCCATACCAGTATGTTTAACATCAAACCGGAAAGTATAGATGTCACTAGTGAAGACCATGTTTTATTACTCCTGTTGGAATTCTACAACTGTTGGATTTGGAGACATAGTACTGTTGCAGAATTCCAATAAAATTTTAATCTTATAAATCACCAAAGCAAAGTGGATCTAAAATTCTTATATGGCTTCATTACCATAATGTTGTAAGGCCTGATACTTTAAAAATGTGTTTAGCCTCACAAAACCCCTGTGAGATAGGGCAGTGCTGTTTTACATTTTACAGATGGAGAACTGAGGCACAGAAAGGCTAAGTGACTTATCCAAAGTGGGATGGAGATTAATGGTGTTAACAGTCTTCAGCAGACACTTATCTACACAAAGCAATTCACAGGTTTGCAAAATATGTCATGAATGAATCAGTATTCAGTAGAGCAGGGGTGGGCAAAAGGGCCTTAATGGGCCAAATCCGGCCTGCCAAGCGGGCTGCTTCAGCCCACAGAGATTCTGCTGCTCCCCCGCCCCCAGGCCAGTCAGGTAGTGTACTCTAAATGCTGTGGATGGCAGGGAGTGAGAGATTTCACACTCCTCCGGCCCCCAGACCAATCAGCTGCTGCTCAGCTGGCGGGTAGGGTTGGCAGATAGTTGAAACAAAAATACCAAACATCCCCCCCTACCCCCACGCGCGCGCACACAAAACACGGGGAAAAAATTCTGTTGAAGGGGAAAAAAAAGGAGGGGGTGAGACCAAAGTTGTTGAGCAAAAGAAAAAAGGACTCATTAAGCCAAAAAAATAAAATAAAACAGCATGTCTCCTTTAAGAGAGAGTGCAGAGATAGGAACAGGGGAGAGGTTGAGCACTAAAACCCAGGGGAAGCATTGCTTCCCCTAGGCCTTTTGGCTGGCAGCCATTTTGTGCCGGCAGCCTTGGGGAACCAGGTAAGCATGGGAGTGGGGGTTGGGGTTGGGGCTCGGGCTCGGCGGAGGGGGGGGGAGGGGGGAAAGGCTGGGTGCTGAGTGTTTGTAGGGTTGCCAGGTGCCCATCATTTTTGCCTCCTGGCTGGGGAAAAATCCAGAGAATACCAAACATCTCAGGTGTCTGGTATTCTCTGAATTTGTTTACTGGACAGGAGGCAAAAGTACTGGACTGTCTGGGTGAATACCGGACACCTGGCAACCCTACTGGTGAGTGACTCTAAATGTGGTGCTTCCTTGCAGAGTGGGAAGAGACTCTGTGTGCTCTCCCGAGCCTCTGATTGACCTGTGGGATGGGGGGGAAGTACGCGAAGTTTCCTCCCACCGCCAATGGTGTGGGAGCCTAGAGGGAACTCCCAGCTGTTCAGAACAGCTAGTGGTTCTCTCTGGGTGGGCGGGAGGCAAAGACTTCACATGGTCCCATACCCACGGACCAGGCAGGGTCTTTGGGCAGAGAAGCATGGAAGTGTCCTGTCCCCGTCTCTTCCAACTGAGGTCCTGACCCTTCCAGGGCAGCGTGGGACACTTCAGAAATTTCTGAAGTGGCCCCCAGTCAAAAATTATTGTCCAGCCCTGAAGTAGAGAATAGCAGGAATGTTGCAGTAAAGATTAGGGTACATTTGCAGATCTATATTCTCAATTGAGCAAAGCCTCTAAGCATGTTCTTAGTATTTGCTGATTTGGAGCATGTAAGTGGACATTTGTGCCATGTTTCTATGTCTAGTCCTAATCATTTTCCTGGCCAGGTTTAACTTGCATAAATACATTTGTTTTGTAGATAATTTATGTTCTCATTGTCTCTGGCTGTAGTAAGTGATTGTTTTATGTGTAATTGGCCTGATTTCCTTTACATTAATACTTTTACATAGCTCTAGTTCATAATTTACATGCACACAACATTTGTGCACAAAAGCGTATAAATTATGTTTTACCCACTTTAAATCCCCTTTTCACTGTCAAAGTAGTGTAGAGGAGCCGTAGCATAGATAATAATCAGGACCAGTATGTATTGACAACAAGCAATTCAGCATCAGATACAGGCAGTCCCCGGGTTACGTGGATCCGACTTATGTCGGATCCGTACTTACAAACGGGGCTTTTCTCGCCCCGAAGGACGCGGGCAGTGGGGACAGCCCAGACGCGCCGTGGTCCCGCCACCCGTGTCCTCCGGGGCGAGGAAAGCTACTCAGCGTCTCCCTGGTCTGCTGGGGGGGCGGCCCCCAGCAGACCAGGGAGACGCGGAGCAAAGCCGCGGAGGACGCGGGCGGCGGGATCGGCCAGACGTGCCGTGGTCCCGCCGCCCGGGTCCCACCGCCCGGGTCTTCCGCGGCTTTGTTCCACGTCTCCCTGGTCTGCTGGGGGTAGGGGGGCGCAGCTAGTGTCCCAGGCGTCCAGATTCAGCTGCTGTTGAAACTGATCAGTGGCTGATTCCAGGAAGCCCGGGGCAGAGAAACTCTGCCTCAGGCTTCCTGTAGTCAGCTGCTGGTCAGTTTCAGCAGCGGCTGGACGCCAGTTCCGACTTACATACAAATTCAACTTAAGAACAAACCTACAGTCCCTATCTTGTATGTAACCCGGGGACTGCCTGTATATGCATGTGCCACTGCACATTTTTACTTCCTTCACAAATCAATTGAAGGATATAAATAAAACCTGCATTTTTTTTTCTATGATTTAGCTTCTCTTAATCACTTTTGCCAAGTAAATCTCAAACTCTGATTCATGAACCACCTGTGATTAGCAGAGCTGTCTTGGTTGCTGTTTACTCAAGTGAATTGCCAAGGCTGGTTGTGACCACCTTTTCTTCATACATGAAATTTTCTTTGAGTGAAAGTCGGAGAATCTGAATTACAGGGGAGATGACCAGAAAAAGAAAAAGGAAAACAAAGTAAATAGTTTTCTGAATGTCCTTGTTACAGTTTCTAGTTTAGGCATTTATTTTTATTTTACCATTCTATTTTTGTAACTCTTTAAACATGGAGATTAATGCCACCTCTATTCAAACTGGATTTATTTTTTACTAAAATAAAATTCATAAGGGCTAATAAATCTTCTTTCTCAGTTACATTTTGCTTACTTATAAAGAGACAGGTATAGAGATACCATGTAGATGTTGAGATTCCTCAGTGAGCGTCGTATTTATAAACACTGTGAGAGTGCAGAAACATGTTTTTCTCACTAAAATCTAATGCACAAGGTCCTCAGGTGATGGACAGTTATAGTATGAAAATATTTTTACAAATACTGTTACTTATCAGGTTACATGCTTTTTGTTTACTTACAGTATGAAAGAGGCTGGTTTAGGCCATAAACAATGGAGAGGTGGTCCCATTTCATCAAACTGCAAGCAGTGTCCAGTAGTCTATACCAGTCCTGTTTGTGGATCAGATGGTCACACATATTCTTCCCAGGTAAGAATAAAGTAAAGAATAAAGTTCATTCATTGCTGAAGTTAATTTAAATTTCCAAAATCAGTCAAATATCCTAATGTTTGATAAATAGGAACAGTTTTTATTTTGATTTGAATAGCTTACAAACCTCCCTTGAGCTGACAGCCACAAAAAATCAAACATGCCATGAGACAAAAAATAAAACAGCAAGAAATCTCACCAGTATAAAACAAGTAGTTAGCAATAAATGAACATATAAATGAATAAATAAAATTATATTTTCTGCCTCAGATTCCAGAAGAAATCCTACTCACTCCTTGGTCAAAGATGATCATGCCCTGAAGATTAAAAATTCAAGCTGTTTCAGACCTGTGGAGGGTAAACTGTAAAGGCAAGGGAAAACGCTTTACTCGCAGTTCAGTGTCTTTTAAATCAGGGAAACTTCAGGCTAAGCCTTTACACCAAGTGTGACTGTAGCTGTGCTGGATGAGGAGAGAGATACCTCATCCATATAGATAGGTCTCAGACTATTGTGGAGAAAGACCAACACTTTTAACTCTACCCATAGGTCACCAGGACACAGCCACTGCAGTTTCTGTGACAGAGGTGTTATGCTTACTCTGAGATACTACTACAACAACTAAAGGAAGCTGCTTAATTCTCAACTAGATTTAACATCCTAGTTGGTTTAAGGTCGGGCATATTATAGTACAGGTTGTATATCCCTTGTCCAGCAGCCTCAGCACCTGAGTGGTCCTGAACCAGAGAATTTGCCGAACCAAGGAAGGTCAATGTGGCAGGGGCTCTACTTTTTCCTCTGGCCACCTGGGGGCTCTGCTTTTCCCCAGGCAGCTCCACTGCCACCAGGGCTCTGCTCTCCCCACAGCATGAGGGAAGGAGGGGGAGTCTACTCCCCCCCCCCACACACACACTTTGATGCATTCCAGAGCTCCACTCTGCCCAGCGTCTCCACGCTCCCCCCAGCCCCGCTGCCACCTGGGGAGCTCCGTGCTTCTCTTAGTGGCTCTGCACGTTCCTCCCCAGCACCTCCACTATGCCCTGGGGAGCTCTACGCTCCACTCTGGCAGTTGTGCTGCTAGGGTTACCAGATGCTTTCAAAAATATACCAAACTCGCTTGATCTCAGATCCGGGGGAAACCGTCCAGGAGGGGAACAAGGCTGGCTGGGAGGAGGTCGGAGGGAGCAGGGCTGGCCAGGAGAAATCAGGGGAGGGGAATCGGATGGTGGGAAGCAGAGCTGGCTGGGAGGAGGGTTGGGGGGGCAGGGTTGGCCGGGGGAACTGGCCAGGAGGGGGTCAGAGAAGCAGGGCTCGCGGGGAGGGAGCGAGGGGGGGAAACCAGCCGGCAGGGAGTGGGGCTGGCCCAGGCGCACGAAGTTCCCGGGGTGCTGCCTGTCATCTGCCAGGCCCAGCGGGGTGCACGAGTGAGTCTGGTCCTGGGGATTCCATCCCGCCCTCTCCTCTCTACCGCTTAGTTGCGTACTACCTGGCTGGTAGACATGCTCACACAGTGTGAGCAGGCCTGCCAGCCAGACAGTACACAACTATGTACTGATGCTCATGATAATAATAAAACTTACTTAATTAGAAAATACCGTACATTTATATCCGGTATTTTCTCAATTTGTTTCCTGGACAGAAAGCTCAAAAACTGGACTGTCTAGTTCAAAACTGGACACCTGGCACCCCTATGTGCTGCTGTCCTCCCACCAGTGATAGAGAGCTCCACTCCCCCCTCTCATTCCAGGGATCGAGGGCTCCGCATTCCTCTCAGTGGCTCTGCTGCCTTTGAACCTTTAATTTGGCAACACCCTTGCTCAACAGCTTATCCCTGTGAGTGTTCGCATGGATGATGCCAGACCAGGGATGCTGCCAGATTAGGGTGTTTCAACCTCTCATCTAATATTGAAGTGGCGGTGTTATAGATTATAATAGCCATGTCTGCATCCAGAAGAAAAGTTTGCAACTGATAGATTAGGCATACTACAACAAGAAAAACCCTGGAAATTTAACCAAGTCCCCAAGTCATATTGAAAATGGTGGGCATACTCCTTCACACTCACTTGGTACCTACTATAAATTCATCCAACTGCATTAATAGCTTCCTGCAGTGCACCACAAACAGTTTAGTCTTACCTGGGTGTTCTCTTGGTAAACTTACCCTCATTCATCTCCAAGTATCTCCCACACACAGAGTGCTGAGTGAGACCCTTGACTGCCCTCATGAAGCTGGATGAGAAGGACATACACATTTGGGTGTCATCAATTGAAAACACTTCAGTGTAGTGATGACACTCAAGTTTATATCTCCTTCTCATCCAGCTTTGGGAGCACATTACCTTCTCACTAACTGTCCTAACAGCTCATACACTTTGAATAAAAGGGGTGGAAGGCAGCATGGAAATCTGTAGTACACAGCATAACAAAACAATATTTACCCAGCATCAACCTCTGAGATTTCTCAGGAGGAAAGAATGAAACCCCCCAGAAGGCCATTCTTTTTGTTCCTGTCAGGAACTGCAAGCAGGTCACTATGGAGAGAGAGAGATTTTTTTCATATTTTCTCCCAGGGCTTTTACTTAAGTGGCCCAACTGTGTGCCACTCCTTATTCGGCATTAGGAACAAATGCAAAATCTTGTCCATTGTCAGCAAAATGTGTGTGACTGCAGGAGATCCATAGTTGTTTACAAGTAATTACTGATACATATTTTAAAAGATGCAGCACTTTCTGTATTCTCTCAAATTTATGATGCTTATGAATCAAAATAAAGGTCCTTTCAAGGTTATTTGAGGAGTAATGCCTCTTGAAACTAACATAAAAGATGAATATTTTGATTCCTTTACTCCAGGCAAAGTTTCTTTTGATTGTGTCGTCAAGCTCCAGTGAAAGCTTAATATTGTTGTATAATATAGATACTTTCTTTTACTGGGAATGTATTTGTCAATGACTACTGCAAATTGCACAATACATTTTCTGAACACTGAAAAAAGTTAGTAAAGGACATCCATTTTATAGAACTGTGCAGTGCATTAGCATAATTGCCCAGTGGGCATTGCTTTGGAGATACTATGTCACGTTCTCTGTCAAATTAAGCACATAGCATGTTTGCTGTTTGAACTGCATAATTTTAAAAAACTTTAAACATGCTTTTGGTTCCCAAAAACATAACTGAAGTCATGACTAGTAAATGAACCACAGGGAAGAATGATTAAAAGATTATCTTCAAAACTGATATTATATAGAGCCTGATAATGCCACCTATCTCACAGAGGGATAACGGAGCAAGCTAATGAGCTACTCAGCAGGTATATCTGGCCCATAAGTATTAATATACAGTCAATGTAAAGAAAAGGTGGGGAAGTCAAATGCTTGTTATAGAATGAAGTAAAAACTAATAGAGAAAAAAATATAAAGAAATGCTGACTAATAAAAATCACTATCCGTAGCTGTACAGGGAGAATTTAATTGAAAGGGGCATTACTTACTATATAAGAAGCATGCTTTTGTTTTAATTTTTGTACAAGTATCTTACTCTTCATTGTTGGTCATGTTTTACCTTCTGCATTTCTCTTAATTTGGGCAATGAAAGTAGAATAGTAAGTTTCTGCTAAATTTGATATACCGATACTTGCCCTGCCATAATGTGAAATATTGTTTATTTTAAATATAACTAATTCATAATTATAAAACAGATTTTTCTACATATATTTTAAGCACTACCTTTATGTATGTAGTGCCTTGGATTTCGTTCATACATTGTAATTTACTACTCAATATTTGTTGCAGGTGTGGCAAAATCGAGCCCTAACAGTTGCATAATAATAATTTCAATATTTTAATGGCAATGCTGCAGAAACAAATGGCTTTGTTTTAAATGTTTGCCATTTGCATTTTGGTTTCATTCCAGAATAGCCTTGGCAAATCAGTTTTGTGGCTGTGATAATTTCCTGAAGAATGTCAAGTCTTTCTCATCTGATAGAAAAGAGAACAAATTGGTAAAATTTTGCTGTCTATGAGAAGTATATCTGGTTGATGGTAGATCTGCATTTACTCTTAGAGAAGAAAGGACTCTCTTGATAGAGCATTTAGCCATAGATGCTAAATATACTAGACAAGCCATAGACAAGACATTTTTTATTTGTCTGAAAAAGTAATTGCAATAATAATCATGACTATAGGCAGACAAACTTGGTTCCTTACAATTGGGAAATGAAGTTAAGAATAAAACACTATTTTTCAAAAATGTATTGGGTCTAGGGACATAAATGGATAAATGGGTCTAGGGACATAAATGGTTACTTGATAAGCATTGCCCTTACTGGCTAATGCTGGTAACTGGTTAACCAGAACTCAGTCAGGCTCGAGCAGTCTCTGCCTGCAGTGTGGTGAGGTGAGCCCTACCAGATTGCAGCAGCTCCTGCTCATAGCGCAGAACATCGAGCCTGGCTAGGCCGGGCGAGAGAAGCTCCCTGCCCGTAGCATAGCGCAGGCAGACCTGCATATTGTAAGCAGGGTTGTTCCAGCCCATCCAGGCCACCGCAGGCCCCTACACAGATGGGCCAGAACAGCCTCCTACCTACTGTTCAGTGCAGCAGGCCTTGCCTGGAGCAGTCTCTACCTGTGGTGCACCATAGCAGGCAGTTAACCAGTTAAACATATAGTTTAACTGGTTAACATTTTAAATGATATTTTACATTCCTAATTGGGTCATGACTGGTTTGGGGTAACTGGAGAGATCAAAGGAAATAGAAAGGATCTACTGAATGTCTGAGAGCTAGGAATTGATTCCTGATACATGACAAATTGATAACTAACAATTGTGTATATGTATAATTTTTCAACCTTCTCATATTATGAACTGATTCCACCAGATGTGTAGTTGTGATTCAGTATTTTAACATGTTATAGCAATGAATGTTTGCATTACATTGTTCCTGACTGTGTGAAAATCTCAAATCACTTGATTAAACCTATCCTCCCTCTCACACACACACACACACACACACACACACACACACACACACACACACACACACACACACTCTCAATGATTTCCATTTTAAGGCCAATACTATTTTTATCATGTGTCAATGTATTTTTAGAAATGGATTTTCTTACGTTGCATGTCCAGATGTCTTCACGTTGTGGGTAGGAAAAAACTCGGAGAAGCCTTTAGAAATAAAAAGTGGTAGAGTTTTTTCTGGTATACCCTATCATAAAATTGAAATTAAGTCCCATATACTCAATTAACTTCAGGTGATCTTTTCAGAAATATGATTGAGTTGTTAGTATTTTCTGAACTGCAAAGGAAATGCTCTAAACTAAAATTGTATAGGTATTCAATCTCCAGAACCAAGCAAATTATTATTATTCCAAACTGGCATCTTGCAAAGGGGTTAGCTATCAGAATGTTTAAAAATACGATCTCTTTATTTGGTAACCATAAATAGAAACAACTTCACATGTGCCTGATTAAGCGCACATCAGTCCCAATATTCTTTATTAGAATAGTCCACTACATCTCTCCATTCTGACATTTCATTCATTCAGAGTAGTCACAATAGTAAATGAGACATAAATACCATGCAGTTTAATGCTGCACCACAGCTTTAACTAATACCTGGCACCGTCCTAGTCCAATCAGGTAAGTATTGAAATTTGCCATCCAGGAGATCTTGTAAAAAATACCTTTTCTGGAGATAAAGGCTCATTCTATCATATCCTCACAGAAATTTTAGAAATCTTCCTGTTTTATAGCTCTCCGTGACTAATATTACATTGATTTGACTGCATCTATAGCCTCAATCCCAAACTAATCTGTAAATGTCCTTATCTGTCAGCTACTCACTTGTGTACCCCGTGGATTACGCTGCAGATTTAGACCTCAGCTGGTGCTGCATGTTTGATTAACCCTGAAAGGACAAACTGGAAATATGATTACTGAAGTCAGATATCCATACCACACAATATAGCATCCCAACATTGCCTCAGTACTGTTTCACTATTGTTACCTCTTTTACCCCTCTCCAGCTGCTTCACTTCCTGCTCCAGCATCCTCCAATCCACTATTTTTAAAGACATGTAGGGATCTGACATTTTTTCTTTGCAAGAAACTCCTGGATTGTCATGGATTTCCTCCAAACTTTTACTCTGCCAGTGATGCATTGGGTGGTGGAATAAATGTTCAAGGGCACCGACTTCCTCCACAGGCCCCAATGCAAAGTGGTGGGGGTGGGGACGCAGCTCTGCAGTAATCTAATAGTCCAGAGGCTTAAGAATTGTGCAACACTTTGTCATTTCAACATCCTCTTTCTCACATCCCTTTTTTTTCTTTTATCTTTTTTCAATAAATGGAAAATATATTGAGGAAATCATTCTTTCATAGGTTTTCCAAGTGGCTTTTTGCCATGCTGGCATATTATTGCCTGGTCTTCTGATGAGAGAGAATTCTGGAGAACCTGCTCAAATCTGGGAAGCACATACAAGGTGCTTAATCCTCCAGAACACTAATAGATGATTTGTACTTGTCCTGGTGTGAAAAACACGAATAAATTCCCAGTGAGACCACTCTTCCTAATGACAAACTCAAAAACTTTTATCAGTTCTAAATTGCATTCCCATAGAAAAGACATTGAAACAAAACAAAAATAACTGAAAGTACCTCATATCTGCTACTAGCAGATTTGCCCAGCATTGATCAAATCCTTAACTCAATTTTTTTAAATAAAAGGAGAATGTACATGCTTTAATGAAATGATTGTATTTTTTAAAAAATATCTTTTTATCAAGTTAGTAAATAATTTAGTAATTTTTTAAATGTGACTTCCACCAGGTGTATTTTTTTTCTTCATCCCCATAAACTCCTATTTGCAATGTTATAACTAAAAGGGTAATTGTCAATTTGGTTTCCAATAACTCCAAATGTCTCAAATTTATGTCCTTTCTGTAAGGTTTATTGAGCTGCAATCGTAATCCCAGTCCATCCTGTTTTTCTGGCTTGTCTTGGTTCAGTACACAGTTATTTAAATTTTGAGGACTGTTCTTGAATTGGTGATTGTCTGTTTGCTTCTCATAAAACTAAATAGAAATCTCATATGCAAACCCCTTTTTTGTTATAAGAGAAAGCTATTAACCAAATTTGGTGGCCCTAGATCTTACCATTTAAGAGGAGGTCAAAGAGACAAACTCTCTAAAATATGGCAGACATAAATACAGAGAGAGAGAGAATGAGCTCTCACTCATTGGTATAAAATGAACTATTATTATGACTATTTTACTTAATAGCAAGCACTTCGAAAGGGCCTTCACCTTAGTTCATGGTTTCATGATTTGTAACACTGAATGTCTTTGAAGTATTTTTACAATGTGCAAGAAAAATAAAGTCTATATCATTTAAACTGTCTCTTACCGAAAATTTACCTTTTTCTTAGCAAATATGCTTCTGTTGCTGCTTAATGATGGATATTCCTGGCTGATGAGGTTCATAGATTCCATTGACTTTTTTGTTAAGTGGAAGTTTCAGGTCTTCAGCATCTCTTACCATCTGACCAAAAGCTATTTTTCCCATCTATTCCTTTTTTTAAAAGTACCATCATACTCCAGTTTCAGCCTTCGGATTTTCCTTTTTTTAAATGACAACAAAGGGGGAAAATGCCTGCAAAACTCATTGAATATGCTGCCCTTGTAATCCACATAAATGAATCTTGTCTGTCACTAATGGCCTCTTTACTTTAACCTCAGAGCCAGGACTCGATACTCATCCATCTCAACCTGTCAGCTGCTTTTGACACCATCCACCATGCTTTTCTTCTTAATGTCTTTTCCTCCTTTGTTTTTTTTAATCTGTTCTCTCTTATTCTCCTATCTAATCTGTCCTTCAGCTTTTCATTCAGAGGATCCTCCTCATCCCTCCCTTGCTGGCAGAAAAGGCATTTAAAAATCACTAAGGAGTGTAGGTCAGAGGCAACCAATGAGAATGACTCCTTCCTTCAGTCCTGTCAGGGCAAGGCAGGTGCATATAAAAAGGGAGCTGCAGGGCAGAAGAAGGGAATTCTCATTCAGGAAGAAGTGCTGTGTCTCTGGAGGACTGGGAGAACTGCCAGCACCCTGGACAGAGCAGTGCTGCCAGCAGTTCCAGAGAATAGAAAGAGCACTTTCCTGGCTAGCGTCTTGAGGGTTACAGGCTGAAGCTCTGACCCAAGGGCAAAGAGGGGGCTGGAGCCATGTGGGAGATAGCCCCAGAGTAATGGACAGCAGTTGGCCACTGAAAGGAATAGCTGGATGGTGGATTGAGAAGGAGCACAATTTGTGACACTGCCAGAGGACTGTGTCATTAAAGAGGATATCAGTCATTGGGAGATGTGGATTTTAGATTAGAAGTGATGGCACAAGGCACCACTTGAAGCACGTGCACTACAGTGCAGAGCCAATTCCCAAGAGAAACCAGCAGAAGGCACCAGAGTGATGAGCAAACCCTGTTACAGTGGATGTTCCAAAGGAGATCCTCTCCTCTTCGCCTGCTACCCTTCGTCGCCAGATGATCTTATTCACAAATACATGTTCATCTGTTATTTGTATGCTACTGATTCATGTCTACCTCTCTATTCTGTATTGGTCGTCTTCTGTCCAAACTAAACTTTCAGCCTGTCTCCCTCACATCTTTTTGTGGATGTCCATCTGTCAGTATAAGCTCAAACTGGCCAAAACCAAAATCTTTCTGAACTTGTGTTCCCTCCCTATCCATCTCCTTTTCTACCATATTGAGACAAAAGCATTTACCTTTGTGCTGGAAAACAGCCCAGTCTCCCTCACCCATTTTAAAAATGCTCAAAACAAGCACTTCAATACTTTTTTTTTCAGTGTTGCCATTTATCCAAGCATGCATTTCTCCATAAATACCTATGAATCCACCTCATTGTCCTCCTTCAGGTACCAATTTAAAACTCTTCTCTGCCTGATGCCTACCAAAAAAAAAAAAGATAGCTTATTAATTGTGACCACTGCTTATCATGTTGTCCAATATAATTTCATTAGTTACCTGTGCTCCCTGTTGTTTTATTCATCATTGTCTATCATTGTCTATCATGTTACACTTGAATTCTGAGTTCAAGCCAAGGACTTTCTCTTTGCTTCATGTGTCTACAGTGTTTAGGACAGGAGTGGGGAGCCTTTTTTTTGTTGCGGGGGGGGGGGGAGGGAGGAATTTGGGAGTTGCTGATCCACAGGAAAATCAGTCAGGAGCCACACACAAGTGAGATGCAAAGAAAAAAGCCCTCACTGACACGGAGGAGAAAACACCCTGACTACGGCTATGTCTAAACTACATGCCCCTGTCGCCAGAGGCATGTAGATTAGGCCACCAGGCATAGGAAAATGAAGCGGCGATTTAAATAATCGCCGCTTCATTTAAATTTACATGGCTGCTGTGCTGAGCCGATCAGCTGTTTGTCGGCTCAGCGCGGTAATCTGGACGCGCGGGTGTTGACATCAAAGGCATTTGTCGACCACCCAGGTATGCCTCCTGGAATGAGGTTTACCTGGGTGGTTGACAAATGCCTTTGATGTCGACACCCGCGCGTCCAGACTACCGCGCTGAGCCGACAAACAGCTGATCGGCTCAGCGCGGCAGCCATATAAATTTAAATGAAGCGGCAATTATTTAAATCGCCACTTCATTTTCCTATGCCTGGTAGCCTAATCTACATGCCTCTGTCGACAGGGGCATGTAGTTTAGACGTAGCCTAAAGAGAAAGATACTCCTCACATTCTCCTAGTAAACCAGAGCCTTAGGGGGGACCAGGCTAGTAGATTTTATATGCTTCTGCTGCAAGGGAGGGAAGGTGAGGGGGTTGAAGTGCCAGTGTGGGGTCCCCAATGCTGATGTGGGGAGCCTCAGGGGCTAGATCTAGGTAATCTGGGGGCTGCATCCAGCCTCTAGGTCTCAGGTTCCCCACCACTGGTCTAGGATCATAGGTCCCCGGCCTTCAGATTCCACTGTAATATAACTAGAAGATTTATCTGGCCTTGCTCTGGTCCTGTAGGGCAGGGGGCTAGGAATATGAGGGGTGCAAGACTCAGGGCAGGAACTCAGGATATAGGGAGCTCAGGGCAGGACTCTGGAGGTGTGGGAGGTGCCGGAGTCAGGATTTGGGGTGAGGAGGGTCTCAGCAGGGGTCTAGGAGTGTGGGGGGCATAGAAGTAAGAATTGGAGGTGAGGGAGGGTTCAGGGCTGGAGGTGTGGGAGTGCTGGAGTCAGGGTTGGGGAGTGAGGAGCGGCTCGGCTGGGGATGCAAGAGTCCCCCATTCTTGCTGCCCCTCTATGGTCATTCAGAAGTACATTAATCTCTCCTATCACAGCCCTCCCTTTCCATTTGATGAGAAACAGTCACATTCCTCATCAAATATAAAGTAGATAAGTATGGACTAAGAAAAGTCTAGCATTAAGTGCTTACTTTTCAAAATCTTAACCAAAGGCTTTTATAAAGTTGCAGCCTGTTTGGAGCTTCAGAACATACAAAGTCAAATTAAAAGTTTATTCTTATATCACATCCAAGGGTCATGGGTTAGACTGGGGTGGGCAATAATTATTGCTTGGGGGCCACTTCAAAGGGCCTTAAACAGAAAGGGGTGGAGCTACCCCACCCCCAGACCATGATTTGGTCTGGGGGTTGGGGAGCCCCTTTGCCCTCCCTTTCCACTAGGCATCTATGCCTTGGAAGAGGCTTGGCATGCTCCCCCACCCTCAGGCCTATCAGGGGCTGGGGCAGGGGAGCACCCGAATGGGTCAGTTAAATGGGTCAGTTTCCTGAGTTTACTCTCTAGGCTACCATATGTATCTAAAATGTGGTGGTGCATTAAAGCAGATGAACAATCTCATTTTGAATTGCTTTGCTTCTCCTGTTTTCTGTAATTTTCTTAATGCCAATTTAACGTTTATTTTTGTGCGTTGATATAAAGTAAACATCACTTTAAAGTGTACTGAACCAGAGACCAGTTTTTTTCTTTGATGTTCCTCCTTGACTTGTCTTAGCATTAATGGGAGTTAAATGTGTGTTCATCAAAAAGGAATAGACTTCTAAATTATGTTCTCTTACATAGCTTTATAGAATAGTGATAGAAATGTAGCCGTGTTAGTCTGGTGTAGCTGAAACAAAAAATAGGACTATGTAGCACTTTAAAGACTAACAAGATGGTTTATTAGGTCATGAGCTTTCATGGCCAGACCCACTTCCACTTGTCACAACCATATATACCAAAGGATACAATTTTAAAAAAAAGAACACACATGAAAAGGACAAATCAAATTTCAGAACAGAAGAGGGATGGGGGGAAGGTAAATATCTGTGAGCTAATGACATTAGAGGTGATAATTGGGGAAGCTATCTTTGTAATGGGTAAGGTAATTACCGCCCCCCCATCCCCTTTCTGTTCTGAAATTTGATTTGTCCTTTTCATGTGTTCTTTTTTTTTAATTGTATCCTTTGGTATATAGGGTTGTGACAATTTTCTTCCACTATTTGATCTGAGGAAGTGGGTCTGGCCCACGAAAGCTCATCACCTAATAAATCATCTTGTTAGTCTTTAAAGTGCTACATAGTCCTGATTTTTGTTATAGCTTTATGGAGAGAGAGATAATTTCTGTGGGTTTTCATTTGCTGCTTTTTTTTGATTAATCTCTAATTTCTCCAGTAATTAATTCAATTTTTCCCTTCAGGAATGGTCTTAAAACTATGTATATGTAGCAAGCATAACAGAAGATACTTTTGACATTATTTAGCTATCTTGTTTTGTTTCTTTGATAATTAATGGAATATTAAGCATCTGAAAAGCTAGAGAACTGTAAATGAGGTAAAATGACTAGTGAACATGTGATTATTCAAATTAACATTTATTAGCCGTTGCAATTAGTTTTAAAATCAAACACAACAAAGTGTTCAACTTCTAAGAAAAATAGTCTTTTATACACAGTTCATGTAGCACTTAGTGAAGCCATAAGATACAGTGAAGTTTCAAGTGTCAACATCAAACACAATATCAGTGATTTAAAACTCTTATCTTTTAGAGGATGTGTCTACACTGCAGTCAAACAGTGTATTCTGATTCAGCCTTACAAAACTCAGACTATGGGGTTGTCAAACTGCAGTTTAGACATTTGTCTGAAACTCAGGCTCACAAAGCTCAAAGGTGACTATGGTTGTGACCTTTCTTCCTCACATGTCCCATTTCACCAACAGATCCACGTTTCCTGTAATACATTTATTTATATTCTATAGGAAGGATCCTTCTAACTGTAGCTGATTTCTGTCAGAAAAGGACATTATAATTCCATTGTTTTCTAAGCCCTGCTATCTAGCCTGTTAGCTTATGTTGAGAGACTTTTCAGGTGATCTGTTCCTATTTCCTTTCTTTATAGCAGTGGTTCTCAAAGTGTGGTCTGAAGACCACCAGTGGTTCACAACTGTCTTGTGAGTGGACTGCAGGCTCGGGGTTTGGCCACACCCCAACAGTCCAACCCTGCCTCCCACACGAGATTGGAATGCCAGCACTGGCTTCCTGTTGTGGAGGAGGGGGAAAGCCCCGAGCCTTGCGGGCCGTATCTGGCTTGCAGGTGAAAAAAGTGGCTCTGTGCACTCCCATGCTCCCTCCCTCCAGCTGGGGAAATGACTTCTCATCTGAAAGCTTTCCCTGCTGCTCCTATTGGCTGGAATCCTAGCTAATGGGAGCACTGGGGGCAGTGCCTGAGAGAAGCTGGGGGAGCGCAGAGTTAGGTAAGCACCCCCCCATCCATCTCATGCCTGGCTCCCACACAACCATCGCACTCATGCACCCCTTTCCTACTGAGACACCTCATCTCCTTCATGCCTTTGCACCCTCCATCCTGCCCACTTCCCCCACCCTAGCCTGCTTCTGCACCACCCACCCCTCTGAGATCTGCACCTCTGCACCGCTCCTGCATCACCAGGCCACCTATCGTCAGCCTGCTCTGCACCATCACTTCCATCCAGACCCCCTATCCATAGCCAGCTCCTATACACTTCTTCCTACCTAGACCTCGCACCCCTATTCCGTCTGACACTCATTTTGTCATCATGGATGGTCTATGGAAAGGTTTGTGTTGTGCGGGGTGGGCCATGGGCCAAAAAGTTTGAGAACCACTTATCTAGGTAAATTCCTGGGTTTTGAACCTACATAAACATTTTTGGGGGTTGACAGATCATGCATTGACTGGTGTTTTGACCTGAATATGAATCAGTTTGCAAGTTTCCTTTTTGGATTATTATATGGTATAGCTTAAATGTTTTTGACACTTAGGCACTAGGATAACTAAGCATGCATTAACTATGTCTGTCTGTATATGGCATTTATTTGCATTACTTTTCTGTAATTAAAGACTAATGAGCATGCCCTTTATGTGATATTTTAGTTCACTTATAGCTTTATAAATATTTCAACTTTAGGATAATTAGCGAAATTTAACTTGATTCATTAGAAATGCAATCAGTGAAAAAGTATATTACACCAAAAAGTGGAATTATAAAGCATTTTAATAGGCCCTGAGTAGAATCTTTAACGAAAGTTCAATGTTTTGAGATGCCAAATACATGAGTGTCTGTGTGCATGTCTCTGTGTTATTTGTAGAGCCCTGCAAATGTGCAGATATCTACTTTATATCCGTGGGTGTCTTCACTCATAAATAAAGATGTACACGTTGATTCAAATTGTTGTATCCATGCAGGACTATAGTTATTAGGGTGGGGCAGCAAAAGAGGGGAGAAAGCAGTTAGAAGCGTAACTTATTATCCCAGGTGCCTGATGCCTCTCACTGTAAGACCCAATTAACAGTTACTTGTAATTTCACCTGTTTACACTGAAATTGTATAGGCTGTCTACATGGACTGATTTTTTTTTTCATCCAAAACAGTCCATCCATTTCTGAGAATGAGAGAAGGGGAAATTACTTGTTTTTTGCCCACGTTAAAAACTTGTAGTTACCTTTTCATTTAGAATTTCTAGTCGCCCTCTATGCTTTGAAGTGCACTCCTGAAACTTGATAGTTGGGTGGCCTTTGTGTATGCAGTGTGCCTTTTGTGTCCCCTGTGAAAATCCATCCAAATTTGGCCAGGTTTGAAAACCCCCAATTTTCATATGCTTTGTACAGACATCTCAGATTTTAAGAGCTAAATTTCCTCAAAGACTGTGTGCCTGAGCATTTTCCAGCTTCAGAGCTGAGCAAGATTTGACCTTAGCTTCAACTCCAGGCTGCAATGGGGCATGCTGTGTTTGGGCCAGTAGTTTCACTGCAAAGGAAATTTGTGGAGGAAAGCCAGATATGTGGGGGAAGGAAATTGGGACAAGAAGTCAGGGAGTGTAATCGGCATGGAGGCTGTTGAGGTAAGAGTGGGAAACTGAGTTTTGTAGTTGGGATGGTGGAAAAAATGGAATTGGGAGCCAGGAGTTGGCCTTTCCTAACTTTCTGAGTGCTTAGCTTTGAACCTTAATAATATTGTTTAACATAGTTCTTTGTGTGTGATATACAGTATAGCAAAATACATAATAACACACCAACCTTATGGATATATTTACAGCATAAATATATTAATGTGGATATCCTTTGGAGGGAGGAAGCATCGCACAAGTGTTATTTTTATGAATTATTTTGCCTTTATTATGCCTTTGACACTTTAAAACACTTGCCTGTTAAGTGTTTCATTTGCAGTTTATTTTAAAAAGGCAAACATTCTGAATATAATATAAAAATCCCTTCCTTTTAACAGGGTATTTACTTTGAAAAACTCACTAGACAGGTACATGCATCTTTTGGTGCCTAAATACCTTTGAAAATCTGACCTAAAACAGTTAAGTGGTTTCCTCAAGGTGACCCAATAAATCGCACTAGAAACTAGGTGACCTGATTTATAGATCCTTTTTTTAAATCCGTGCACTATACTGTGATGAAGAAAGCTGGCAAAATCAGGAGTTATATAGCAGAATGAATTTCCTGAGAACAGGAAGAGAATTGTTTATACAGATTTTCAGTGTGCCTTGTAAATTGCTTTCTCTGGTTCATAGCTTTATAAGCAATGTATCATCTCTTCTCTTTCAAGCACGAAAGGCTTTTGATTGCTACGGTCCTGGTTCAAAAGCACATGTCCTTTTGTTTCTGGGTCAAAATATTACTTGTATTTCCCCAGGTGTTTTTTGTTTGTTTGTTTGTTTGTTTACAGTGGTGCTAATCTGCTGAAAAACCTTCAATCTATACTCTTATTGAATTAATAGGTTGATTAGTGGTTAGTGTAAAATAAAAGAAACATCAGTTGGTGCTGATCATAAACTAAATCTTTTTTTAGATTTTTTTGGAGGAGGTTTAATTCTTGTGTTCTAAAGCATAAAAGTATTTTGTCAGCTGATATTTCCTAACTTAGCACTAAGCACTAATCAGGTGTGTTACCTGTATATTTGATGCCTTTAATTCTTATAAGAACCTTGAGAAAAGTATAAAAATATATTTCTTGTAGGGTTTTGAGCTAAAAAATTAGTCCTCTGGAAATAATGTCCAAGAACTGCTGATGTTATGATGTCATGGAGGTAATTTCCAGTTAATTAAATGAGGCTTTTAGCTCAAAATGTGACATTGAATATGTTTGTGCTTTTTCCAAGTCTCTCATAAGAATTATATATGGACGCAATTAATTTTAATTGCACTAAACATTTTACTTAACTTTAAGGTTACAAAATTGAATTTTCTTTCAACATAAATGCTGCAATTGCCCATTAATGTTACACTCCTATTCTAAATTATCTTAATTCACATAAGATACATTCAACACACCCAAATATACATAGTTCTGTAACTCTTTCAATTGCAGCATGCAGCTACCTATGGTGTGCAGCCAAATCTCCAAAATTACACTTGTATTCCCAAATAAGTGAGTAGTCTTGTGCCATGTGTTTTTGAGAGGCACTTTGGGGTTATGGGTAGAGCTGTAGGTATAGAGATCAGGGTAGAGAAATCCATGGGGCTGGTTCTAATGCATCCAAAGGTCCTGAGGGAGTTGGTTAGTGTGGTTGCAGAGACATCGGACATTCTCTTTGAAAATTTGTGGCAGTCAGGGAAGGTCCCAGATAATTGGGAAAAGGCAAGAGTAATATCCATCTTTAAAAAAGGGAAGAAGGAGAATCCAGGCAACTACAGACCGGTCAGCCTCATCTCAGTCCCTGGAATAACCATAGAGGGGATCCTCAAGGAATACATTTTTGAAGCACTTGGAAGAAAGGAAAGTGTTCACAAATAGTCAACATGGATTCACCAAGGGCAAGTCATGCCTGACCAACCTGATTGTCTTCTGTGATGAGGTAACTGGCTCTGTGGATATAGGGAAAGCGGTGGACATGATGATATACCTTGACTTCAGCATAGCTTTTGATACAGTCTTCCCCAGTATTCTTGTCAGTAAGTTAAAGAAATATGAATTGAGTAAATGCATTATAAAATGGATAGACAGCTGGCTAGGTGGTCGGGCTCAGTGGGTAGTGATCGTCTGTTTGGCGATCAGTATCAAGTGGCATGCCCCAAGAGTCAGTTCTGGGGCCAGTTTTGTTCAAAAGGACCTGAGTGTTGGGATGGTTGCACCCTCAGCAAGTTCATGGATGATGCTGAGTTGGAGGGAGAAGTAGATATACTGGTGGGTTGGGATAGGGTCCAGAGTGACCTAGAAAAATTGGAGGTCTGGGCCAAAAGAAATCTAGTTCAGCAAGGACAAATGCAGTGTTCTACATTTGGGACAGAAGAATCCCAAGCATTTCTACAAGCAGGGGACAGACTGGCTGTGCAGCAGTTCTGCAAAAAATGACCTGGGTATTACAATAGATGAGAAGCTGGATATGAGTCAACAGTGTGACCTTGTAACTAAGAGAACTAATAACATGTTTGGAGGATCATTGCCAGCAGATCTAGAAAGGTGATTATTCCCCTTTATTTAGCACTGGTGAGGCCACAGCTGGAGTGTTGAGTCCAATTTTGTGCCCACCATTATGAAAGGATGTGAATGCACGGGAGAAAGTCCAGTGGAAGGCAGTGGAAAGTCCAGTGGAAGAAAGCTGGAGTACGTGACTTAGAGGAGAGGCTGAGGGATTTGGGCTTGGTTAGTCTATAGAAGAGAAGAATGAGGGGGGATTTGATAGCAGCCTTTAACTACTTAAGGGGGCATTCCAAAGAGGATGAAGAGAGGCTGTTCTTGGTAGTGACAGATGACAGAAGGAGGAGCTAGGGTCTCAAGTCACAGTGGGGAAGGTCTTGGTTGGATATTAGGAAAAACTATTTCACTAGGACAGTGCTGAAGTACTGAAATGGGTTACCTAGGGAGGTGGTAGACTCTCCATCCCTACAGGTTTTTAAATTCCATCTTGAGAAAGTCCTGCATGAAATCATTTAGTTGTGATTGGTCCTGTTTTTTAGCAGGGGGTGGGACACGCTCTCCTGAGGTCTCTTCCAACTCTGTGAGTCTATGCCTTGGGGTTGGGGAAGGAATACCGGAATTTTGAGGGGAAATCTAGGAAGCTATAACCCCTTTTCAGCAGAATTTTTCCTGTGCTTGGGAAATCCCATTGTTCATCAGGAAAGAGACTTCCCTAGTTCTGTTGGGCTTGTATATGCTTGTTTAGGACATTGAAAGCTCTATTTGATTGTCAAAAAAATGTATATTCTATCCTCTATTAAGCTTAGACTTAGGGAAGGGGTGGGAAATTCATCTTGTCCATGAGAGAAAGGGATCATGGAAGGAAATATTCACTGGAGCCTGGAGAAAGGAAGCACGAGAGGGATAAGTGTGAGATTTTTCTTATGGAAAAGCAGTTGTATGGGACTGGAGGGGATGTTCCAAGCCCCTTACACAAACACACGCTCTCTAATTGCTTACATTTAAATTTCCAGAGGCCTGAGGTGTTGGTAATCCACAGGACTATGCAAGAAGTGTGTATGTGTATCATTTAAGGCATTTTGGAGGGACAAAGACTTAGTGGGTCTTCTATTCCACAACTGCAGCTACACTGTATCACTTATTTCCCTGCTCCAGCAATCAGAAAGTTTACTTAAAACCAAGGAGCCGGGCCTAAAAATTGAGATGGAGCTGGGGACAGGGATCTTTTCCTCTGCACCTACTTTGTCATTGAGAAGCATGAGAATCATAGTCTATATGAGTAGTCAGTAATTCTGACTAAATATTATTCACTTTGACAGATAATTCTGCTATACAGGCATATGTTATCCAATTTAACATTTGGAACATATGCACTAATAAGTAGCAGTTGAAGCTGAATTGAATTACACACCAGTGCATTTTCTTATTAGAGCTATTGAGAGTGTCCTGTTTAATTTGAAAATAAATATCCAGATAACAAATTACTGGCCTGTAAAGAACTTTCATTACCTAGATAGGTTACAATTAAAGATGACAACTACCTTTCAAACATGAAACTTCTTTGCAGTTGTGTAATTAGTAGTTATCCGTTGTCTAAAAAGTATCTCATTAATGTGTTAATATTAATGTTCTAGAAAGAGTTCCTGTATGCCTCAACACAGTGAAATGTTTATATGATCTGAATTTACATCAAGTTCACAATCCATACTGTTTACTAGATGAGGAAGGAGATGTGTGGAAAAAATACCTTGTGATAATGTAATAGGACTGCATAATAATGTATGTGCCCACAGGGGCAGAATTTAACATTGTGTGAACAACCTTAACTCTTATATTTCTTATCTTTTGAGTGTTCGATTTTGCAACTTAAATAAGTTAGTGTTATTGTCTGTAATTGAGTCTAACTTTCTCTTCAAAGAGTATCAAAACATTTTACAAATCTTACTTTATAGGCAGGGCTGGTAGCACCTCTTATTACTGAGGCTACTTGATGCTTCCTATTAAGAGACCTTGTTTGCAGTTGCTCATTAGTTTGCTAACCTTAAACCATTCTAGCTAAAATTTTCCATTAGAGATGTTTGGCTCAGGCAGAATTGTTTTGGAAAGTTTCAGCCAAAGCAAGTCCTGCCCTTTCTGAAAATAAGGCTATGGAAAAATACCACATTTTTCTGTATGAAAGTCAGGTGACCTATTTTTTTCATTCTCTAGTGTCCTATCCTTTGGAGCAAAGATTTCAAACTTGATTGGGACTGGAGCCTTTGTATCATTCAGGGGTGTGCACTAGGTACGTGGAGGAAGCAGGGGCAGTGGCCCCCAAATCTTCAAGCCTTCCTACATGCCGAGCAGGAAAGAAGCAATAGGATAGCTGGCTGCTGGCTCATTTCCTCCTCCCCCTGCACCTACAACTGCAGCCTGCAGCTTCTCCTTCCTTGCTGTTGGGTCCCACATATTGCCACGGCCTTTTGCCCTGACTCATTTGAGAGGATGTTGGCAAAACAGGCAGCTGCAATGGGACTCCAGCAGCAGGGAAGGAGAAGCAGCAGGTTGTTGGCTGTAAGGGTTGAGGGAGGAGCAGCCAGCCACCCTGTTGTCTTACGTTTCCACCTTGGCATTGTGGAAAAACTTGAGTATATTTAAAGCCACAAGAGCAATGTTGTCTGGAGTCCTGTGCTCCTGGTAGGCTCACCCATGATGGTAGGATGCTAGGTGAGGTACCAGACAAAGTGCAGCTGAACACAACCCAATATAAAACCTCAACAGGAGAACAAGCAGATGAAGCAGTATCACCTTTCAATGGCTGCAAATTCAGAAGGCTGCTTTGGGTATGACCACCTGAAGTCTCTTCCAACTCTGATTCTTTGATTCTGCTAGTGGTTGCCATCTCAGGACTGGTTTGACAACATTGAGACTGAAGCTATTCTGTACCAAAAGAGAAGAGCTTTCTGTGACTGATAAAACCAATCACTGTGCACTCAGAAGCAGAGCTCTTTCCATCTGCTAAGAACTGAAGTTCAAAGGAAGATCTGAGAAATCAAAACCAAATATATATTGGACTCCCCTGGTTCAGCACCCTCAGGACATGACCAGTTCTGGATGAGGAAATTTGCCAGACAATTGGAGGTCTGCTGACAGCAGCCCTTCATCCCTCTGCCCCTCCCCACTGCCAGCTCCTTCGGCCCAGCTGGGTTGCCTGCTGGCCAGCCCCAACCCCGGCTCCACTGCTGGCCTGGTTACATGCTGCCCAATTGGGCTGCAACAGCCCCAGGCCCACTTCCGGCAGCATGAGGCTCCGACCGCACTGATTTCTGCCAGGCTGCCTCCGCCCTGGCCAGCTTTTCCTCCTGGGCTGCTGCTACTGCTGCACCAGCCGTGCTGCTACCAGGACTGCCCTGCTGCCACCGCCCAGGATACTGTAGCCCTGCTGCCACTCAGACTGCCACAGCCCCAGCCTGGCTTCCCCTCCTGGGATGCCATGGTCCTAGCTGCGGCAGGCAGCCCTGATCGCGCTCCACTGCCTTGGCTGCTCTGGCACCACCGCTGCTCAGGCTTCTGTGGTCCCACTGCTACCACTCTTGCTGGGTTGCCCCAGGCTCCCAGCTGCTGGCCCTCCTGCTCCTGGGCTCCTCTCCTCCAGGAACATCCCTGGTCATGCCAGACCAGAAAATCCCAGTTTTGGGAGGTGCAACCTGTAGTAGGAGAACAAAGCAAGCACTTGCTGATGCACATGATATGCAGAGCTTTTTTTTGGGGGGGGGGGAGCATATATTAAGAGATTTGCTAGATCTTTGAACCTAAAAAATCACAACAAATGCTATGCACACTGAACTTCCTTCATCCTGGGCTGAGGATTTTACAGGCAATTGCCAGTCTGGTCTGCTGGAGATAATGCCAGGTCTGGACATTGGCACCTGAGAGTAGGGTGTCCATATTTCCTGTGTTCTCAATGGCACATATACACTGCTTGGTACAGGCATAATTGAGGAGGAAGCTCACGAGGCACAGCCACGAAAGCTCATGATACCATCTACGTGCTTTGTTAGTCCATAAAGTGCTACCAGACCATTTGCTGTTTGTTAAGCTTATCCAAAATAATTGGTTCAGGCTGAGTTGAATAATCAGGCCACAGGATGTGATAGATGACCACAATGGCCATGGGTAACGAATTGACGTATATAATAATAAGTTGAGATCAATGATACATGGAAAAGGACACTTCAACATTAGAAAATCCCCTACTGAATATGCATCAAACAGGTCAGCATCAGCATCATAGTATAAAAGTGGGACCCCAGCCAAGAGGCAACAGGGAGAAGAAGATGATGTCCTTGAGAGGGTCAGAATGAAGGCTCTTGGTAATGATGGGGAAGGTGAAGATAATTAGAAAGATGATGGGCTGACACCTAAGATTGTTCTAGAAGGAATAATGTAAGTATATGGTATGGAAATATGGATGTACATTCCCTATCTTATGAAACCGGGGTGTTCGTGACTGTGCTAACTGTATTTAATAAATTATATTTGTAAATATACAGGAGTTTCTATAGTGTAAGTATTGCAACTGTGCACATCAGAGTTCCCAATCACAGAATAATTGAATACTGGGCCTGATCCTAGGACAAAAAAAAATGTCAATCCTACAGGTGGATAATTAGAAATTAAAACATAATCTTAGATCAGGCAACGAGCACCCTACCCTCCCTTCCCAAAACTAGAATTGAACTTGAGTTCTATTCCTTTGCTGTCAGCAAATAGCTGTGAAATCCAAGAGAAAGAAATATGTCTTGTCCCTATCTAGTGCTGATCCATATAGGGAATGACAGCCTATTATTTCAATTACACGTTTGATATATCCAAGTGTCATAGGTCTATGTGATGGATGGAAAAGGTCATATCACAGCTTCCGTTGACTTCAGTTACAGATGTAAATGCTCAGCACTTGTACAGCTCAAACACCAAGGTCTTAAGACAGTCACCAAAATTGAGAACATGCAGTTCTCAATTTTGAGGAAAAATTGGGTACTACTTGTCCAGAATCACTTATGTGTCAGATATAGAATCTAGTTCTCCAGGGAAGGATTCATGTTTCTTCCCTTGCCTAATTCACTACTTTCATTCCCAAAATCCCAGTAGGCTAGTCTCATAGCATGCTGAGGGTGTTAGCGTTCGTAAGCCATGAGCATGGGCATGTACCTGATGCGTTTGATCTTCTCTAATACTTTCCTTTTTGCAGAAATTAATTACATTAACTGTATCAGGTTGCAGTCCCCCTTCTACCTCCTCTAGAACCCCCTCCTTCAGTTCTGGTTGCACCTTTCCCCACACTATTTGATTTATGTATAGCCTACTGACCACCCCACAAAGTTGCCAAGATGGCCATCTGCCATAGCAGAAAGAGAAAACTGGACTTGAGGGTGGGAGATGCTCTTTGACTTCAGACCTTCTTCAGATCCCTCTTGAAGACATGTCTCTGGGTAGAGTTTCTCTGGGCCACATCTGGTTCCCTGGACACCTTAGAGGAGTAGTGGGCACTGTCTAGAGTTCCCTGCTTGGTGTCCCCCTCTGGAACTCTGCTTTTGAATCTGCTACCCTATTCCTATCCCTGTTTTCTCTGTTTCGTTGCCCTTAGGCTGAGGCTATGGGGCTTTAGATTTAGGCAGCTTGTATTTACATGTCCCTTAGTACTTCAGTAGTACACACATTCCAATTTCTGCAACAGTTGATTCAGGGATCCTATAAACAAGTCTCCTTCACTTCATGACCCTGAGTCATCCCCTGAGTAGGTCCATTCTGTGCTCTTAATGAAATGGTGGTACAATGGAAAAAATGTAAACATGTAATTTAAAGAACTGTATCCTAATGCAGGGAGCTAAATAAAGTTTGCACAGGCAACCTTATTCCTGCCATATCTTAAATTTTGAGTTCTTGACTTTGCAAGCAATAATATTAGTATTAATTATTTTATATTATTAATATTAATATTTTTGTGGGAATTGTATGTAGAGAGGATAGGGATACATTTACTGTATGTTAAAAAGCAGCTTGCCTCTGAAGAAGAACATGGCAGAGTTAGATAAGAATCAATTTTCTAGTTTATAGTTCTTTAACATTGTAATGAGTGATAAATACAGAATTTGTATATATATTAAAGTAACATCCATTGAAGTTATTGTAGGAAAAATGTGACTATGCTTATAGATTTTAAGAACAATAAAATGATATGATTTATCTAAATATGTCATGTATCATTGACATTTTTCTTTAAAAAAAATTTTAATTGTCACTCCCCAATGCTTTACACAGCAAGTTAGGATGAGAAGTAAAGAATGTTGTATCCATTTGAAGATGAACAAAAAGCAGAATGTTATAATACAAATTGGAATTTGTCTAGGAGGACCTTGACAGTACATAAACTAGCAACATTTCATCTTGAAATGCAATGAGGCTATGACGTAGTAACTATATATATGTATAAAAATGAGGGGTTAGGTTATTGTGCAATCTTGCTATGAAGTCAGATGTGCCTACACATCTATTTGAATTTTGTACGTTTATTTTTGAAACAGTTTAGTCACCATATGAATCAAACATACAACTAAGTAGGTGATGAAACTGCCAGGTAGCTCAACTCAGAGGAAATGAGAATCAAGTGATGAAAAAAAATCGACTGGATATATCTGTCCGTGAAATGAACAGTTTCATTTCACAGCAGAAGAGACTGTATCAGAGAGAGGAGATGGGAGGGGAGACATCAAAATGAGACAATAATAATTAAACTGTAAATCCAGGATAAAAATAAGCAATATTGGGAAGTCAAGCAATGAGTTCCTTTTAAAGTTTTATTAATTGTAATTGAAAATTCAGTCTTTCTCCCTAGATAAAAACAAAACAACAACTTTGCAATACTATCAGATTAGTCCATACTGTTGTAAATTTAGTCAAAATTTTGTGATTTTTCTCCCCTAAATGGAAATATTTCTCTGGTATCCCCATTGTCCCTCCCTTTTGCAATCTGTCCTCTATCACAAACTCCTAAGGGAAGGTTGATTTCAAGTATTGAAATTGCATTTTGTATAGTCCAAAAATAGGTGTTTGAAATTGAAGTGAAAATTTTTGATCTTTCTGGGTCTACATGGGCTGTTTTTGCAGCATTTCTGTCTCTCTCTAACCTATATAGCAAGGAAAAGAGATTTGGACAAGAATTTAAATCCTCTTTGCAATGTTATATGGTCCTTAGAACTTACGCAGATGGCCTTTTTGTGGGATTTACCACTCAATTCATACACCCACGGTGTCCAACATGCTAGCCACTAGCCACGTTTCGCTGTTTGGCCAGTTGAGTGAGGCTAGTTGACTTGAACAATGTGGCTATTTGGCCAGTAGTATGGGGCTAGTTGGTTACAACAATAGCCACTATAGTGGCCACTGCTTCAGAACTGGTTGGACACCGTGGATGTGTAGCCTGCGATGAAATTGGAAGTGACAGACATTGGTTAATGAGATTGATTAAGGCTGTCTCCCCTTGAGAAACTCCAGTGGCTTTGGGCAGAGGACTACTTGTGGGGTGGGATAGAGGAATCCTTAGGTGAAGGAAGGCCCTTTTTTCCTGGCTCTAAACTAATCACTGCTTGTTGGAACATTTGCACTATGTTAATCAAATTTGAACTGGGAGACTTTGAACTTTGGAAAAGAGCCATAATTGATAGAGAACTACATTTGTTGTACATTGATATTACAGCCCTCTGGGTATGTCTAGACTGCATCCCTCTGTCGGCAGAGGGATGCAGATTAGGCAGGTCGACATTGCAAATGAGGCAGGGATTTAACTATCCTGTGCCTAATTTGCATAAAAATGGCCACTGTGTTTTGCCAACTCAGCATTTTGTCGGCAAAAGGTGGCAGTCTAGAGGGGGATCTGTCAAGAAAGAAAGCCTTTCTCGACAGATCCTGTAAAACTCCTTGCAGGAGGCATAAGGGACCTGTTGAAAAAGGCTTTCTTTCTTGACAGAACCCCCTCTAGACTGCCACTTTTTGCCGACAAAATGCTGAGCTGGCAAAACACGGTGGCCATTTTTATGCAAATTAGGCACAGGATATTTAAATCCCTGCCTCATTTGCAATGTCAACCTGCCTAATTTACATCCCTCTGCCAACAGAGTGATACAGTCTAGACATACTCTCCGTGAGATAAGGCTTTTGGAAATTGCGTTACTAGATGAAGTAAAGTGTCACTTCTACTGATCTGGAAAACTTGATAATGAACCGTGGCAGATATGTGGTGTTAGATTTGCTGTCAAGAAGTTCGTCCTTATTTCATGTACCCCTCCAGTACCTATCAGTGAGAGGATAATGTGATTGGATGTTAACATAAACTCAAAAGCCATGACTCTGTTGTCCATTTTCAGATCAACATTTTCCAAAAAGCAAAAAAGATGAGTTTTGTTCTTAACTAGAATAACTCCATCAAGAATGTCCCTACAAAAACACACACTGTTCTCTGTGATTTCAGTGCATGTGTGGACACTGAGGACACTGGTCAACACAGCACAGGTAGTTTCAATAAAAATGGCAACCTTTGTGAACTGATCATCTTGAACATATATTTTTCCATCAGCAGTTACAGAAAGGTCATATGGAGGCACCCTTGCTGAGGATCTTGGCTGCTTTAAGTTGTTTAAAATATTTTGGATCGTATCTTGGACTTATAGTGAGGATGGCCTGTATTATTCTGTGTGCCATAGAGGATAACAGAAAAAACTTCTCTTACAGAATTGTAAAAACTTTTTACTAATAAATAGTAAACAATGCCGTTCAGAACCTACTTTGCTGATGTCAGTAGTTCACTATATCTTCAGAACCTTGACATAAAGTAAGAATTTTGCAAGGGTGTTGCAGGATATAAAATGAAAAACAGAGAATCTGGACAATCACCATTTTTTTGTACTGTATCACTAGAACTTCTAATCTAGTTTTCCTGTGTCTGGAACTATGATTTAGGAAACCCTAACATGTCTGCACAAAGGGCAAAAAAGCATATTTCTCTTGACTCTCCTGTGTAGCTTTATTTCAGCTAGTCACAGCCTGGCTCTTAGGCTATGTCTAGACTGCACCCCTCTAGACTACTAGCCTCTAGACTGCTGCTTTTCTCTGACAAAGCTCCGTGCCGAAAAAAAAGTGGTGGCCATTTATATGCTAAAGAAGCGCGGGATATTTAAATCCTCGCTTCATTAGCAATTTCGACCTGCCTAATCTGCATCCTTTTGCCGGGAGAGGGGTGCAGTCTAGACATACCCATCGTGTCTTCACACCATCAGTATTGTGCATAAAGGTAGAGTATGTTCCTATCACTAAGTCTGTGTAATTAAGTGTATTACTAATAGAAATAAGCCTAAAACAAGCACCACTTTAAATTAGAGGACAAGACATTGCAGCTTGGTTCCATCTTTTAATGTAAACTGTAAAGTGCAAAGGTAATATATACTGTACAGCTATTATTCTGGTATTTACATTCACAAAGAACAAGAAGTGATGAATGACTAACAAAAGCTCCTTCAAAATACTTAATGTACTGTAATTTACATTATAGCACATATTTACATTAATGCTCATCACTCTCTTATTACAGTGCAAATTAGAATATCAAGCATGTGTCTCAGGAAAGCAGATTTCTGTGAAGTGTGAAGGACGTTGCCCTTGTCCTTCAGATAACCCCACAAGTATAGGCAGAAATGATCAAAGGGGTAAGTAAAGGCAATCTATGTTTTATTTTTAATTGAGCATTTGTAGAAAGTAATATGATGTTAATTCATGGAAGAGCATAGCAGTCAGTAAACGGTGATTATTCTAAAGAAAAATTGGGAATTTTTCTCTCTCTTTAAAGTGGGTTTTGAAATAACAGAGTATAAGAATATTTTGTTAGTGCTAACTTTGTATTTATAAGTAGTAGCAATTGTACTGTTGTTACGTACTCACAACTAGAGGGCATCACTGAAAAGCTAAGTATGTGAGAAATGAATGAGAAGAAAGTGATGGCTTTGTGAACCAAGTGCACAGTATTTATGTGAAAGTTGGGTAAGCAGAGAATTTTGTTGCTTTGTGCAGCTACTCAGCCTCTATGCACAGTTGGTAGAAAGGATTTGTGGCCAACTGCTTCTAGATTTTACTGAATCCTGGATGCTGGGGCAGTTCATCATGTCTGTTTGAAGCTGGTGTAAATTATAGAACAGTAGAAGTTTGCCCTAGTGTCTGCTAGATGGATGACCTCAAAATTGGAAGGGTACTCAAAGGTTTCTTAAATCCACCTTTGTGCATGCACCTCCTAATAGTGCCAAATGCAGCACAGCGAGAGCCTGGGACTTCGTGTATAAATGCCATTTTTCCTCAGTGGAAATGTATGAAGACTGGTGTTTTGAAGATATTTTTCTCTGGCAATATTATAAAGAAAAAAATTGCACTTATGGTCTTCATGTATATTATTATATCAGTACTTTCTGAAGCTAATTTAATTAACTTTCATGGTATATTTTAAATTATTCTATAGAGAATTCTTACACCTCTATTGTAAACGTTAGCAGCTAATTAAATACAGGCAGTCCCCGACTTACGCGGATCCGACTTATGTCAGATCCGCACTTACGAACGGGGCTTTTCTCGCCCCGGAGCTCACGGGCGGCAGGTCGCCGCCCGTGTCCTCCGGGGCAAGAAAAGCTTCTCCCGGTCTCCCTGGTCTGCTGGAGGGGTCCAGTAAAGCCTCTGGACCCCCCCAGCAGACCAGGGAAACCCGAGCAAAGCCGCTGCCTGGGTGGCTTTGCTCATTTGCCCGGGAGCAAAGCCGCCCAGCCGCTGGACCCCCCCCAGCAGACCAGGGGGACAGGAGCAAAGCCGCCCAGGCGGCAGTGGTCCCGCTGCCTGGGTGGCTTTGCTCCCGGGCAAACGAGCAAAGCCGCCCAGGCGGCAGCTTTGCTCGGGTGTCCCTGGTCTGCTAGGGGGGTCCAGCGGCTTTTCTGGACCCCCCCCCCCCCAGCAGACCAGGGAGACAGGAGCAAAGCCACACGGGCGGCGGAGTCCCTCCGCCTGTGCGGCTTTGCTCGGGTCTCCCTGGTCTGCTGGGGGGGGGAGGGGGCGCAGCTAGTGCTCCCCCCCTCCCCCCCAGCAGACCAGGCTTTTGTTGCGGGACGCCTCGGGTAGAGCAGCTGGGGTGCTGCCGGGTTGGTCCTGTGGGAACCTACTGGGCAGCGCCCCAGCTGTTCTGTCCCAGGCTCCAGATTCAGCAGCTGTTGAAACTGATCAGGCTGATTCCAGGAAGCTGGGGGAAGAGCAACTCTGCCTCCGGCTTCCTGTAGTCAGCCCCTGCTCAGTTTCAGTGGCAGCAGCTGAATCTGGAGCCAGTTCCGACTTACATACAAATTCAACTTAAGAACAAACCTATAGTCCCTATCTTGTACGTAACCCGGGGACTGCCTGTAAATTTTTCATACAAAAAAAGGGGGGGGGGATTGGATTAGTTCATTTTAAACAATGAGTTTAACTAACCACAGTGATTAGTGAGCATGGGCATGCACACATAATTACGAGCTGTGCTAAAACATCACTTATGGCACTGTTTTTTCTGCAATAACATCACTTAAGTGTTATATAAATATTGTTGTACAAACTGATGTACTACAAATAAGGGATCAAGATTTTTTAATTTCATTAATTTACAGTTGCATTTCGGTACCTGTTATCAGGGCTTGAAAAAATTCCCCAACATCTACTCACCCTACTAGCTCAGGTGAAAAATAGTGAAGCAGGGGTATAAACCTCAGTTACCTTAACGGTATAGCTTGTTTCAGCTATACCAGTCACTAGGGACCAGGTGCTGAATTGAGGCTGTTTCTGAATATAGAGCAGACCAGAAACTCCCCCATGAGTCAGAGAGAGATGGCCTTGTCTAGCTACCTGCCTCCTATTTGCCCAGCAGTAATTATGAAGCAGAGAATCAACAGTTTTCACGCTAGGAGGCCATTTTTACCTCTTCATGTGGTATGTCTGCCCTTGTCCCCCATCTTCCCTACAACTGGAGTCCTGGAACAATTTGTACAGTGAAGATAGAGATCTGTTGAAACCAACCATATGATTGAAACCCCTCCAAGCCAGGGGGATGTAGGAGTACCCACATCATTGCTGTTTCTAGCACCTATGCCTAACATAAGTAACAATAGCACTCAGCCCTCTGCTCCCTGCTTCCCCTTCAGCCCATTCATCTGGTCTAAATTCCTACTTGTCCTGGATGAATGAATTTTTCAATCATATCCTGCTATTAATGCAAATTTAAAATTATCTAAATACAGAAAATAACTTATAGGTACAAGTTAGCAGCTTCGGCAAGCTGGAACTGTTTTTTAATTAGTACTCTTCAGAATGAACTGTTCCTAAAGACTTACACAGTCAGGGGATAAAGATCATTTATGTTCAGTTGAGTAGAGGGAAAAGGCAGAGAGAATTTGAACTAATCCTGTCCTGCCAGATTGTCAGGACAAACAGAGTAAAAGGTTTTCTTACAGCTGCAGAGCACAAGTACATGAAAATGTGAATGTCATTTTTTTTCAGTGCCAAAGACTAGGATACATGAGAAATGTAAAAGTAGGTTGAGTATCATTATTAGTATTTCAGCTGTCATTTACATTAAAGTGTATAATGCTCCAGCAATAGTACTACTATGTGTGTTTTAAAATACTGAGGGCAATTGACTAACAAAGCTCATCTGCTCTTTGATCACCAAAGAGTATTCTGGGGCAGTGGTTTTCAAAGTGTGGTCTGTGGTCCACTAGCGTCTGTGACCATCTTGCAGGTGGGCCACGGGCTCAGGGCTTGCTCCCTCCAGGGTAGGGTAGGGAGCTAAGCAATTAGGCTGCTACCCAGTAAGCCAAGGGGAGAGAGCAAAAGCTAGTTCTGGGTGGAGTCAGCAGTGAGGCAGAGGTGCAGTGGGGAAAATGCCGTGAGTAGGACCAAAGCAGACTTGTACATTTCAAAGGGAGAGGCACAGCAGTTGGGACCTCGCACGAGCAGACACTGCTTCGGTCCCCACTCACGCGGGTTCCCCACTGTGCCTCTGCCTTTGAAATGTTCAAGAACCATGGGCCGCTCTTGAACATTTCAAAAGCAGAGGTGCAGCGGGATAGCAAGTGTCCCCCTTATCGACTAATTGAATAGTCAATGGAAATTCCATCAACTACTCAATTAGCTGATTAATCAAAATTTAACATCCCTATATCAGGGAGCCTGCACTAGTGCTCCGGCCACTTGCCACCTCCTGCCCCATGTGGTTGGAGCATTGGCACCCTCTTCCTGCTGCTAGGGGTGGAGAGCCTCATGGGCTGATTGGGCTCATAAGGGAAGGAAGCGGCTCCACGTATTGCCACTCCCCTCTCCCCCAGTTGGGGGAGCCACAGTGCAGGAAGCTGCTCACCTGTAGACTTTTCCCACTCCTCCCATTTTCTGGAATTATAACTGTTAAACCTCATTTTCCCTGTGAGTCTAAAAGGGCAGTAAATATCTGTTTGAATCCCTTCTTTTTTCTGTGTCTAGTACAGTTTCATTTGTACTCTCCAGTTTCTGAATAGTCTCATTTTTAACTCACCTTGACAACCTGTTGTTATGTGTATTTTTCTTGTCACTGAGCAAGGAGACTGTTGCAACTTAATTATTTCGCCCAGACATCTTTGAACTGGTCTGTGATACAAAGTTAGGTTGACATGAGGCCCTAATTATATCAGTGCCTACACTACAGCTTTCCTTCCACTGATGTATGTATTACACCGACATAATAACTCCACTTTCATCAGAGGTGCAAAGTGTATGTTGGTGCAGTTAGGACAATGCAGAGTCTCTATAGACACTACATCCATTATATCAGCTCCCAGTGGGGAACAAGGAACAGTAGAGGTCAGCAGCCCATCAGAAGTCTAGGAACCTGTGTAATAGCTACATTCCCAGTAGGTAGTTGGCTGAGGAGCTGAGAGACCAGGCTCTCAGCTCAGCTACGCTGCTTTTGATTGGTCAGCGGAAGTGCTCCTGGTGAGGACACACACCACCACCCCAACAAGGAGAGTATGGATATGCACCACCACAATATGTTGACTGAATACAGGTTGAATTACATTTTTAGTGTAGACAAACCTTTCTATACTTATAAATGTGACTATATTCTCTCATTGCACCATGTTTACCATGTCTCCAAACCAGCACCGATTATGGTCAATGATAAAAGTTTCATTTATTTCAGAGATAAAGGATCAAGTCCCTAAATGCCTTAATTCTGACAAATTTTGGAATGTTAAATAAATTTTGCCTATTTATGAAGCTTATTAAGTTTGTTTTGCTTTTTCTAAGTATATGTAAGAATTTATAAGATTCTGGTCTACCCTCAACACTAGACCAGTCTATACTACTTTGTTTGGACAAATTCAAGCTCCCTCCCCTGCATTCTTACAATACTAAGAGTTATCTTGTGTTGGGGGTGCAAGATGGAAGAGTTGTCTTACCTAGTGCTGTGACCAAATGCCAGATCTAAGGGTTGAGAGAGAGTCAATGCCAGGAACTGTAGCCAAGAGTCAGGACTGAATTACCAGTGTCTGGGAAGGCAGGAGCTGGGTTCAGGACAAGGTCTGACCAGATTAAGGCCTAGAGAGGGATGAACAATGAAAGAATCTGTGGTCATGCTCATTGAGCAGCCAGTGGGGAGCTGCTGGGTTTAGGAAGCAGTGTATTAGATTCTTTAACCAATAAGGCAGGGCATTTTGTCAGGTAGCCTAGCTGACTTGTTCAGTACTCTTCACAGCCTAACAGATGGAGCTACAGGGCCTTACTCCTGAGTTTTTCTCAGATCTTTTTGTTTCTTTGATGATCGAGAATCAGGGTGTCTGATCTGTTTTCCCTTTTGCAGATACTTGCATTGCAAAGTTCCATCCAGGTCTTTCTTTGCTGTATCCCTCAGTAGCCCTGGTAGAGACTCTCTCTCCCAATAGCTGGGACACAACAGGTTGTAGTGTTACATTCTGAGAGGGCTTCCCTACTGTCAGGTTGAATTGAGCAAATTCCTCCACATCCCCAATGTACACACAAATACTCAAGGAGCTAGAGTTGGAGAGATCTGGTAATGTCAGAATGTGCTCTGGCTCCCAGCACCAATTAGTAAATTCTGTCCACGTCATGACTAATACTTTCCCTAGGGTTAATCCCATACCTGATGCCATCAATGCATTAAATTCAGCTAATGAAGCAACTCTGAGATCCAATCTCCTCCACTTCTGAGAAAGCCTGTTGCACTGACAAAGGGATAGCTCAGTGGTTTGGGCATTGGCCTGCTAAGCCCCGCATTGTGAGTTCAATCCTTGCAGAGGCCATTTAGGGATTTGGAGCAAAAATTTGCCAGGGATGGTACTTGGTCCTGCTGTGAAAGCAAGGGGACTGGACTTGATGGCCTTTCAAGGTTCCTTCCAGTCTTTAGAGATAGGCAATCTCTATTAATTTAATACAAAAGAAAACCTTAATCTCTTAATTTGTCCCTACGTAATGAATTGGGACTGGCCAGATGCAAAATACCTCCCAACGGCACCTTCCTGGGGTGTGAAATTGAAGATAGCCATGCTTGAGGTTCATGCAAATAAAACTTCTTGGAAGTTCCAACCCTCCAGTTCTACCGCCTATTTAAGAACAGTGAGTAGTGTTTCATTTGCTGACAATACACTTAAACTACTAACCAAGGGGCTGTGAAGTCAGCAAGCTTGTATCATTGCTTTGATAAACTTTTATTTGCAGGAAGGGTGGATTCAAGCAGCCTACTACCTGCAAATCTGGCCTTAACCAAGTAGAAAATCCTGGGCTGCAGATAACAATCTGAGAGTGAGAATTAGCTCCCTCTGACAAGATGGAGAATACATATGGCCATCTGGTGTGCAGGGGATTGGTGGCTTACCTGAACCCCTCCAGCCAGCCCACAGCTAAGATGATGTCCCTACAAGCCAACATGAGGGTGACACTTAAAGAAACATCAACATCTTTCTTCTCAATTGACCAAATGCATACCCCTTTGAGGCTGAAACTATTTCATTTTTGAACATTTTCTTATTTTGGGAAACTGTTTAGTTTTATAGTTATTTCATTTAGCATATTTGAAAAGGAGGTAAAAAGGCGTTATAGAAATCCTATCTTTGTATTAAGTGACAGATCTAATTATAGTGGAACTACCTCTGAAAATGTCTCTGACCCACTCTCTAGCCTTATGCTACAATTAATTGTGGCCTCCTTGTCATTTTCTACAAATTGTTATGTGTGGATAGTTGATAATATGCAGAACTGAAAAAGAATACTGAAGACATAAAATGAAGTGAGCTCTTTTTTAATTTATTTTTTTATCCCAAAATTGACAATTACTGCTAACTGGATAAAAGCTAAAAAAGGAAACTAAATATGTAATTATCCAGAGACAGCTTCTAAGAGGAAAAATAATAAGTTTTTGAAAATAGGAAATGTTCTTACTGGATTTGAATATTGGTATATATGCTTGATTAAGCCACATCTGGTTTGGAAGAAGGTGGAAAAATGAAGAAAATAATATATTTCTAAAGCAACAAAAGAGATTAAATTTTCTTTTGTGAGCTGGATAGACTAGGGAACCTATGATATATGCCTCTCTGAAGTGTCCAGTATTTCAGCGGACGGGAACAAGATAGGGGAGATGTGGGATTGGGTTTATTACATTCATTCACAAAAAGGAATATTAAAACCAGCTCTCATGCACTTAAGCAAATTATAATAACTAAACAGTGTAAATGTAGAGCATGAGGGGCAGGACAATCAAAAGCAAATTTATGCTTCTGATTTGTTTACTGATACTTCTATTTTATGCAGAGCGGGACTGTTATTTGCTGGACATGTAGGACAGTAGTCCTGCCCCAAAAAGCTTACAATCTATGAAAGCAAACAATATCTAAACAATGAGAAAATATTATATGCAATTTTAAATACATTTACTATGTATATATAATCTAAGTTTGTGCGTGTGCATATAATAGATAAATAAATATTCACTGCCTTCAGTTGGAGAAGTGAGAAGATGATGGAAAATTGGCAACTAGTATATTTTACTAGGACGGAAGAGAGACTGTGAGTAAATGGTTCAAATAGTTACAAGAGGCTGATAAGAAAAATATGCAGCTCAATTGTTTGTTTGGTTGATTAAGTCATTAGGATGTGGAAGGTAGTATGTGAGCCAGCTGATGTCCCTATTCATACCAGGTGCCTAAGAATTAAACTAGTGAATGAAGATAAGTTCCAACCCTTCTTTATGTATTTGGCTTGTGGAATTGGCCTGAAACAAAATGGTGACTTGTAGATCCATTAATGAGTGTTCAGGTAGATTAAAGTGTTCTACAGGTTTTTATGTATTGCCTTTTCTGATATCTGATTTTTGTCCATTAATTCTTTCCTGTATGGACTGTCCAGTTTGGCCAATATACATTGCAGTAGGGCATTGATGGCATAGATCACATCAATGGATGTGAAGTTAAATGAGCCTCTGATTTGGTGGCTGATGTGGTTAGGTCCAGTGATGAAATCGCTAGTATAGATGTGTGGGTACAATTGGCACTAGGGTTGATTTCAGATGTGGGTTCCTAGACAATTTTGATAGAGGTGAGTTGCATGGTTACTGGACAGAATTTGTTTGAGGTTAGAAGATTGTCTGTAGGCAAGAACTGGTCTTTCCCCCAAGGCATCTGAGAGTGAGGAGTCATTTTCCAGGATAGGTTGTAGATTGTTAATAATCCATTAGAGGGGTTTAAGTTGTGAACTTTAGGTGATGACAAGTGGAATTCTGTTGTTTTCTTTCTTGGGCCCATCTTGAAGTAGTTCATGTCTGGGTACTCATCTGGCTACGTCGATCTGTTTTATCACTTCTCTGGGAGGATATGTCCATTTTCAGAATGTTCTATATAGATCCTGTAGGTGTTTGTCTCTGTGGGGTTGGAGCAAATCCGGTTGTATCTTAGGGCTTGGCAGTATACAATAGATTGAGAAATGTGTCTGGGATGGAAGCTAGAGGCATGAAGGTAAGTGTAGCGGTCGGTAGGTTTCTGGATTAGGGTGGTGGAAATGTGTCTATCATTTAATTGTACTATAAGGTCAAGGAAGTGTGTACTGATCCAGGCTGAGGTTGATGGTGGAAGTTGTTGAATTTCCTGTGAAATTCTTCAAGGGTCTCTTTCCCAGGGGTCCATATGGTGAAGATGTCATCAATGTAGTGTAAATAGAGTAGGGGTTTTAGAGGGTGAGAGCTGAAGAAACATTGTTCAAGATCAGCCATAAAGATGTTGGCACATTGCCATGCCAGTGCCCATGGCTATGCCGCTGACTTGAAGTTAGAAATTGTCTCCGAATCAGAAGTTGTTGTGAGCGAGGACAAGTTTGCAGAGCTCTGTAACCATGTGTGTGGTGCTGCCATCGGGGATGGTGTTCCTGATAGCCTGTAATCCATCTTCATGTGAAATGTTGGTGTAAAGAGCTTCTATGTCCATAGTGGCCAAGATGGTATTTTCAGGTAGATTACGGATGTTTTGTAGTTTCCTCAAGAAGTTGGTGGTGTCTCGAAGATAGCTAGGAGTGCTCATAGCATAGGGTCTGAGGAGAGAGTCAATATAGCCAGATAATCCTACTGTAAGTGTGCCAATGTTTGAGATGATAGGTCATCCGGGATTTCCAGGTTTGTGTATCTTGGGTAGCAGGTAGAAAACTCCTGGTCAGGGATTGAGGGCTGGGGGAGGTGTTAGTGTAAATTTGGTCCTGAGCAGCATCCGGGAGCTTCATGAGCAGTTGTTTCAGGGTTGTTTTTTGGGGGAGGAGGGGTATTCTTTAGTGGAATCACAGGAGGGAGGCTTTTAGAATCTGGTGTTGGTGAATTGTCTGGTTACCTCTTGTTGATAATCTGTTCTGTTCATGATGACTACAGTGCCCCCTTTGTCAGCCTCTTTGATTATGATGTAAGAATTGTTTTTGAGGCTGTGTATAGCATTATGTTCTGCATGACTGAGGTTGTATGTTATATGATGTTGTTTGCTGACAATGTCAGCTCAAGCATATTTGCGGAAGTAGTCACCAAAAGTCAATTACTGTCCAAAGTTGTAATAGACTAGTGTGTTTTATTTCCTGTCTGGACCAAATATTTTGAACATGGATAGAACAGGGAGATTTAGTATCAGATGTGGCTACATTCCACTGTTGTGTCTGGAAGGGCATGTACCTGTAAATGGAATTCCCATCTTTGCAATGAGACCCTTACTAAATCTTGCATAAACACCAGACCCTGAGACTGGGTCCTACTGTGTCAGGAGAGACTACAGAAAGAGGCTTCCGGGGGGGGGGGGGAGGTGGTGAATGGGCTTTGTTAATTTGTTGTCCAGGCCACACATTCCTTACTCTCTGGATAACTGCTATCACTGTCATGATTTTTTTAAAGAGTAAAACAGGTGAAGTCAAAAGGCAAAATGTCATATTTAAAATGCCTTCATCTGTTGCAAGCTTTGAGAAGCATTAATTGCATATGAATGAAGGAAGCCTGGCAAGGGGACATCATAATGTGTTTAATATTGTCAGTCTGTTAATCACAGTTTTACCAAATGAGTTTCAGGAGTGCCATTATTTTAGGTTACCTAGGTAATGAGAGATGGAAAAACTTAACATAAACACAAATACAGTGAAATTAACCACAAGGTTCTGTTGTGTTCTTTTTATATTGCTACTTGAAAAACAAATATAAGTAGCTAGTGTTCTTAAACAAATTGCATAGCAGCATTCCCAGAAATCCTCTTATGTTTTTATTCACACAGCACTATACTGGTATGACATGAGTTTAAAACTCTGCTACATCATAAAGCCATGGATACCAAATAAATAAATCCTTTTTGTGCTCTTAAAAATCACAAATGTACAATTCAAGGGATGATTATAACACTTTTAATAATCTTTTAACTACTATTCATTATTACCTTTCAAGGACAAACAGTACATTTTATTCTCTCTATAAAATTAACTTCAAGAATGAAATCCATATCCCTGAAGATATATACTAAACCAGTCAGGCCTGATAAAAACAGCCATTAACTATGGGGTGGCCAAGTACAGCCATTTATATAAGAAAATAGGCTAGAATCTAATAAAAAATGTTTGGATGTTTGTTGTATATTCATGGTTAAGACTTCAAATCCAGAAAAATGAACCCCTAAAATAAGCAATCTCTCATGTTACAATGTGTCTTCATTTATATTTACAGATCTACTCATATTAATTAAGATGAATTCTGAATATATTTAACAAAATAGGAATTCCATAAATGTTGTTGTATTACTGACTGACAAACCTAATATAGAAAACAATACTGGCTTTCCCAAATAGTAAGTTGTATTACATTGGCAACAAAAGCATTAAAGAGAGGTATGCTTATTTTCAGCATGGAGAAATGATTGTCATTTCAGATGGCAGCTCTTTTAAGAAAAGAGGCTCAGTAAATGAGAATGGGCATTTTCAAAAGTACTGGCATTAAGTCGGGTTTACTTATTGGAAACCTTTCGTACGCTATTAGCTGAATCAACCCTTGTGTTGGTCAGTTTTTATTACATTGTTCTTTGTATCTGCATTTCAGGGTGTTTTTTTATTTTCATCATAAGATCTCTCATACAATGCAGTATTGCCTAAAAGTGGTAAAGTAGTTTATACTGAAATTAAACATCAAGCAGCATCTGAAGTGTACATAGTTTTGTGGTTAATGCACAGACCTGGGAATTGGGCTGGATTTATTTTTCTGTGAGAGCCATATAACTACCTATATAGGTTTGCTTAGCTCCCTTGAAACCTGATCCTGCAAAATAAAGTCAATGGACATTTTGCTGCTGTTTTCAGTGGGAAAAGGATCAGACCCTTGTGCTTTCTGTGACTCAGTTTCACTGTCTAAACAGTGATGATGAAACTTAATTCACAAATGCTTCTAAACTACTGTACTGTGAGATGATACAATGAAAAGACTTATGGAAGTACAATTTACTTGTATTACTCTAAATCTGTTTCCAGTGAAAATTAATTTAGTACAAAATGTCCATTTTTTAACATTTTTCTTTTGCATCACATTCATGCAATATATATATTCTTTTAAATGTAGAATAAATTCAGTTTCAAATTTCTATTTCAATCCTTTGTGTATATATACAAAACATTTTTAGCTTTGCTAATTCAATGATTTACAATTTTGAACTTTTAAAATATTATTGTGGGTTTTTTTTGGCAGTTTTTGTTTGTATCTTCATTTCAAATCCTTATACCTTGATATTAGGCCATAATATTGAGACAGAATCTTTTCAGTGGTACAACTGCTTCATAATCCATTTTCTGCATGATAGTTCTCTAATATACACTGCTGTTGTTAGAATAAAATTGTATCACTTTAGTAATTTTTATAATATTAACATTCATTTTTACTAGAATAGCGCAGTAATAATTTCAATGATAGTTGTTTGTAATCTAAAACTGATTACCAGTGTTACAGTAGAAATGTGATGTGATATAAGGGAAAATTGCTAGTTCAATAAGATTTTATTATTATATTTATATAAGAATGCTATTTTCCATTCATGCCAAACATTAACATTTGCTTCATTGTTTGTAGAAGAGGGAAATTTTAATTGAGACATTTTTATTGTATAGTCCCCCATTTTCAAAAGTTTTCTGTATAAATCTCATTCAGATCACGAACAATAAAAATATAGATGCTCTGTACCATAGCTTGAAAAGCACAGAAGTAAGGTTATTCGTTTTTCCACATGTATCCTTTTGATGAAATTCACCTAGATGCAGAATGCTATCAAAAGATTGATCATACACCTTAAGTTCCATGTTAGGGCTTCTGATAGAAAGGTTTCCATAGCCCTGAGAATAAACGTGTCTCTTTACGAGCCTGCATACTTTCAGATCAAAGCAAAGTTGATAAATGAGGATGAGCCAAGAGATCCATATTTACATAATCATACAGCACCTCTCCCTTTACCTCCCCCCGTCCCTACCCAAAATGGTACACACAAGCTGTGGCCATGGACTGGAGGACTGGGAAACTGCATCATTACTCAGTATCTTAGCCCCAGCCTGAGAGTCCATTTCACCTCCCAAAATCTGTTCTCATTTCCATCACCTTTCCCCTGCATATATATATACAAGGGTACTGTGGCTTTGTGGATGAAATTTCAGATCTCCTGTATAGAAACTAACAGGTATATGTTCTAATTTAAAAAGAATCTACTATATTAAAGATTTACTAAAAACTATAGAGCTGGTCAAAACTTTTTGCTAGGCCAGATGAAGATTCTTTGTACTAAATTAGCTTAGATAAGTCACAAGAGCCCCATTTAGTTAGGAATTTAGGATGTGTGGATTATGAAACTTGAAGCTTAAAGATGGTTCAGACTATTAAAATGGAATTGATTCATTTATAATGGTTATAATTGCCTTAATTATGTACATGAAGGGGGCTTTAGCTGTCTTATGTTACAATAAAGGCTCTGTAAGTGTATGTCAGTAGTTCTGTTGAATAAATAATCAGAGATATAGATTCTATGGAAGGTAACTGAATCATCATTCTTGTCCTATAGGCATGTTATATTTTAATCAAGCTAACAAAACACTGTCACATTTCAGTTTTCATTCCTGAGATAGCAGCAACATTATTTTTACTTGTACTGTAGTTTATATTGTCATTGTGTAACTTATTTTTAATATGAACATATTTATCAAAGTTAAATCATTCCTAGAAAATTAGCTTCATGTGGGTCTTCGTTACCGCAGTGTTAATTGCTCCTTCTTTCACTGGCTTATTTTTGAAACATAAAGGTTATTTCCATTAATTACAATCATGTCATTTTGTGCTATGATCATGCTAGATCTTATAAGCAGGGCAGCCTGAGTCTGACCTGTACTGTACTAATAAACCTATGTGTTGCTTTCCACTGTTGTAATGTTATTGTCTGTTTTGTATAGGTTCAATGGTTAGGAAATTGATGGATGTTCTGAGACTAAATTAATTCTTTTAAAGCTCTTTGCGATCCTGGGATTATATAAGTATAATATATATGTTGTTGCTAATATTTGTTATTACACCAATAATATTATCACACATAGAATGATAGTTAATTACACAAAGTCAATACTTTCAAAATAATTTGCTAGGGACATATTGCCCATTTTTTGAGTTGCTTATAGTTATTTTTAAGGTATAAAATAAAAATATTATTAAGCAAACCTCCATATTCAAAGCTAATTTTCCCCTTAAACTAAGCTTTACCAATCATTTTTAACCCATATGTGCCAAAGACTCATTGTACAAGTAAAAGCTGTCCAGCTTGCTTAGTCATGCAAACTCTCTTTCTTAAAATACTTGAAAATAAAACCACAAAATTTCAGTGGGTGTTGGGGTACGCAAAGGTCAAAAGGACACATCTGATTCTAAAAAACTGCTTATGAGCATAGATTACTAAATACAGGTATTCATTTACTGTATCACAAGCATGAAAAAAATAAGCACTGTTGATGAAACTTGTGCAATCTTTTTTCCATAAAGAATATTCAAGGTTGGATCCAAAGATAATAGAAAAGTGATACTATGGTTAGCTTTTTATACCTCATTACCACCCTTCCCCAAATCTCCCCTTTTGTTTGAAGCTCCTAATGTTACAAAGACACACACTCATTAGTCACATAAATTAAATCTATGGGATAAATCAAATGTTTGTTTGGTCAGGTCTTTGTGTGTTTGTGTACACAAATATGAAACCTTTTTTTGCTGGTGGTCTTCCTAGGTATCAGTATACAGTAGAGAATCTTTTCCAGTCTAATGCTGCCTCCATTTTACCAGCTTTTTCCATTATTTCTGATGAGTAGCTCAGATATGCTTAGGTCTTCTCTGCCTCTCTTTCTCTGAGGAAATATGCACTCAGGTCTTGTATACACTTACAGTGCTGCAGTGGTGCAACTGAACCAGTGCAGCTGTGTTGCTATAGTGCTTAGTGAACACACTTCCTACACGGATGGAAGAACTTCCATCAGCACAGATATTCCATCTCTTTGAGAGGCAGCAGGTGTCACTCCTCTCACCATAGCACTATCTATACCAGGAATGCAGTTGACATAACTTCACCCCTCAAGAAGAATCCAGACCCCCTGAGCAACATGATAGAAACTTTTGTAGACCAGTGAAATTATTGGTATCTATGAGATTATTAGCGTTAGCATGTCTACATATTTTTATTTTCTACTTGAACAAAAGACATACTTGATTATTATACAAAATTATAATTGTCAATCTATTTTGGATATTCTTAAAAAAGAGGGCTACGAGAGCTTTTGTTTGCTTTTCTCCTGGGAGTCACATAGAAAAAATACTGGTCAAATATAAGTCTGTGGAACATATGGAATAATGTATTTCCTTTATGAATTAGCAAATTCAGTGAATTTTTTTTGGTAGCTTTGAAAATGGAAATGGGTACTACTTGTCATTAAATAGCCCTTGAGGTGTGAGCTGGAAGATGTATCTTGATCTAAAACTTCCATGGGACGCTCTTCTTAATCCAAGTTACTTTGCTTTGGAAATGTATTTTAATTAATAGTGATAACATGGCATATTTAATATATATCATGGCTTTCAGGTCATCAAGGTATAGACTCTTTTTGAAGTCTGGTTGTATGTGTTGTGGTTTGGTTAATGTCACATTGATCTGGATACGACAGCAAAATGAGGACACACACACGGATCACTTTTAACTGTGAGGCTGCAGCTTTTATTAAATTTATACTCAGAGAAGGGGCTCTAGCCACCCATCACCCATATTGTTCTATACCAGGAATAGTTCCAATCCAAGGGTGACAGGTCTCCGAATATATAACCTGTAACTTGTGAAAGATCTTCCTCAGCTTACTCCTCAGGCCTCAGCTAACTTTTCTGAGTCATACTGCTCCCTACACCCCTGCATCTCTTGCCCCTTAAGGAGGATAGGGGGTACGGAAGAGTGGGGATCTTGGCTCACAAGGGCCACAAGGTCTCACCCTATCTCACAAGCCCATGCCCCATCAGCAAAATTTCAGAACTTTTACCTCTGGAAACCATTCTTTTTATCTTTTTTTACCGCACTGCTAGCTCCCCATTCCTCTTCAGCAAGAAAGGTAGGTTGAGGGCAGGGGGGGAGGGAAGAGGAAACCAACTTGGAATCCCTTCCTGAAGTCACTCCTGCTCTGGTAGTGGGGGAGCCTCAATGCTATGGGATAGGGGGTCTGACACCTCTCCCCTCTGGTAGAGAGTCTTCAAGGAGAGGAGCTCCAGAATTCTTAATTGTAATCCTCTGCATCCTGACTGGCACTGGAATAGTGAGTAATGTTGGCACTGCTGACATAGAGCTGAAAGATGCTCTACATTCACCCATCCATTGTGGTGACATTTTTTATTCACTTGGGAATCTTTTTATGTGGCCAATATTTATCCAATAGTACACTGAAAGACGAACCTTCCTTCCTGTGAAACTTGGGTGCCACTTGGCCAACCTTTTGCTAGCAAACACATTTCAGATAATGTTCTTTTAGCCCTCCACTTCTTCCCCTCCTTTGATAATGTCTATTTATATACATGCACATGAATAGAATAATTGAATACATATTTTGTGGTTTGGCTATAAGTGACTTCATATAACGAGCCAACTGTGGTGCTATTTGTGTGTTTCTTGGAACACAATATTAATTTTGTTCTTTTTTCATACCATCTGAATTTTATATCACAGCCACAGACTACCCTAGCTTGCCATAAACCCGCTAAATAAACATTAAAGTCTGCATGCAAAAATACAGCCTCTTCCCTGTACGCACCTAGGTCCGTGAAATTAGCTGTGGTATCCATTTTAACTGCTGTTCCTGCTGATACTGCACAATCAAGTGCTATAGCCACCTCATAGGCAAGCATCAACAGTTGCTCAGTTATATCCAATTATAAGTTCTGCCTCATTAGCATGGCAGCACCTTTATAATTGGCTGACTGCTAACTGAAAAGAACTAATCTGTAACACACAACAACTATCTCCTGAAATTAAGTAGCTCTGAAAAACAGATTTGTATTGGGATTTGCTAGTATTTTTGTGGTAAGAAAAACCTATATATCTATATCTATATATCTATAGATATAGATATAATCATAAGTGCAGGGTAACTTAGAAAAAATCCTTCCTTAATTTACAGTAAATAATGTATCTTGTCAGAAAGTCCCTGCCTTATTTATTCTATTAATAATGTCTACATTAATAATCTCAGTAATGTTCTTGAGACCTTTGTGGCACTCTGCTCATAACAGGGGTAGCTGTAAATACACATAAATGTAAACCCATTTTTCATGGGGCTAAGTCATTATATTTATGCACAATTTTGCCTTTTCATCAGGATTATCTCATCTAAATTTAGAAAGAGATGAAGTTTTCAGCAGGTTTATAATCCAGTTTGCAGTGTCTCCCAGGAATCAGGATTTTCCCAGATTCTCTTTTGAGGTCAACATTTGAAGAAGTTGATCATCCCCTGTAGTATTTCTGCATGCACAATTTAAGATGATTGTATTTTAAAGGATACCCCAGAGGTCACTCATCATTCTGTTTCGTTCAATTTCTAAAACTTGTTATACTTCACATGCAAGTAGGGAAAAGCAGCGTACAATTTTTAACAATGCACATGGAACTGGCAAAGAGGACAAACTGCTGAAGCTCAGAAAGACAAAGAAACTAGAATTACTGTGTTCTTTTCTTTTGAAGCACATAAAGCAGTGGAAATGTACAATGGAACAAGGCTTCAAAGGAGCAATACAGGGACAACTTTTTCAATAATATTTCTGCCTTTGAGAAATTTGAGCAATAAATCTCATGCTTATGAGATTCTATATTTTAGTCCATTTTCAAAAGAAAGAATAAGTTTATATTTTGTAAACAATTTTGTAGACGTTTTTCTTTTTCTTCTGAAAAGAAACTATACAATCTCACCCAAATACATTAACATCAATTGGAGTATTTCCATTTCCATTGATGTTCATAGGTTTTGGATCAAGATCATAAAGTTGAATGGCATTGGAGCACAAGTCTTTGGGGGACAATAAACAGTTGAGTAAAACTACTCAGGAATCTGCATGTGTCATGCAAACAGAGTTATCTGTGCACTTTTTCTCCAAATGAGTCAAAGGTTGATGATAGCCAGCAATATGAGTTTAGAAGTTTATGCTTGCTCTTCAGCCATAAGGAGGTCATCCTTCAATCCTACTTATGTTCTGTGCTGCATCTCATTCTGATTTAATAGATTCCAAGGCCTGAAAGGATCTCTGAACTTAGATATTCTGGCTTTCTGTATAACACTGGCTTTAGAACTTCCCCATATTCCTTGAGCACAACTTTTAGAAAAATATTCAACCTTGATTTAAAAATTGTCAGCAATGGAGAATCCATCATAGCCCTTAGTAAATTGTTCCAGTAGTTAATTACTTTCACCATTAAAAATGTACACCTTATTTCCAGTCTAAATTTGTCTAGCTTTCTTCTTCCATCCATTGGATAAAGTTATACTTTTCACTAAGATCAGAAACTTTTGCAGTTTGGTTATTGCTTAGGAAAAGAAGGCTAGAGATGAGGTAGTAGTTCACAAGGTTATTGGTTTCAAGTATTGATTTCTTAGTTTGTCTAGACTTTAATTCTTATCAGTGGTTGGTAGAGTGCTGTACTAGTTTTTACCAACTGTGTAGGTTAAGGGTCTGAACATCCTGCAACACATGCAAGGTCTACATTTATGATCAGATAGAATTCTGTCAAGTAAGGTAGAGTGATTTCTGTTTTCTTGACTGGATTAGTTTCTTTGGTCTCATCTAAACCATCCCATTCTTTGTTGATGTGATGAGTGGAGAAGGTTAAAAGCTCTTTGCTGTGAGTGGCACTAGGGTCCTAGAGGTTGGATGAAGACAGGAGGGTTTGATGTGCTGGTTCTGAATAATACTTCTGGCTTTGATTTAGCAGATGTGATAAAGAACAAGAAAACTATTTGGTTGTTCTCTGTAACTGTAGCACGTATAAACAGAAGCTAATTCTTTCTTCATCTCTTTCTTTCTTTTTTCTTTCTTTCTCTCTTTCTTTTATTTTTAAGGCCAGTTTTGGTCACCCTATATAATCACAATGAGTAGTATCTTCTTCTGTAAGTAGCCCCACTGAAATCCTTATGGTACTATTCCATGGACATTAGTTCAGTTGAATTGGGATGTCCTTTATTATTAATCAGTTATTTTCAGAACAATGGTCCGTCCCGTGGCACCTTGTTTTTAAAGTTACAGATTGACAAGGCTACCCCTCGGAGAATTATTTTCAGTTTGTTTAAATTGATACAGGTTGCACCTCCCTAAACGGGAACTCTCTAGCAGGACCACAGATGTTCCCAGACCAGAAAGTCCCCATTTAGGGAAATGCAACCTCTATTAATCTAAACAAACAAATGGGAAAGGAACCTGCAGAGATGACTAGCATTGTCCCAGAGGGGAAAATCAAAGGACCCAGGAGGGAGAAACCACTGACAGTAGAGTTCATTCTTCAGGTTTAGACCCATTGTTTAGTGAGTTCTTTCTAAGAAGAAATAGCAACCCTGGGTATTAAAGCAGAACTCGAGGGTGGCTTATTGCAGGGATGGGGAATCTTTTTTGGGTTGGGGGTTACTGACCCACATAAAAATCAGTCAGGGATTCCACACAAGTAAGAAGCAAAACAAACAAACAAACCCTCACTGATGTGGCTCCTGACTGAGAAGGAGAAAGACAGTCCCCACATTCAGAGCTTAAGGGGGTCCAGGCTAATAGATTTTGTGTGGTCCAGCCCAATCTGGGAGTAATGGGAGGACTGGAGCACTAGTGCAGGCTCCTCCATGCTGGGGGAGCCCTGAGCCTCGAGGGCCAGATCCAGGTAACCTGGGGCTACATCTGGCCCCCAGGCCTTAGGTTCCCCACCCCTGGCTTAGAGCAATTTCTTTTACGGGCCCAGTTTTTTTGTTAACAAAGTCCCTCCTTTGCTTCCTTCATCAGAAGAGGGAAGACTGTTCAAGCCCTGGAAGGAGGAGCGTGGCCAGAGATGGGCTACGTCTAGACTGCAAGCCTCTTTCGAAAGAGCGCGTCTAGACTGCACGCGGAATTTCGAAAAAGCAAGCCGCTTTTTCGAAAGAAAGCACCCAGTGAGTCTGGATGCTCTCTTTCTAAAAAGCCTGTTTGCTTTCAAGAACGCCTTCTTTCGAAAGAGCACTTTCGAAAGAAGGCATTCTTCCTCATGGAATTAGGTTTACCACCATCGAAAGAAAAGCTGCATTCTTTCGATTTAATTTCGAAAGAACGCGGCTGCAGTCTAGACGCAGGTGAAGTTTTTTCGAAAAAAGGCTACTTTTTTCGAAAAAACCCCTGAGTCTGGACACAGCCATGGCGAAGAACTACTTTTTTGGAGGCGTAGTTTTTACTTTTGGGCTACGTCTATACTGCACCCTTCTTCCGCAAAAGCTTATGCAAATGAAGCGCAGAGTAGAATATCGCCATGCTTTATTTGCATAATTAATTAGCAGCCCTTTTTGTGCAAGAGGCTTTTGCACAAAAAGGAGCTGTGTAGACGGCTCCTTTTTGTGCAAAAACCTCCTCCTGCGCAAGAGCCGTTCTTCCTTCAGGATTAGGGCTGAAGAATGGAGCTTTCACTGGATTCGACTGATCAAGACCAGAATCTGGTCTCCCTTCTAGGATACATCATGATAGTGTCTTCCTCTTCAGACTCTATGTTAAGTAGAGGCAGGTAAAACTGCATGTGATAGGTGGTGTTTTCAATGAAGAACCCTTTTGCCTCCCAGGTCCCATGTCATTGTCCATTTTATAAAGGACACCAACAGTCAGCAAGAGTTTTCTATATACTAACTCTATTATGTCTTGTAAAAACTATATTAATTATTAATATCTTTGTGTGTTGTTGTGTTGGAGTAGATATATTTTGGCATATTAAAAATAACCTCTGGTAACACATAGGATTATAGGGAAAATACATTGGATTTTAAAATGTAATTATGTAGTATAATTTTTTACATTTTTCTCAACTTGCACCATATAATAATTATTTCGGGGTTGTCTTGCCCAATAGCAGTATGAGTTGGTTGTGAACACCACAGGTGACTTGGAGGAGGTGCTTTCTTTAAGTTATAGATATATTAAATTAGACGCTCTCTTAAAAAATTAAAAAGCTGTCACGCGCCCAGACATTGAGGACTTGTTTGAGCTATTACTTGGTAAAATTCTCTGTGTATGTTCCACAGAAGGTCAGACTAGAAGATCATAATGATTCCTTCTGGCCTTAAAATTTATGACTCTGTGAATGGATTTTGGTCTTAACATTTGTCAAATCTTGTCTTACCAAAAGAATCAATAGGTGATCTGTGTGGCTCTCCTTGGCATTTTAACAAGTCTCTGGGTGGCTGTGCTATTGACCTTTCAGTTAGCTGTAGCCTTATTGCTTAGATGTTGGAAAGGGGCACTTCTAAGGGGTCCTGTCCAGTTGAAGTCAGGTAAATCTTTCATTGGTTTCATTGTTGCAAGATCACAATAATGGTTGTTTGGAGAAGTATTCCACATTCTGTACTACACTGGGAGGTGTTTAATAAAATCTAATTTCTTAAATCCCATAGAAAACAACCAGATAAATTGCAAAGTCATGAAACTGCAAGCATAAGCACTTTAGATTACTGGTGTAGTCTCTTTTCTAGCAGAAAAACATGCTGAATTAAAAAAAACAGTAGTTAATTTTTAATTCAGATATTTTCAGCTACCAGCAATGTATCCATCCGATCTGCTATTGTAATTTAATAATTACAATATAATCTTTTTTTCTTAAATACAAGTATTCATCATTACTATTTATTTTCACATACTTTACACCATCCATGGTATTTTAAAAGTGTAAAGGTATAAATTAGTCATTAGTGACTGGTTTCAAATAAATGAAAGCAAACTATATGTGATTCACTATATGTGATTCACATAATTGTCATTTTATGTGAAGCTTCTTAAATTAATCCACATACAACATACTGTATTACCTCAGCCACCTTGTCTCCCTAATATACCCGACCAACACAGCTACAGAGGTACTGTATGTACTAGAGATTATCAGACGAAATTTGTGATTTGTTATAACAATATTGTATTATATACTGAGGCTATATGAGTAGTTTCTGTACCAATAGCTTGGGATATTGTATAGCAACTTAATATATGAAAGGCATCATCCAAAATAGCTCTCTTAGCAATATTTATTTGCTAACATGAGAGACAATGCCATTCTGGAAGATTCAGAGAGAAAATACAACACTTTGGCAACGGGATGAAAGGCCAAGTTCACAACTTCTATTTAAATAAAATGCAGGACAATGTAGCACTTTAAAGACTAACAAGATGGTTTATTAGATGATGAGCTTTCGTGGGCCAGACCCACTTCCTCAGATCAAATAGTGGAAGAAAGTAGTCACAACCATATATACCAAAGGATACAATTTAAAAAAATGAACAAATATGAAAAGGACAAATCACATTGCAGAACAGAAGGGGGATGCGGGGGGGTGGGAAGGGGGAGGAAGGAAGGTAAGTGTCTGTGAATTGCTGATATTAAAGGTAGGGAGAGTGGGATGTTTGTGAGTTAATGGTATTACAGGTGATAATTGGGGAAACTGTCTTGGTAATGGGTGAGAAAGTTCAAAGTGTCCGTCTGCTATGTACATTGGACAAACATCTCAGACACTTCGCCAAAGGATTAATGCCCACAAAACAGATATCAGACAAGATCACAAAGAGAAAACAGTTTCTTGCCACTTTAACCAGAAAGGACACTCTCTAAATGACTTAGCCACCTGCATTCTGCTACAAAGACCTTTTACATCTGCACTTGAAAGGGAATCCTCTGAACTGTCATTCATGTTAAAATTCGACACTTGCCAACAAGGACTTAACAAGAATTTGAACTTTCTCACCCATTACCAAGACAGTTTCCCCAATTATCACCTGTAATACCATTAACTCACAAACATCCCACTCTCCCTACCTTTAATATCAGCAATTCACAGACACTTACCTTCCTTCCTCCCCCTTCCCACCCCCCCGCATCCCCCTTCTGTTCTGCAATGTGATTTGTCCTTTTCATATTTGTTCATTTTTTTAAATTGTATCCTTTGGTATATATGGTTGTGACTACTTTCTTCCACTATTTGATCTGAGGAAGTGGGTCTGGCCCACGAAAGCTCATCATCTAATAAACCATCTTGTTAGTCTTTAAAGTGCTACATTGTCCTGCATTTTGCTTCAACTACCCCAGACTAACACGGCTACATTTCTATCACCACTCTATTTAAATAATCTACAGTGGGGTATTATCTTCAGTTGGTAGACCCTCCGACGTTAAATAATTATAAAGCTCAAAAACGTGGCTTCTTAGTTGCAACTCCTAAATTATGTGGATATTGGGAAGATTTTTGGGGGGAGTGGAGAGAGGGGTGACCCTGTAATTGTATAATAATAAGTCCTACTCTCACGTTCTCAGAGTATAATCTTTGTCCCATTCAGCTCAATAGCAAAACTTCTATTAATTTAAATGGCACCAGGATTTCTCCATATTTAACAAAATCTGGGCTATTCTCCTTATGGTGAAACTTAGATCTTGAAACCCAGAAAGTTATATAGCAGTTTTACTAAACAATTTCCATTTATTAATTTCTTGGAATCCAGTAACTCTGCTACTCAACTAGCTGGCCTAACAACTAAACCATGCAAACCTTAAATTATGATAATAGCTAAGAATTAAGATTAATATACCTTTTATATGTTATTTAATTATTAAAGTATCACCATGATATTGTATCTGTATGCATTTCTGTATATTTAGTACAGAAATTATCTCTTCAAGACACGAAAACACCTTTAAAAGCAAAGGTCACAAAAGACAGAAGCAGAAACATGCATGGAATTGCAACTCACTTGAGCTTTTAAATATAGTTTTCTGAATAACTAGTAAATTAGTTTCAAATAGTTTGACAGTAAGAGAACAAAATACTGTTTTTACCATACAAATAAATGAGAAGAGAAGACAGTTTCAAACTGAATATTCTCTGTTGGCCTTTCTGGGATATCTTCAGAAACAACATCAGAATATACTTGGATATTTAGAAAGATGAAACATTTGTTGTTTTTATTTTTTCAGGCATCAGTAACTGACAGATTATTTTCAGACTTTTTTCTGACAAAGTGCTGATGTCATCATTGACAGTTTAATCAGTCTCGGTTTCATGAATCTTGCAAGCAGCATAGAATAGTGATGCTGTTATTAAGGGTAATAGTTGTTACAAGACTAAGATGCAGAAGGAAAGAGGCTCACACTTGATGACATTTGACAGTTCTTTTCAGCTGAAAGCAATGGAGCTGATAATCAACACTTCCAGTTAGTTCAAATATCTTTCATGCTTTATGATTAACAAGTACATTTATGACTGAATAAATTACTGCTTGGTATCTTTCATTGTCCACATTTTTTCTTGAAATTCTCTTCATAAATGTGACAGTATAATAACGAGATACAAAAATGTATATTTAATCTCTACATGGTTGAAAACTGTGTAGTGAAAACTAATGGCAGGTCTTTTTAAGTGGGCATAGTATATTTTATAGTGCATTTTCGTAGACTTTGCATGGGAAATGTCCTGAATCAGTGTTTTCTAGTCTTCGTCTACATAGCCAGGTTTTACCAGCCTAGCTGACTTGGACAGCAATTTGAAAAAAACCACAGTGGAGTTTTGCCAGCATAAACATAGCTATGCTTTCAGTGCTTTTTTTCTGTATAGCTAACGTGCATGTTTGTGTGGCTTGACATGAGTAATTGGACATGGGTGAGGCCTTATTTCTCAAGAGAAAAGATTAAACAGGTAAATGGACCAGCAGGCTAGAAACATAAAATCTGCACTAATTAAATAAAGGAAAAGCACTCAGGGAACCATTTATAATGGACAAGATAACACGGGATAAGTAATTCAGGAATGAACATGTGAGGTAGACAGTGTCCTATAATGACATTGCATGGACAGAACAAAACTTGTGATGTATAGTAAATACAACATAATGTGTAAATATATCTAAAGAAAGAAGTTTGTGGTATAACTTTGGATGCCACACGTGGAGCAGAGGGGCAGGAGTGGGAACGGGATCCCACTTAATTGGTTAACTAGTTAAACCTTAGGCTTAATCGGTTAACTGATTAACTGCGATTTTACATTCCTATTACTGGTACACTTAAATAACCAGCGGGGGCAACCTAGCATTTCGGGAAATTGCATTGAAAGGATTTAAGGGTTTAAATATAAGGAAGTTTTTACCTTGGTAGAGAAATGAGTCAAATCTATGGGCAGACTGTATGCACTCCCCAGAGAAGTACTAGACTAGAGGGAGACTGTGGCTGGGTGAAAAGGAACTCCAGAGACTAGTGTTACATTTTTAAACATAAGCATTTTTGGCAAAGCATGACAGGAGTCCATTAATGCCATAAATATACATAAATTACTGGCAAAACACAGCAAAGTTCTGTTAAAATGCAAGTGATTTTTTTTAAATAGACCTTATTAGCAGCCTTAAAAAACACAGTATCTGGGTGGAAGGAAATTAATCCTAAATTTTAAAAAATGCTCAAATCAAAGCAATAATTTTACAAGAATTACTTCTGGTTGCTAAAATTTTGCAAACAATATATGCCAACTTGACAGATGAATGCTAAGAGCACAACACGCAAATCAAAGTTGTAAAGGGGTAAACAATCTAAAAATAAGATTCCTAAAAGGTCACACAGAAAATATGTCTGTTACCTATTTGTATAAACCCACAGTAAAAAACACATTCTTCAAGGATACTATGTGGGGAGTACAGCTTTTCAGGCAAAGTGTAGTAAGTTTAATCAGAGAGGCTTAAAAAAGTAATCTAAGAAATGTGTGATTCTGGGAAATAAAATGTAAAAACATGTGGTACCAGAATTTAATAGTTTGTAAGGTCTTGAGAGATGTCATATTAAACAATAGAAAACTGAAGTAATTTAAAAAAATATGTACAGTTAAAAGGATTTTTGTCCAGATTAATACTGCAGAGCTTGGAGGAGACTAAATAGTTGGAGGATGGGAGTAATAACTTCCATTAGAGATAAAGAGAACAGTATACTGTTCTGGGGTTTGTTTGCTTGTTTAAGAATGCTTGGTTTCAAAATGAAACCCAGTTATGGCAATATAACATGGTGCAGTCATTGCTGGTAAAAATCATTAGTAATCAAACACATTATGCAAAAGAGATATCAAATGGTGACAACTCCAGGACTGTTTCCTCTCCTCTGCCCTCACCCCCTCCCCCCCCAAAAAAAGGCTTTACAGCTATTCTGAAAAATATATGAAGTGAAGAACTGGATACAAGAGGTCTCAAGAGAACCTCAAGTTCAGCAAAGTGATATAGCTAAGCTGGTAGGAAAAACGTCTCTATTTGTTGTATCTTCATTCTGTAGTATAGATAAACCCTTAGTAAATGACAGCATCCAGTTTTATAAATCATGTCCAATAATCTCTCTTCCCACTAAATTAAGAGTATAAGGGATAGCTATAACAGATGTCATCTTCATATTGAATATATAAAATATGCATGCTCATATAGAAATGCAAAAGTTAAAATAAACATTTTCTAATTGCAGAAGATTGACTTGGAACTCCTTTTATAGTATGTCAGTAGAACTCTTTAATCATTCTTATTAAGCAGTTCCTTCCACCTCTACAATGACACAGCATGATAGTATAGACATCAAGAAACCAGGAATCCAGCCCCTTCCATTTGAAGTCACTGGGATCTAAATAATATGACAAAATTGTGGAAAATATAATCTGACAGAGAAATGTTGTGACTACGTGGCAGGACCAGGTTGCAGAACTCTGATACTTTCTCATTGGACTAGTCTGCATTACTTCAATGGTGTACTCATATAAGAGCACCACAAGCTTCGCATCAGTAAAACACATGGTGTTAAACCATTTATTCTATAGATTATAACTGGACTTTCAACTATTTCCATGCATAAATCTTGTTTCTTACCCATGGGAATGAGTATGCATGAAATTAGATAAATGCATATGCAGTTACCACATTTATCAGACAGAAAACATATTGGAGAACATGTTAGATTTTATTCTCTTGCAAATATTGTGATGACTCTTTAACATTTTTAGAAGTCCTTTATAAATAAAATTAGTAACTTTGATACAATAGATTACAAATCTTCAAAACTAAAAGTGAAAACAAAAAATCATAGAAGCAAATGTTAAGAATCTCCACGTATTCTGAAAATGTAGCTTATTTTCTGCTTCCAGTAGAATACTTTTCATCCAAAGAAATATCGAAAAACATGTCAATCACCTCTCAATCACTTTTTTTATTTATCAAGAAGAACTTCAGCAGAATTTTAAGTTTCAAAAGTTAAATTTAGCATCCAGATTTGAGTTTCACAGGTCAAAAATGTATTTAAGAGCATAACAGTCCTCAATAAGTAAACAGCTTTTTTCATTTGAATTATGGATACAGTTCTCTTACCTACCTGAGTTGAAATACAATGGTATTTTGACAACATTCTTGGTATGTAATAACAAAGTACTTAACACAATACCAATGAGCACAGTACAAAAGCCAAGGTGTGTAGATATCCTACCCTAGAGATCCAAAATACAGGAGATACATGCTCTCTATTATTCATTCAGTTTTTATTGTGCATACTTCACACTCTAAGCACATTTGCTGCTTGGCAGAGCCAGACATAATAGTTTCTCCTATACTAAATATAAAGTGGTACTATGGATATTACAGGCACTTAACGTATGACACATTCCAGCAGTTATTCCCTAAATCCACAAACCTTATTCTCAGCAAAATATGAAGATTCTATTTGAAAAACAAATCCATGATCCCCCACACAGTCTGCACCTTGAAAACATTGTTTTTTACTACAGTGTGATGAATTTTAATCTTAATATTATTCACCACTGACTTCAGGAAAGGAATACTTTTTCCATTTATTACTGCAGTGGAAAAGTTATAGTATTGACCACACTAAGATACATTTTTTTCTCTTTTATGTTCAGTTTGTTGATTGTTTTCATTTAGTTCAGCAGAACCCTCTATTTTAAATACTAGTAGAGCAATTTTATTGATTTTTTTTTTTCCTCTTGCAACCTTTTTTGCATTGTTTTGAGGGAACTGTCTCTGTGCATTGTCTTAATTGAGAGTGCCTCTATAGAGTCACTGTTGGTCTTTCAGCTTTTGTATTTGGAATGCATACTGTAGAGTGAACAATAATAATCAGTGTGACAGAGTGAGGTCACAGAAGACCCCTTTGGGGGAGCTTCCTGGAATGCTAACACGGCCACTACCACTTGCCTTCCTGCTCTCTGGGACTTCTCACTGCTCTGTTGGTCTCCCTCAGCCAAGGCACCAAGCTGAGATCACTGCCCCCCTCTTCTCCTTCCCTCCACCCTGAGAAGCGGTATAGACACTGAACCTCTTCAGGTCAAAGGAGAGTGCAGTTTTGGGCCCAGTTTCTTGGGATACCACTCCCCAAATGGGATCAAAACTCCCAATGAATTATGTGGGTAAGCCCCTTTTAACAATGAAAAGGGAAATGCACACAATGGTTTTTCCCTCAGGTAATAATTATTTGCACTGGGCTTGATAGTAAGTAAAAGTGATTTTATTAAGTACAAGCACTAGGATTTAAGTGGTTATAAATGAGAACAGGCAAAGCAAAGTAGATTACAAATCAAAAGTAACAAAAAATGCTAAGTTTAATACTAAAATCCTCAGCACAAACTTCTTATAAACTCACCCTAAAACTGTTTCTTGTTCAGCTGCCTCCCAAACCAGGGTCTGCTCCACTCCCCTGGGGTCTCTGGTTAACCCTCCTTGGGTGTGTCCAGCCAGCCAAAGACCAAAAACTGGTACCTTCCTATTCTTTTACAAAGAATCCCCTTATTGCCGTGGTCACCAACAGGTCAATAGCGATCAACTGGTCGATCGCAAGGCCTTGACCAGTCGATTGTGAGGTGTCTGCCCCCTCTCCTCCCTCCATTTTCCACCCACCCCCAAGAAGCCCCAATACTTACCTCTGGCAAAAACGGAGGTAGTGCCGGTTTCCCATGGGTGGACCAGAAGCCCCGCAGCTTAGCGCCACTTCCGGAAGTGCGCTGGCTGCTTTGCCAGGCTCGCTGCGGGAGGGGGCCCTGGCTCCGGAAGAGGAGCATGGTGACTTCCCTGCACCAGCGCAGGAGGCGTGAGTTGTCCCCAAGGCAGGTGCGCGTGCGTGGGGGGGAGAAGGGGTGTGTTTCGGCCCCGGGGCAGGCATGCACGGGGCGGGGGGGGTTCGGCCCTGGGGCAGAAGATTTTAAAGGATTATGATGGCTGTTACCGATGCATCTGCCCTTGTTTTTCTTTCTATAAGAACATGCAGGATGATGAAGACATAAACATGAACTGATTGAAACCGTCAGCACACAACTTTATTAACTTTTATTCCTGATTCCTCTTCTCTCCTGATAACTCAGACAAAATTGGATCCAGTGAAAGGGTTAAATGGTTTTACGCCGTACAATCATGGGATAAAACTTGGCTCTTTTAACCAAACTTCCAACAATCTATACGTAATGCAGCACAAATGCTGAATCCTACCATCCTCCCATATGAGGGTCTGGGCAGTTTCCCAACAGATTAACAGGCTCTACCTGTCTGTCCTAAGTCCTTGCTTAGCATCACACCAGGAGCTAGTCCCTGACTCCTCTTATTGACACTGAATGTTCACTTTTGTCTTAATGGGCATTATCTCTTATATATCACCTATACCAGGCTTCCAGATCCTCTGCAGATGGCCAAAAAAAATAATTAAAAATTCTCCAGCTCTGGCCAATCTAGCCCAGAGGGGAGAAAAACAGTTCTCTCTACTTTTAATTGGCCAAAGGGCAGCCAGGGTAAGTGAAGTTACCCTCAACTTTCTCCAGTAACTGCCCATTCATGACTCCACATACTGCCAGAACAGCGAGGGGAGAGAACAGATGGGGTGCTGCTATGGAAGTACATTTACATCCTCCAATCAGGAAGAAGAGGGTGTCCATTACCCAGACAGTCAGATCAAATAACCCTAGTGCTTAGATAGGAAAGGCATTGTTTAGATTGTGGTCCGTATGTAACAATTTAGAAAGAATTGTTCTTTAAACACAAGCCAATACAATTCCATAACTATTTTATTAAACTAACTGAAAAATTCCCAAGACATTAAACATATGGAGAAATGTGCAGAGTAATATGAGCCCCAGGATAAACTGTTTTAACTACTAATAAATCCATTTATAACAGGTGCACGTGATTCATATTTCAAAACCAAAACTTTTTGATGCCTCTTGCATATGTTTCTTGTATTAAGTGCTGTCTGTGTTAAAAATATATTTTCAATTATGTATCTTGGGGAACAAACAGAGACTTACTGTTCAGACTCTTTCTTTTCAAATATTATTTTGTGAAAGTGTAGTGGTTTGGCTTGGTCATGGTAAAATATTATGGAATGCAAGGAACAAGTGAAAGACATTGCCACAAAGGTCCCCTGCTGTCTATTTTGTTGTCCTTTATTATTAATCTATACAACTTCAATAATGTGTGCAACTTTGCAGAATTTTAAGACCTTTCCCTCCAGTAAAGTTGATACTGTAAATTGATGCAGTATTATGAGAAATGGTAACAAAAAAATTGTTGTACAGGAACAAGAAGGCAAGAATTGCAACAACAAAACTTGTGAAATAAAACCATAATTAAACATAACTTTTGAAAACAATGAGAAATACTGTGGCATCTTTTGAGATAACAGATATATGTGGTATCATGAGTTTTTGTGGGCAAAACCCACTTCGGATGAGACTCAAGATTATCTCATCTGAAAAAGTGGGTTTTGTCTACAAAAGCTCTTGATACACATATAAGTATTAGAAACAACTTTTAAAAACAAGTAGTCCTGAGGCATCTTCGAGACTTGCAAATTTTATACAGATTTGTGAGTCTCAAAGGTACCACAGGACTACTTGTTTTTAAAAGTTGTTTCTAAAGTTGTAGACTAATACAGCTTCCCCTCTGAGATAATTAATGTGGCTCTGTGTTTTTAGATAATATTATTATGAGCAAAAGACTAGGGGTTATAATATATATTTTATATCTCAAACTTTTGTAATGAATACACTAGCATTACCATCAATCTTAATGGAGGTTTATTGGAAATTGTTTTCCTAATAAGTTTAAGGTTTATTGCATCTCAGTTTTCACACAAGCATTCCTTTACTACTGTAAAGGTCAGTTGGTGATAATTGCACCCAATATATAAACAAATGCATGTACTCCTTTATTCTAACAGAATTCAGTTTAAAGTGCTGGACAAAATATGCACAGTAGGATAAGGCTATGGAGGACCTTGCTACCATGACATTTTCCAGAGAGGAAAGAAGAAGCACTGACAAAGAACCCTTAGAAAAGCTCAAGTAAAGGGAGATAGGTATTATACACCAGAACAAACACATAATGTCATTTCCAGTTATCAGATCTCCACTAAAGCTAGATAGCGAAATTTTAGTGCTAAACTTAGACACCATCTCTTTTGAGACAAGAGTCATGAATTTTCAAGCTTCACTCATAATTCAAGAAGTTTCTCTTCTTATTTTAGTATTTTTCTCTGGCTATCAAACTAACTATTTCTAATCAATTATTTTCTGCCCAATTAACCATGTTTTCTTTATTTTTATTATCTCAACTCAAACCTTAAAACTGATACTTTAAGGCCACTGCAACTATAACACAAGTACCTCCTTTTTTTTTCTCATGATCTCATCCTTTTACATGCTTCAGGCCTACCACTCATGCTAAAAACCAAATTCAATGTAAAATCATCATCTCTTTAGGCCTAATGTGAGCCTTTTTTTTTTTTTAAGAAACGGCACTAGTTTAATAAACTTAGGGAGGAAAAGTAGGTTTGTTGTGGTTTCTGAGAGTTTGCTGATACACTCATCTGCATGTCTGAAATCGCATTTGGTTAAGTATATAGAAAATGAGAGGTGAGAATAAAATTGTCATCCGTAAAAGACAGTATATACACTATGGTTTTGAATCTTTCATAAAGCAGGAAAATCTTATTTTTTAAAAATACATGCAAAACTGTGCTACAAATTGTTGTGCATGTTCATTGCATAGAATATTTTGGCAATTCAATTCTGCATGTTATAAATAATGCATTATTGTTTATTCTAGTCAGGGTTGTCCCATAGTCCTGATATTTGACTCTGAGTGGTATTAACGATTGTGTGGACACAGTAAGATCAGATTTATTTTAATGAATATGTAATTTAATTTAAATCATTTTAAATTTTATGATGCATTAATCAAGACCAGAATGTCTGTATGGAACATTAATTTGAAGCAGTAAGAACAAGCAGCTGTAGTTCCCCAATATGATATCTGCAGTATTTATTAATTATCTCATAACACAGAATAACTGGAGTAGAAAATCCATTATGTTTAGTTAAATAGTGAGGAAATCAAAATGCTTTTATCTGTTAATTTTAAGGTATCCTCCAGAAACTGTAGACTTTAAAGGTAACAGATGGCCAATATGTTTAACGGGGTTATAAAAATACAATAGTAATATTATAAGTGTGAACTCTTGCAATTTTCGGTCTTTTTTTATTCTAATTAAACAAATGTGGCTGTGAACAAAATGACTGAAACAACTGCCTTGATTTTCATTTGCAAGTATAAAAGTTTTTTGTACTTCTGCCAAGTTTATCATTTGCTGACATGCTCATTGTGTGAAAATACTACTCTTTTTATAACAGGCATAATACAAAAATAGAAATGATTCTTTGTAATGGAGAAGTAATTGATCCATAATTTAATTTAAGGGGAAATGTCTGTTGAAACACACTTAGGCCTGCTCTACATATGGTTGATTTTCTAAGCAATGCATCCACGCTACCAAGCCTATCACATCAATGTTAAGGGCCACTGAAGTTGATTTCAGTACTCCTGCTTTACACAGTGAGTAGTGCTATTCCCAGACTTGCATGTTTGAATTTACAGTAATGCATACGCAGCATTGCAGGAAATTTGAGGTATTGGCCTCTGGGAGGCCTCCTGCAGTTTCCCATTCTGACCGCTCTGGCCAGAACATGCACCTCTACAGCTCTCCCTGGTGATCTCAAAAAGCCACAGGAAAAGTTGCATGACCTTTCCTGTGTAGCCAGCATTGCAAGCACATTCAGACCAAGCAGTACACTGTGCCACACTTGGAGATGACTGTAAACAATGCTACCAACACTGGGATGACTTCAAATGCTTCTGCTCCATAGGCTCCAGTTCCCAGGGATGCAAAAGAGTGCCAGGCTGGAGTGTCCAGGAAATCTTGGACCTCATTGAGTCATGGAGATGAATCCATCCTCTCCAAGCTCTGAACCAGCAAGAGGAATGTGGACATTTACAGTAAAATTGCAAGCTGTCTGAGGGCCAAAAGCTATTCCAGGGATGCCTGGCAGTGCTGGGTAAAAATCAAGTAGCTGAGGCAGTCCTACCCAGGGTTGGATAACCCAATAGGCAGACTAAGCACGTGCTTAGGGCACCAGCAAAACAGGGACACCAAAAAAAAAAAGAGAGAGAGAGATTTTACGGTATAGTATTGTTATTATTTTGAATTACGTGGGGGGGGGCACCATAATCTTTTCAGTGCTTAGGGCCTGTAAAGGTCTTAATCCAGCCCTGGTCCTACCATAAGGCAATGGAAGCAAGCAGACGATCTGGTGCAGCACCTCACACATGCTGCTACCACAAGCACCTGGTCACCATTCTGGGGGTCTGGCCAGCTTCCTCAGCATGGTTGCGGAGTCCAGCCAAGATACATCTGGCATCAGCATGCAGGACAGCATGGTGGCAGAGGCGGGGAGGAGGAGGAGGAGGAGGAAACTTAGCTAGCCAGCGATCCTGGGAGCCAAGAGCTGGAAACTCCTGCCCTGGCTGGGAAAGTAGCACTGTACCAGGAAGCCATGTGTGCTGGACACAGCAGGAAGCTGTCTTCTCCCGCCTGCTAGCTCCTGCCCTGGCAGGATCCTTACCATGCCTGCCTTTCTCAAGACTAAGTTTGTCCTGATGCTCCCCTGAGAAGTCTGTGCAGCTGCTGTGAAGTGCCCGCTTTAAAGCAAACATTTGGCCTTGCACAGAACACAACTCCTTTGTCTTTACCAGAGGCCTTTGGGGTAGGCTAACAGATTAGGGTTAGGTTTGACACAATATATCTGCTGTAAAATCTGCCTTTGTAATTTTTCTTTGCAGCTGGGACAGCAGCCAGGACATTGGCTAGGGAGAACTCAAGGGGAGCTGTATCCTCCAGGACCTCAGAAGGCAGTCCCCCTGCCATTCTTGAGACCCCTTCCTATTTCCTTGCTGTTTTCTCCAAAGAAAATGCTTGTTCTTTGAACAACAGTCTCTTTATTGGTTTAACTTCAGGGGTGGGATGGGGGATTAAAGGCACACACTGGGAATGCCAGTGCAACTTGTGGAGAGGCATGTGGAATAGTTTCAAAAGAGGCCATGCATAAAACCGTCCTTCTGATTCGCACTACCCCTTCCTGTGCTCTCCTTATGGCACTGGTATCCAGCTGCTCAAATTCTCTGGCTAGGCACTCTGCCTCAGTCCCCCACCCAGCCAGAAAAGTTTTATCCTTTTTCTCGCATAGATTATGGAGCACATAACATGCTGACACCACGAAGGGAATGTTGCATTTTCTGAGGCTCAGCTGAGTCAGGAGACTCCTAAACCAATCCTTTAAATATATAAATGCGCATTCAACCACTATTCTGCACTTGCTCAGCTTGTTGTTGAACTTCTCCTTGCTGGGGTCCAGGCTGCCTGTGTACAGCTTCATGAGCCATGGGGAGCAAGGAGTAGACTAGGTCATCAAGGGTCACTGTTGGCATTTCCACCTCTCCGACTCTGGTCTGGAGAAAAAAGTGCTACTGTGCATCTTTTGGAAGAGGTAGGATTTCTAAAAGATGCGGGTGTCATGCACCTTTCCTGACCATCCCATGATGATGTCAATGAAACGACCCTTGTGATCCACCAGCGCCTGTATCACCATGGAGAAGTACCTCTTGCGGTTGATGTACTCTGAGGCATGGTGGTCGGGGGCCAAGATGAAGATGTGCACTCCGTCTGTGGCCCCACTAAACTTAGGGAACCCCATTGCACCAAAGCCATCCATGATGGTGTCCATGTTTCCTAGGGTCACAACTCTCCTTAGCAGAGTGTTGTAGATTGTGTTAGCTACTTGTATAAACAGCAGCCCCCGCTGTAGATTTCTCCACTCCAAACTGATTTGCCACTGACAGTAGCTGTTTGGCATTGCAAGCTTCCATAGGGCAATTGCTATGTGATTCTCCACTGTCAGAGCATGTCTCATTCAGGTATTCTGGTACCTCAAGGTAGGGGCAAGCCATTCACAAAGTTCCAGGAACGTGGCCTTGCACATTCGGAAGTTCTGCAGCTACTGCTGATCATCCCATCTGCATCACAGTATGGTCCCACCAGTCTGAGCTTGTCTCTTGGTGCCAGAACTGGCATTCCACTGTGTCCAGAGGATTGACTGGCAGCTGCACCAGCACCACGCCTTGCATGAGCAACACCTTCATTCTGTGCCAAGCTTCATCCTCATTCTCTTCCTGGAGGAGTGACATGCATACTCTCTCCAAGCAGTGCACCATTAGGCATACCATGACACGTGACCATCAGCCTGCAGTACTGCGGGCTCCATGCTTGCGCTGCTATGGCTTCTGTGTGAGCAACCAGGGCACAAAAAGATGCAAACACTCTACCTCCCTTTTATCTCATGCAAGGTGTGTGTGTGGGGGGGGGGGGGACTAGACAAGTGCATTATGGGACACTGGCAACATGAGCCCATAACCAACTAGTGTGCTGTTTTCATTGCAGTCACAACCATGAGCATAACTCACAATACAAAACTGCCCGTAGTGCCTCTCTCTATGAGTCTATGGTTCTACTACTTAATGGGAACATACTACTTTGGACTATGTACAATTCTTCCCCACACTGAGGACATGGACCTTCAACTTTACAAAATCAGGTGGTAGGAAATTGACCATATTACATTCAACCTTACCTTGTAGTGTAGACATGCCCTTAGATTTTCCTTGTAGCTTCTAACGGAAGACCAGTGTGGACTAGGTGTTAAGCTCAGAGCCTATATACTTGTCAGAATTTGATTTTTTACATATTTCTAATAGTATCAATGTTTATTTATTTGTTTATTTTTAAGCATTTTTCATTTTTATCCATTTTATCTATGCTTCATTCACATGAATTCTTAAACAGCATTTTTCTTTCCTTTTTCTGCTTGCAAATTTTAATGATTAACAGAAATATTTGTTCTTAGTTGGTCAATGAATGACAAATTAAATGTTTACCAAATTTACCGATGGGAATACTGATGCACACATTTAAATTCAATGGGGTCACTCACTTGTTTGAGATTAAACATGTGTCCATGCTCTTTCAAGATCACAGTCTTACACTGCATAGGTGCTGCATTTTATCACATTTCAAACATTAGCCATCAAATGTACTGTGCTTAAAAGCAGGAGCATCAACACAGGATTTTAGTCTCCACGTGACTCGATTTTTTACTTTTAAGGGGAATTAGTCCCTCATTGTGGTCAGGGAGTCACATGGATCTGATGTACAGGGATGACCTTGTATGTTTCTTGCACCACTGTACCTGGATTTTAGGATAACAAAATGTGTAGGTGTAACTTCTGATTTAACGGTACAGTACTTATTGTATGTTAGTATTTGTATTACCATTCTTAGTCATCTTGTGCTCTGTATATAGGAAAATTGTCATTTTATGTTCCTAGTTAAAATAGACTTTAATGGGGGGGGGTAGGTTTGTCCCTTCTGGTTTTCCTCCTAGTTGTCAGAAGTTCTGTCCTTTGAAGTACACCCTAAACTGAACCCTCTTGCACTATTCGCTTTGGCTGTCCTGATGGAAGTTAAGTGTCCAGTATAATTTTTTTTTGAAAACAGCGGAGACTCTGCCTCCTGAGTTCTGTTGCCTTTTCTCTTGAAGAACAGATTTGTGAATGAGTACAGAAACTGAAACCTTATTTTCTTCTTAAAGTGATTGCTCATGTGCATTCCAATATAGGTGTATGCAAGGGCCGTTGGAAGTTTTTCCCTCAGCAGTACCCTTAGGGCCAGCAGGGAGCCCCCTGAAGTGGCACCAGTATACTGGCCCATATATACCCCCTGCTGGCCCCCTCACCCACTCAGTTCCTTCTTACCTCCATGGCGGTTGTTGGAACAATCCTCAGCTCCTTAATGTGATCGTTGTCCTTATTGTTTTTCTTCAATCTTTAGTTAATCTTCAGCTAAGTGTCTACAATTTAAGTTAAAGACTCTTTTCTTGTTTTCCGTTGATTGTTCCCCGCCACGGTGTGCCATGCGCCCGCGGTAGGACATGCCCGGCTGCAAGGCTTTAAGCCCTGCAAAAAGTGTAATAGGCCTATGTCATGCAGTGACCTGCACTCATCGTGCTTAAAGTGCCTGGGAGAAGCACACCTTACAGAGGCATGTAAAATCTGTAAGGTCTTCAAGCCCCGGACGAAACGCGAGAGGGAGTTGAACCTTAAGATCCTCCTCGTGGAGCCTTAAGATCCTCCTCATAGGCACCAGTCTCCTGGAGCACACCAGCCTCAGTGCACACCAGTTCCATGCACCATGCCTTTCCGGCACCACAGGGGCCCCAGCACTGCTCTCAATCAGCAGCACATCAGAAGAAGAGGAGGCCTAATGGGTCAGTCCCCGCCTAGGCACGTGCCCTCCATTGGGGCACGTGGCGCTGACGAGCTCGAAGCCTGGGCCTGCTAGGTTGGGCGGGCCTGCCTTCCAGCGAGGGGACGTCAGTCCTCTGGAGGACTTCCCAGAGCCATCTATACCGGAGGCCTTGGAGGCAGCAAGGGTTCTAATCGAGTCCTCCTCCTCCTCCGGCACCCCTTAGGTGGCACAGGGACGCTCGGCACCGATCACCTCCAGGGACGACCAAAGGCATGGTGCACGAGGGCAGACATCACCCGGCCCTGATGGCACCGCATGTGGCACCAGCCATCGAGGCACTGGCTCTCCTGGTACCAGCCAAAGATATGGCACCGGACTCGGCGCAACAACATTGCCCATGCTGTCACCGTCCCGGGGCCCATCAGCACCTACCTCTGTGCAAGATTCCTGCACGGCCATGCCTCCTTCACCGCCTCGGCACCGCAGCAAGTTGGAGTCCATGTCTCGGCTTACCGCAATTCCTTCAGCATCTGGCACTGCCTGGTCCGCATCGGAGTACTCATCCGACTCAGAGGTGGAATCCGTCTGGTCCTTGAGGGCCTCTATGTCTCACTCGTGGTGCCTCTCCCACTCTCAGCACCATTCCTGGCACCATAGTCCTCTGCTCCCATACCAGCAGCAGTGGGCTCAGCCAGTTTCGGTGCCCATGGTACAAACATGGCCCCCTCAGCCTCCAGCGCAATGGCCCTTTTGGACTCCCTGGGCTTACCACCAGAGCCAGGGCACGGACCCACCCAGACCAGCTTCTGCCTCCTCGGGGCCACGAGTTCCTCGGTCAGTGACTCCTCGTCAGGTCCCCCAACTCAGGACATTCCCTACCTCCGGGCCAGTCATACCTGGGTCCAGAGGGGAGCACGGCTCCGGTGAGCCAACCTCCTCCCTCTTCGTCCATGGACACCTTGGATGACCCAGGTGATGAGGATGTCCCTATGGGTGAGGTCCAAAAAGGGCCATCGTCGTCCTCCTGGGATGAAGCGTTAGCCGACTCTGTCCTGCCCATGCCCTCCATGGATACTAGAGCCCATCAGAACCTTCTTTGCCTCCTGCCCCAAAGTTTTGGGGTTCAAGCAGAGAAGGTTTCTGATGACTTGAACGTAAGAACGGCCGTACTGGGTCAGACCAAAGGTCCATCTAGCCCAGTATCCTGTCTACCGACAGTGGCCAGCACCAGGTACCCCAGAGAGGGTTGACCGAAGACAATGATCAAGCGATTTGTCTCCTGCCCTCCCTCTCCAGCCTCTGACAAACAGAGGCCAAGGACACCATTTTATCCCCTGGCTAATAGCCTTTTATGGACCTAACCTCCATGAATTTATCCAGCTTCTCTTTAAACTCTGTTATAGTCCTAGCCTTCACCGCCTCGTCTGGCAAGGAGTTCCACAGGTTGACAACACGCTGTGTGAAGAAGAACTTCCTTTTATTAGTTTTAAACCTGCTACCCATTAATTTCATTTGGTGTCCTCTAGTTCTTCTATTATGGGAACTAATAAATAACTTTTCTTTATCAGCCCTCTCCACACCACTCATGATTTTATAGACCTCTATCATATCCCCCCTCAGTCTCCTCTTTTCTAAACTGAAAAGTCCCAGTCTCTTTAGCCTCTCCTCATATGGGACCCGTTCCAGACCCCTAATCATTTTAGTTGCCCTTTTCTGAACCCTTTCCAAGGCCAAAATATCTTTTTTGAGGCGAGGAGACCACATCTGTACACAGTATTCAAGATGTGGGCGTACCATAGCTTTATACAGGGGCAGTAAGATATTCTGGGTCTTATTTTGTATCCCTTTCTTAATAATTCCTAACATCCTATTTGCCTTTTTGACCACCACTGCACACTGGTGTAGAAGTTTTCAGAGAACTGTCCACGATAACTCCAAGGTCTCTTTCCTGATTTTTCGTAGCCAAATTAGCCCCCGTCATACTGTACGTATAGTTGGGGTTATTTTTCCCGATGTGCATTACTTTACACTTATCCACATTAAATTTCATTTGCAATTTTGTTGCCCAATCACTCAGTTTGGTGAGATCTTCTTGGAGTCCCTCACAGTCTGCTTCTGTCTTGACTATCCTAAACAGTTTGGTATCATCTGCAAACTTTACTACCTCACTGCTTACCCCTTTCTCCAGATCATTTATGAATAAGTTGAAAAGGATTGGTCCCAGGACTGACCGTTGGGGTACACCACTAGTTACCCCTCTCCAATCTGAAAATTTACCATTTATTGCTACCCTTTGTTTCCTGTCTTTTTACCAGTTCTCAATCCAAGAAAGGACCTTCCCTCTTATCCCAGGGCCATGTAATTTACACAAGGGCCTTTGGTGAGGGACCTTGTCAAGGGCTTTCTAAAAATCTAAGTATACTATATCTACTGGATCCCCCTTGTCCTTTTGTTAACCCCTTCAAAGAACTCTAACAGATTAGTAAGACAGGATTTCCCTTTACAGAAACCATGTTGACTTTTGTCCAATAAATTATGTTCTTCTACATGCTTCACAATTTTATTCTTTACTATTGTTTCGACTAATTTGCCCGGTACTGAAGTTAGACTTACCGGTCTGTTATTGCCAGGATCGCCTTTAGAGCCCTTTTTAAATATTGGTGTCACGTTGGCTACCTTCCAGTCATCAGGTACAGAAGCCGATTTAAAGGATAGGTTACAAACCACAGATAATAGCTCAGCAATTTCCCATTTGAGTTCTTTTAGAACCCTTGGATGAATGCCATCCGGTCCCGGAGATTTGTTAACATTAAGTTTTTCTATTTGTTCCAAAACCTCCTCTAATGACACTTCAATCCGGGACAGTTCCTCAGCTTCATCACCCAAAAAGGACGGTGCAGATTCAAGAATCTCCCCAACATCCTCAGCCGTGAAGACTGAAGCAAAGAAATCATTTAGTTTCTCCGCAATGGCTTTATCATCCTTGATTGCTCCTTTAATAGCTCGATTATCTAGGGGACCCACAGGTTTTTTAGCAGGCTTCCTGCTTCTAATGTACTTAAAAAACATTTTGTTATTTCTTTTTAAGTTTTTGGCTAGCTGTTCCTCAAAATCTTTTATTATTACATTTTTACACTTGATTTGACAGTGTTTATGTTCTTTTCTATTTATCTATTTAAGAAGTGGACTTCCACTTCTTAAAATACCTTTTTGTCCCTCACTGCTTCTTTTACATGGTGGTTAAGCCACGGTGACTCTTTTTTAGGTCTCTTGCTATGTTTTTTAATTTGGGGTATATATTTAAGTTGGGCCTCTGTTATGGTGTCTTGAAACAGTTTCCATGCAGCTTTCAGGGATTTGGCTCTGGTCACTGTGCCTCTTAATTTCTGTTTAACAAACCTCCTCATTTTTGTGTAATTCCCCTTTTTGAAATTAAATGCCAGAGTGCTGGACTGCTGAGGTGTTCTTCCCACCACAGGAATGTTAAATGTTATTATATTATGGTCACTATTCCCAAGCGTTCCGTAACGGTTATATCCTGGACCTGATCCTGCACTCCACTCAGGACTAAATCGAGAATTGCCTCTCCCCTTGTGGGTTCCTGCAGTAGCTGCTCCAAGAAGCAGTCATTTAAACCATTGAGAAATTTTATCCCCGCTTCTCTTCCTGAGGTGACATGTATCCAGTCAATATGGGGGTAATTAAAATCCCCCATTATTATAGAGTTCTTTATTTTGGTAGCCTCTCTAATCTCCCTCAGCATTTCAATGTCAGTATCGCTGTCCTGGTCAGGTGGTCGGTAATATATCCCTACTGCTAATTTCTTATTATTGGAGCATGGAATTACTATCCATAGTGATTCTATTGAACATGTTGATTCACTTAATATTTTTATTTCGTTTGAGTCTACATTATCTTTCACATACAGTGCCACTCCGCCACCCACCCGGCCTGCTCTATCCTTTCTATACAGGCAGTCCCCGGGTTACGTACAAGATAGGGACTGTAGGTTTGTTCTTAAGTTGAATCTGTATGTAAGTCGGAACTGGCATCCAGATTCAGCCGCTGCTGAAACTGACCGCCAATTCTGACTTACATACAGAATCAACTTAAGAACCCCAGGCGTCCCCAAGTCAGCTACTGCTGAAACTGATCAGCAGCTGATTCCAGGAAGCCCGGGGCAGAGCAACTCTGCCTGGGGCTTCCTGTAGTCAGCGCTGGTCAGTTTCAGCAGAAGCTGACTTGGGGACGCCTGGGGCAGAGCAGCTGGGGTGCTACTGGACCAACCCAGCAGCACCCCATCTGCTCTGCCCCAGACGTCCTGATTCAGCCGCTGCTGAAACTGACCAGCAGCGGCTGAATCAGGACCTGGGGCAGAGCAGCTGGGGTGCTGCCGGGTTGGTCCAGTAGTGCCCACGGGCGCTGCAGGACCAATCGGCAGCGCCCCAGCTGCTCTGCCCCAGAGTCCAAAACAAAAGCCTGGTCTGCTGGGGGGGGGAGCACACTAGCTGCGCCCCCCCCCCCCCCCCAGCAGACCAGGGACACGGGGAGCAGAGCCGCAGCGGCAGCGGGGTGCCGCGCCTCTGAGGCTTTGCTCTGGCAAAGCCTCTGAGGCGGGGGACCCTCCGCGGCTGCAGCTTCAGTCAGGGTGCCTGTGGTCTGCTGGGGACCGTCCCCAGCAGACCACAGGCACCCGGACTGAAGCCGCAGCCGCGGGGGGTCCCACGCCTCTGAGGCTTTGCCAGAGCAAAGCCTCAGAGGCGCGGGGAACCGCCGCTGCTGCCGCCGCTCCAGTCTGGATGCCTGTGGTCTGCTGGGGACGGTCCCCAGCAGACCACAGGCACCCGGACTGAAGCCGCAGCCGCGGGGGGGTCCTGCGCCTCTGAGGCTTTGCCAGAGCAAAGCCTCAGAGGCACGGGGAACCGCCGCTGCTGCCGCTTTGACTGAAGCGGCAGCAGCGGCGGTTCCCCGCGCCTCTGAGGCTTTGCTCTGGCAAAGCCTCAGAGGCGCGGGACCCCCCCCACGGCTGCGGCTTCAGTCCGGGTGCCTGTGGTCTGCTGGGGACCGTCCCCAGCAGACCACAGGCACCGGGTCTCATGCGGCAGCAGCGGGGGTTCCCGCGCTTCTGAGGCTTTGCTCTGGCAAAGCCTCAGAAGCGCGGGAACCTGCCCGCTGCTGCCGCTTGGGTCCCGGTGCCTGTGGTCTGCTGGGGACGGTCCCCAGCAGACCACAGGCACCGGGTCTCAAGGGGCAGCAGCAGCGGTTCCCGCGCTTCTGAGGCTTTGCTCTGGCAAAGCCTCAGAAGCGCGGGAACCCGCCCGGTGCCCCTGGTCTGCTGGAGACGGTCTCCAGCAGACCAGGGGCACCGGAGCAGCTTACGAACGGGGCTTTCTCGCCCCGACTTCCGGGGCGAGAAAGCTCCGTTCGTAAGTGCGGATCCGACGTAAGTCGGATCCGCGTAAGTCGGGGACTGCCTGTATATGATTGTGTCCCACAGATTTTCCTCATTCCACCAGGTTTCAGTGATGCCTATTATGTCAATATCTTCATTTAATATGAGGTTCTCTAGTTCACCCATCTTATTAGTCAGACTCCTAGCATTTGTGTAGAAGCACTTTAGAAATTTGCCACTGGTTATTTGTCTGCCCTTCCCTGATGCATTGGATTCCTTTGTATGCGGTTGTTTGTCTGCTCTGGCCCATGGTTTGCCCTCTCCCCTCCTCTCTTTCTGACTACAGCTTAGAGAATCTCTATCAATGGATTCTCCTCTAAGAGAAGTCTCCTTCCGATTTACGTGCATCTCCGCACCAGTCGGCTTTCCCCCATCTCTTAGTTTAAAAACTGCTCTATGGCCTTTTTAATGTTTAGTGCCAGCAGTCCGGTTCTACCCTGGTTTAGGTGGAGCCCATCCTTCCTGTATAGGCTCCCCCTCTCCCAAAAGTGTCCCCAGTTCCTAATAAATCCAAACCCCTCTTCCCTACACCATCGTCTCATCCACGCATTGAGACTCTGAAGCTCTGCCTGCCTACCTGGCCCTGCGCGCGGAACTGGAAGCATTTCCGAGAATGCCACCATTGAGGTCCTGGATTTCAGTCTCTTTCCTAGCAGCCTAAATTTGGCCTCCACGACATCTCTCCTACCCTTCCCTACGTCATTGGTACCTACATGTACCACGACCACCGGCTCCTCCCCAGCAGTACACATAAGTCTATCTAGATGCCTCAAGAGGTCCGCAACCTTTGCACCAGGCAGGCAAGTGACCATATGGTTCTCCTGGTCATCACAAACCCAACTATCTATGTTTCTAACGATCAAATCACCCACTACTAACACCTGCCTCTTCCTAACTGGCATTCCCTCCCCCTCAGAGGTATCCTCAGTGCGAGAGGATACCACAACATCCTCTGGGAGGAGGGTCCCAGCTACGGGATGCTTTCCCTCTGCTCCCATTAAATGCTCTGTTCCCTTGAGACTTTCATCCTCCTTAAGAGCACTGGGGCTCTCAGACTGGAGGTGGGACAGTACTACAGTGTCCGGGAAAGTCTCATCAACATAGCTCTCTACCTCCCTTAGCTCCTCCAGTTCAGCCACCCTGTCCTCCAAAGCCCGAACTCGGTCTCTGAGGGTCAGGAGCTCCTTGCAACGGGTGCACACATACGCCACCCGCCCACAGGGCAGGTAATCATACATGTTACACTCGACGCAATAAACAGGATAGCCCCCACTCTGCTGCTGGGCTTCTGTCTTCATTTTTCTAATGAATAAGTTTAAGTATAAATTGGGATTCTTTTTAAACCTCTGGAGTATAAATTATTCTAAGAGTTATGTTTTAAAGAAGGTCACAAGTGCCCTCTAAACTCCCTCTCCAAACTCTCCTGTTAGCTGTTCCTGGTCGCGCTCTCCCTGGTCGCTGAGTCACAGGCTTATATAGCTCTGGTAGACCCTCCCCCTGACTGAGGCTCAGCCAATTAACAGAGGCTTCTAGATTTCAAAACTTTTAGAAGCTCCTTCAAACAGACAAACAGACACATCTCAAAGAATCACAGTTATGAGGTAAGTAACCGTTCTTTCCTGTCCAATTAGGCTACTTACGGTATTCAATTCTATTGTACTTTTTAAAGTCTGCAGATCTCATTCATTGAAGTTACTAGATAAGACCATTGTGTTTTCAGTGTTCATGTGTTCATAGTTTGTGTAGTCTGTATTCATATGAGCAATTTATTGCATATTACTCCAGAAAGAAGAGACTGTTGTAAATATGCACGAAAATATAATCCATCACTCTGTTCCAGAAATATGTTCTATTTCTCTTTATAATTTTCAATTATCACTATTTTTACCCCCATTCTCAATTAGCATAAGCTCCAGATTTGAAAAAAAATGGTCGAGGAACATACACTGATTAGCATGTTCAGATATTCTTCCTCCAATCTGTAAATTATTTTCAAAAAACAATACAAATTATACCATTTTCTATAGCTGAAAACAAATTGAACATTTTGTTTCTCTTACCTTTAGAATAAATATTATATAAATGTTATTTCTAGAACGTGTACTTACTCATTTTCAAATTCCTCCATTAGTTCCATAGCTATGTATGTTGGTTTTGCAAAGCAAGTCAGTTTTTATTACTTCAAATGATAGGAGAGTAAAGTAACCTTTGAGCTGATGACTTTATTTCACCCCACACTAATTCTCTTAATGGCTACTAGAATTGATTGTAATAGCAGAAATGCCTTGCATCTGGTATTAGATGAGAGTAGAAGCATTTCTTGGCAGGTTCCTGAATGGATTCATCTGATATAATATGCATTTTTTGATTACTTTCTAACCTTCTACAACCTTTACTGTCTGTCTTTTGCCATTAAAGATTCATCTGCCAGTCTATCAGGTGAAATAATAGTCTGAATAGATCTGAATTACCTCATCTAAACCTATTTTAAATCAATGCAGACTGATATAATGTCAGTAACATGTCTTCTAAAAAAATCATTTGTAAAAGAAGTATCTAAACATATTCCAGAATGCAGACATGTTAGTAAGATTACTCAGCATATAACACACCCTTGGCCAAGCATATAGCTATAGCGCACAAAAATGGTAAACTGGCCTAACCACAATATACATTGTTATACATTGCTTAACAAACTTTTGGGTTCTTTTGACGTCTGCTAACAGTTCTGGCAAGCGGGGAGAGCTGTGTCAGATGATGAATTGGAGAAAGGCACAGAAAAAAACAATTTTAATGAAACAAAATATTTAGAAACTTCTAGGTCAGGAAGGTTTTTAATTACTTTGAAAGGTTTTGCTTTAGGGTTGTCTTTTGCAGTCTAATTTGCTAGAAATAGTTTTAGTGACAGTGATAGCATCTATATTTAAGATTGCCTCGTTTTCATTTTGGTCACTTAGGACTTTTTCTCAGACTCAATTTTTTTGGGTTGAAATTGTATAAATCTGCCTTCTGACTCAGAAAAAAGAGTGCCCATGTTAAAATGTTAGCACGCTTTTATGGTCACATCATATTTATAAGATAAAATTCTATTTTTCTACAACTTTTGTAAATCCTATCATGTAGAGCAAAAGATGAAGTCAGTCTGAGTTTATGGGGGAAATTACTTGGTCCTGTCTTATTGTATCATATGAGAAATAGTATGTGACCAATGATTTGAAGCCACTGTCAAAATTCATACTTATAAAGGTAGAAATGTTGTATACTCTACCTTTTGCATCAGTTGTACTCTTCCTTTGCTAAAGAAATAAATGATAAAAAGCAATCTATGCTACTATTCTGTGATATCTTTTCCTGCAATGAATTACAAATTAGCATTAAATAGAGGATATAGAAGTTCTAATAGGAATATATGTAAAGTGAAAGTAGGCAGCCTTTCAGAATATTTATTAAGGTGTTTGGGGATTTTTATAAATCACTTTTATTAAGCAAAAAATCAGTGTGGATTTCATTAGCTTTTTACAATTTCTTGTTCTTTTGTGCTTATCACAATAATTTACCTCTTGAGCCTTTTGTGTTGTAGAAGTCGGCATTATTATGTCTAAGTCAATAATACTGAACTTTTTTCAGTTGTGCTACTATACACCATCTATTTCTTTCATGCTATAAAAGACCAACTTAATTTGATTTCTATTTTTTAAATTTACTGCTAACAACATTTTAAACTTTGTAAACAATTTTAAAGAGGATTAGACCAGCTTCTGTATAGCAGTCATATAAACAAACTGGTCATGCAACAAATCCCATGTACAATAAGAATTCATTCACTTACGAATAATCTTCTCTTGGAGATTTAGAGGCACTCATCAGTTCTCAGTGGAAGTAAAACTCTAGGATTTGTAGGCCATATTCACAGTTTATTCTAAAAGAATACAGAGAATCTAAGTTCATGTAACTTAAACTTTCTTCTAGTTTCAACAGCATGTTTGACACAGATAGTCTCTCTATATATACCCTCTAGATTCACCTTGATTCCCTTCGTTATTTATATTTGTTTACTAAATTATTTCCCTGACATTACCTGGCATTACTTAACTCAAATAAGTTTTGTTTTTCTTCATTTAAAAGGTTGTTCTGGGTGGGGCTGGGGATCAGAGGTTGAGTATACAGGCTGTCCCAGGGAAAGAGGACAACCCCAGACTTTCTCAGCATAGCAGCTTTGAGCCAGGTGAGAAGCGCCTGTCCATGGCCACTGCAACTGCAGTAGTCACAGCAGGGGGAGGGGTAAATGTTCCCCGATTGGGGGACAGACAGACACTCAAATGAGCAAACTCTCTCAAATATACTATAGGGTATGTCTACACTACCCTCCTAGTTCGAACTAGGAGGGTAATGTATGCATACCACACTTGCTAATGGAGCCCGGGATTTGAATTTCCCGGGCTTCATTAGCATAAGCGGGGAGCCGCCATTTTTAAATCCCCGCTGCTTCGAACCCCGTGTAGCGCGGCTACACGGGGCTCGAACTAGGTAGTTCGGACTAGGGTGCCTATTCCGAACTACCGGTACACCTCGTTTCACGAGGAGTAACGGTAGTTCGGAATAGGACCCTAGTCCGAACTACCTAGTTTGAACCCCGTGTAGCCGCGCTACACGGGGTTCGAAGCAGCGGGGATTTAAAAATGGCGGCTCCCCGCTTATGCTAATGAAGCCCGGGAAATTCAAATCCCGGGCTTCATTAGCAAGTGCGGTATGCATACATTACCCCGCTAGTTCGAACTAGCGGGGTAGTGTAGACATACCCATAGATAGCTATCCCTTTCTCCACCCCTGCTGACCCAATGGGGTTGGTTTCTCTCTCTCTGGTCCCTTGCTGCTCTGCCCCCCTCTGGTCATTCTAGTCTCTCTTACTAGACCCTACCCTTTCACATTTTATGAGAAACAATTTAATTCCAGGCATATCCCATTATCTGGGACAACCAAACCCTTTACTTGCTCTACGTTATGATAAGAGGAAGCTTCATGCCAAATTTGGTTGTTCTAGCTGTTACCATTTTGGAGGAGTTCTTGAACAAACAGACTCATAGACAGACAGAGACAGACACACATCTCTAAAATATATAGAAAGTTTAGATTTGTAAAGCTAAAAGCACATCCATTTAAATTTACATAGATATCTGTACACTAACTTAGGGTGTGTCTAGACTACTGAGTTTTGTCAACAAAAGTGGACTTTTGTTGACAAAACTATACCTGCGTCTACACTACCGCTGAGTTCTGTTGACATAACGTCGACAGAACTCAGAAGTTTTGTCGACGCTGGTAAACCTCATTTTACGAGGCATAACACCTTCTATCGACAGAGTTCTGTCGACAGAAGGTGTTATTGCCTGTAGGGTTGCGTCTAGACTACAGGGTTTTGTCGACAAAGCACCTTGCTTTGTCGACAGAACTGAATGTGTCTAGATGCTCTATGTCGACAGAAGTTTTGTCGACAGTATCTGTCGACAAAACTTCCGTTGACAAAACCCTGTAGTCTAGACGTACCCTTAAACTCTTAGGCTACATCTACACTGGCATGAATTTCCGAAAATGCTTTTAACGGAAAAGTTTTCCTTTAAAAGCATTTTCGGAAAAGCGCATCTAGATTGTCAGGATGCTTTTCTGGAAAAGCACTTTTTGCGGAAAAGCATCTGTGGCCAATCTAGACACGCTTTTCCGCAAAAAAGGCCCGATCGCCTTTTTCACGATTGGGGCTTTTTTGCGGAAAACAGTACTGTGCTGTCTACACTGGCCCTTTTGCGCAAAAGTCTTTCGGAAAAAGACTTTTGTCCGAACAGGAGCAGCATAGTTTTTCTGGAAAAGCACTGATGATTTTACAGTAGATCGTCAGTGCTTTTCCGGAAATTCAAGCAGCCAGTGTAGACAGATGGCAAGTTTATGCAGAAAAGCGGCTGATTTTCCAGAAAAACTTACCAGTCTGGACACAGCCTTTGAGTATATCTACACAGCAATTAAACACCCACATCTGACTTGTCAGCTGACTTGTGATTACAAGCTCAGGTTATGAGGCTATAAGTCTGCAATGTGAATACATGCGATCTCACTTTGTGACTCTTCGTCCATGCATTTAGTATGTGACACTGAGTGGGTAAATTAACCTCTCTATCCATTTTTATACTTGATTTTAGCCACTACTTGGTTCAGGAGAGCTTTACCTGACTTCAATATTTACCTGGTTTACCTGACTTCAATATTTATACGGCAGAGTATTTTTACAGTTTGTTTTGGCAAAAATAAATTTTAAAAGGTGAAACTAACTTCATCAACATAAAACAGCCGGGACAGAATGGGTAATTAGTTACTGCAACTACACCCAGTTCGTTGTCAAGACATGTAATTTAGCAAATCCAGCTTTTATCAGAAACTACACATATGTAGTAAATCATTTCTTCTGGGGCAGCTCGCATTGGCCACTGTTGGAAGATAGGATACTAGGCTAAATGGATCTGTGGTCTGACCCACTATGGCTGTTATTCTGTTATGTTCTAAATTGTGGTATATTGCTCAAATGCTTAAACAACTGAGTGTTCCGATAGGCATTTCGCTATCATGGTTGTGTGCTACACCTTTATAATACCACATAGTGTTTGTGAATTTGCTTTCTTCTATTGCTTTATTTTTAGGAATAGCAAAATCTTGCAAAGCACTGTTGAGAAATAGTAAGCATATTCAAATTGAAATTGAACTTTCCCACAGGAAAAGTTTAGAAAGGGAGAGAAAATAGGGAGGAGGGACCCTCAAAAAATGCCAACTTGAAAAAAAAACACTTTTTATTTCAAAAAACCAAAATGAAATAGTTTTAAGTCAGTATGAAAAAAATATTCATTTTGAAAATTCTGAAACATGCTGGCTGCGTCTAGACTGGCAAGTTTTTCTGCAAAAGCAGCTGCTTTTGCGGAAAAACTTGCCAGCTGTCTACACTGGCTGCTTGAATTTCCACAAGAATACTGACGATCTCATGTAAGATTGTCAATGTTCTTGCGGAAATACTATGCTGCTCCCATTCGGGCAAAAGCCCTCTTGCGCAAATGCTTTTGTGCAAGAGGGCCAGTGTAGACAACGTGGTATTGTTTTGTGCAAAAAAGCTCCGATCGCAAAAATGGCGATTGGGGCTTTCTTGCGCAAAAACACGTCTCGATTGGCACGGACGCTTTTCCGCAAAAAGTACTTTTGCGGAAAAGCATCCGTGCCAATCTAGACGTTCTTTTCCGCAAATGCTTTTAACGAAAAAACTTTTCCGTTAAAAGCATTTGCGGAAAATCATGCCAGTCTAGACGTAGCCAGTGTGTAGAATCAAAATATTTCTTTTAATATTTCTGATGGGAAAGATTTTGCTTTTCCATCTAGTTCAATTTAAATTGCATGGTTATATGCTAATAATAGATTATAGATTACAGTATTTACTTAAAATCTCAAAGTTTTTGTAGTGATCTATGAGGTCTTGTTACAGCTCTTTTTGTTGAGACATGTAGACCACATTTTTCCCATGTAAATTAAGTGTGCACGTTCGTGAAGTTCTGCTCTATCTTTTTTGTAAATTTCACATGTAAAAGACATCTGCTTTTACTTGACATATTAGAAATGTCATGAACCAGATATACATACAACATTTAAATTGAAAATATACTAAATGTAATTACCTGTAGTGCTTGAGAGCTGACTCCAGCACTATAGCTTTGGGGCATAAAAAAGGCAAATGACGAAGTGCAATCAGTTTGTTTTTCATTGCCTTGATTTTTGAAGATGATGATGTATTCCCATCCTGCAGTAATCCAACTAATTAAAATTAGCAGTAACAAAACTGAACATTTGTTTCCTCTTTGTTTTGGATCCAAATCATCATTTAAAGTTTCAGTGTGGAACAACAAAGTTTGTAAAATTTTAGTAATTTACAACAATGGTCCTAATTTAAGATCAAACATGGGATGTATTTCTCTCCCTCTGTATCATCCAATAACATTATTTAAAATGCATCTTTGTGTGTCTGTGTGAGTGCACTTATTGTACTTCCCCCTCAAAACGTGCAGTTACCCCATGCTTCAGAGAAATGTGTAAGAACCCCACAGTAGGCAATTGTGATACAATCTGCCCTCTATATTAGATTTTATCCAGATCTTTAATAGTGAGAAATGTTTTAATCCTTGAAATAAAATTTAATAGTCCTTGCAAAATTTGCTAGCATTAACTATTATAGCAAAAGATGAGGACTGGGGCATGGATAAGATTGGTTTGATGAGCTTACTGCCATATATTTATTTATAGATCCCAAATGTTTATTCCACTTCCACTTCTGCAGCCTGTCAGTGAGCAGCAGTGCATTACCCAACACGAGGGTGCTCCATTTTAGTTCCATTTCAGAGCTGGGAGCCAATCATGCCAAAGAAATGCTGTCTTCTTTTCCACTCTGTGCTAAATAAGATACAGAGTTTTGTAAAGTGTACATCTTGGACATAAGAGTTAACCAGACAGACGCTGCTTTTCTGGAATCCCTCAAGATCTACAGAAATTGAGGGCACCATGGAAGTGCTGTGTGCTCCTTACTATTGATGCCAAGATTTGATCACTAGTTTTAACATAAAATCTTGTAAAAATAGTGAAAGAAAGTACTGGAGTAGAAAAAATGCAAGATCAGAGCTATCAAAAGGAATGGGGGAGAACTAATGATCTAAAGACCAAATAAACTTTAACACAGCCAAAGCCATCATAAATCTCCCCAAAAACTATTTACAGGCACCATCCTCCACAATAAAAACTCTGTTTTATATTCATCCCCTCCTAATTTATTTTTCTAATGGCACTCACCTACCGCCCACACAATAGGGGAATGGAAACTCATTACAATGGTTCCCAAGTAGTACCGCATAAATTAAAGTTCTGTGTTGTCTTCCATATACATGTTTAATTATTTGTTTTGAACTGTTACCAGTTGTGAATTTGGCCAAAGCAGAACTTAACTAAAAATATTCTATGCGATTCATTTGTGAATGTGTAACTTTGGCTTAATAGCCCACTTTCACCATTTTAGAGTGGTCTAGCTCATTTTGAGCTTTCCTTACCCAGACACAGGCTGATACCAGAAATGTTCCTCATTGCATATTGAAATACTTGAGGTGAGGAATTCTAATTTTGCATAAGTTACATGAGAGAGAAGCAAAACATGATTTTATAAAAAGCTCCAGTTTGTTTATAATATGCAAATATGTGCACAAATCCAACATGAAAGTCATTCATGAGAAGAATTAAAGTCTCAAGAGCTATGTTCTGAGAAAAGAAGAATAAACAAATATACAGATAGTTGCCCCTGAGGAGATTATCATCTTCGCTGACATAGTGACATGCTTCACTTTTACTCTAAAATCAAAAATAAAAGTTCCAGGCTGTCATTCTTGTAAATAAGCTGTGCTTGAGACTTTTATCAGCCTTGGAATGCAACATAATATGCAAAATACAAATAAAACTATAGGTTTATTTAACCAATGATTTCTGTGTTGCCCTGTACTTTTAACACTTTGTATTATGAGCTTGTCACTCTGAAAAGGTAAATAAGTTTGGGCTTAATTTCTAGTTGGAAACTGATACTGGTTGGTAGCTATTTCTTCCTATTGAATCAGTACTAAATGAAACTGCTCCAGCCTGATGTTTTAGAGAGTGCTGAGCTATTAGATGTGTCCTCTCTGGGATATCATGTAAAAGCCAAGTTTTTAGATATTTTTGGTCATTAGGATTCACTTTTCTCAAAAAAGTTAAGTATTGGGCACTTACAACCCTATTAGCCTCATTTAGCATGGAGACTCTAATTGACAAAATTTCTTTCCCTTCTCTTTCCCTCTCCAACCCCTCTTTTGCTATTGATCTGAACCTCTGGACCCCTTGCTCCATTCATCTGAAGAAGTAGGTAGTGCCCATGAAAGCTCATGATACTGTGTACATTTTTGTTAGTTTCTAAGGTGCTGTAGGACCATTCTTTGTTTTTAAAGATATTTAAGTTACATACTATCTCCTGAGACTTTTCTTCAGAGTGTAGGTGGTTTATTTCCATGTTATGTTAGCCTATCTTTTTCAGTTCTCACAGTTTCAGTTAGATTTGATATTCTTCCTCACTTCCTGCTCTAAAGTGCATGAAATTAAATAGCTGCATACTCTTGCCCAGAAATATATTTACATGGTGAATGGCGTGATCCTTTGTGTAGATATGTGTGGATATATAATAATTTGTAAAATATTTTGGTATTATCTAGATCAACAGATAATATGCAAGATATATTAAAATTCACTTTTTAAATGGTTTATACCGAGAAAATATTTTGAATGTCTAATTAATTACTGAACATTGAAATTGTTACAGAAAACAGAACCATAAAACACATGTTGCATTTTCTGTTTGTTTTCGTTTTCAATTTTTAGCATAATTTGACAGATTGCATTATCATACAGTTAAAATTCGTATTACTAAAGAACCCTGTTTCTTTTTTTTCAGTGTGCAGTGACCTAGAATTCAGGGAAGTCGCAAACAGACTAAGAGATTGGTTCAAGGCACTTCATGAAAGTGGAATCCAAAACAAGAAGACTAGAATTGTACAAAGGCCTGAAAGAAGTAGTAAGAGATTTCTTATTTTGATATTTGATAGTTTCTTCACTACTTTTGTACACTTTTGTTTTTCCATTAATGCAACTTCCTTTATTGTAGTGTATCTGAAAAGTGAGGTTTGTGTGGCAACCTATATAGAAACAATAATCCTTTGAAAAGTGATATTTCTTAATGGGAATCTTCTCGGGAAGCAAAATTATGCTTTAGAATTGACATCCCAAGGTTCACTTGAGGTTTCTATAACAAAGTATTGTTTTGTAAAACAGTGGCTGATGAGAGTGTTACATGGAAGCTGTCACTGACAAAGCTGTTATTTAGCCCTAGGTTTGATTGATGGTAGTAATATGGTACAGTTTAATTTCTGTGCCAGGAAAGATAATGGAACAAGTAATTAAGGAAATCATCTGCAAACACTTAGAAGATAATAAGGTGATAGGGAACAGCCAGCATGGATTTGTAAAGAACAAATCATGTCAAACCACTCTGGTAGCTTTCTTTGATAGGATAACGAGTCTTGTGGATAAGGGAGAAGCGGTGGACATGATATACCTAGACTTTAGTAAGGCATTTCATCTGGTCTCACGTGATATTCTTATCAATAAATTCGGCAAAGACAACTTAGATGGGGCTACTATAAGGTGGGTGCATAAGTGGCTGGATAACAATTCCCAGAGAGTAGTTATTAATGGTCCACAATCCTGCTGGAAAGGAATAACAAGTGGGGTTCCGCAGGGGTCTGTTTTGGGACCTGTTCTGTTCAATATCTTTATCAACTATTTAGATATTGGCACAGAAAGTAAGCTTATTAAGTTTGCAAATGATACCAAGCTTGGAGGGGTTGCAACTGCTTTGGAGGATAGGGTAATTCAAAATGATCTGGACAAATTGGAGAAATGGTCTGAGGTAAATAGGATGAAGTTTAATAAGGACAAATGCAAAGTGTTCCACTTAGGAAGGAACAATCAATTTCACACATACAGAATGGGAAGCGACTGTCTAGGAAGGAGTACGGCAGAAAGGGATCTAGGGGTTATAGTGGACCACAAGCTAAATATGAGTCAATAGTGTGACGCTGTTGCAAAAAAAGCAAACATGATTCTAGGATGCATTAATAGGTGTGTTGTAAGCAAGACACGAGAAGTCATTCTCCCTCTCTACTCTGTGATGATTAGGCCTCAGTTGGAGCATTGTGTCCACTTCTGGTGACCACATTTCAAGAAAGATGTGGAGAAATTGGAGAAGGTCTAGAGAAGAGCAACAAGAATGATTAAAGGTCTAGAGAACATGACCTATGAAGGAAGACCAAAAGAATTGGGTTAGTTTAAGTTGGAAAAGAGAAGATTGAGAAGGAACATAAAAGCAGTTTTCAGATATCTAAAAGGGTGTCACAAGGAGGAGGGAGAAAACTTGTTCTTCCTGGCCTCTGAAGATAGAACAAGAAGCAATGGGCTTAAACTGCAGCAAGGGAGGTTTAGGTTGGACATTAGGAAAAAGTTCCTAACTGTCAGGGTGGTTAAACACTAGAATAAATTGACCAGGGTTGTTGTGGAATCTCCATCTCTGGAGATATTTAAGAGTAGGTTCAGGGGCGGCCTGTGAGCATAGGCAGACTCGGCGATCATCTAGGACGCCACCTTCAACTGGGTGCCCGGGGCGCCCTATGATGACGTCACACCATTGACGGCCGTGCAGGCGGGGGCGCCGATCGCGCATTCCGCCTGGGGCACCAGCTGCCACAGCCAGCCTCGGGCTGCTCCTGAGTAGGTTGGATAAATGTCTATCGGGGATGGTCTAGACAGTACTGGGTCCTGCCATGAGGGCAGGGGACTGGACTCAATGACCACTCGAGGTCCCTTCCAGTCCTAGTATTCTATAATTCTATGGTAGAAATGCTTAGTTAGATCATAAAAATTAGTTGCCCAAAAAGGAGGAAAAGATGAATGGCAGATGCTGAGTAACTGCTCTGATGCAAAAGTCATTTAACAACCTACACTTCCATTGGAAAACACTGCTGTGTAGATGCTTTTAAGTATATGTAGCCCATCACCACTAGTTGGTGTCACAGTGGATGCTCATATAGATGAATATATGAAAGAGAAGCTTATACAAAAAGGAAGTTTCAAGTATTCATTTCAAAAAAGGAAGAGACAGGAGTGCTAATGATGTGGAAACACAATAGGGGGGACATTTTGGTTTTACCGGTTTTAAATATTTAAATAGAATTCCTATTAGAAAAAAAATCAATGTTTCAACTTGCATAATTAATGGCTTATTTTTAAATGGCACTTGCAGCTTGCAGCAGTGTCCTTGAGAGTGGTGTACCCCTGTGGTAGAGAGTCAAATTAAACTTTGTAAGCATTAAACCTGTACTTTGCATTAACATGAAGACAAACTCTCTATGAATTTCTCTTGTATGTATATTGAATGGAACTTGGCTATTGCTGACTGATTACTTTGGTCCCTCCACTGTTAGCATTTTTAAATGAGTTTAGAGTTATCAGCCTTAGTTTGTTCATCCTGGTGATGAAGGGAGGAAGTAAGTAAAGCAGAGTGACTTGTGTCCTCCCAGCTTACTCAGGAACAGGTCTTTGTTGCCTGGGCACTGTGTCATTAAGGGTAATGGAGATTTTGGGGGTAATGAGAATCCTCTTGTCACCCCTCTGCAGTAGTGCTCTTACTTGTATGCATGTCCACAAATTGACACCTGTGGTGTATCTTGGTTGCCTCCAGGAACAAAAAATACAAATAATGGATCTTATGTAAGCATTCAACACTCAAAATAGAAGCAACACAATTTTAGCTCAGCTAGCCTACCAGCATACAGTAGACAGATAATGCAACAGAGAAATAAGGTGCAACAGTTATAATAGCAAATCAGTAGTTGGTGCTGCAATAGATTAGCTTCAGCTTTCAGCAGCATCATAAACTTAACCAACAACATTAGTATTACACATGAATCCCAATTCAGAGTGTTCATTCTCACTTAAATTTGTAGTCCTGGGCCCTCTCTTCCATTGGTTCATTGGGCAAGATGTAGTTAAGGACAACTAACTGTGCATCTGTCAAAGGCACCCCAGATGAAACTAGAGTCCAGATGAGGTAGTTTTGTACTGCAACCAGCACAGAATGCACAGTACTAACTGATTATTATCTACTAGAATTCAATACTACAATTATGATCATACAATAAATTCGCCATCTTTTCTTCTTAGACTTAATGTAGCTACACCAAGACTTAGCAGTTTCATTTCAAACCAGAGACCATAGCCTGGTGGACATTGCTCTTTTCCTCAGTTGTCTAAATCACACTAAGACCTGCTGCTCAACTACAGTTTCTGGCTTCCGCTTTCAGTGCATAGGTGGGGAGAAGAAGCCCATGAACTGTTGCCAAGATGTCAACTGTAGTGCAGTCTTAACCTGGATCACATGTATTCAATCCCAGCAACTCAACAAAGAGCTCCATCACAGATTTTCCTCACCCACATTCCAAAAAACATCAGTAGCTCTACATTTCAGCTCTTTTCCCTGACATGGAATCCTTGGCCTCTGACCCAGGAAGCTAAGTCCAGCTCCAGACGCAAATACTCTGCACCCATTGGATTTCTAATCCTTCAAAGCTAGAGTACAGTATTCAGATATCTCTAAAAAGGCAATGCTCTGATAAGGATCAGAGGCTCCTCAAATTAGTGCCTATACTTGATATAAAACATCACTTTGCAGGAGAAATTGAGAGCCACTAACAGGAGTGTTTTGGCAAGAGTTTAGAGAAGGAGTGTGAGAGGCTTTCCTTTCAGGTTCAGTTCTGCATGTACTTTCAGGAAGGCCAGAGACTGAACGGTGGTGATGAATTGAAATGGATGTGCCACATTTTCTTTCCTTCATGAAGATACTTCCTATGTATGAACTATTAGTTAATGGATGGGCTGAAGGAGAAAATTCTTGAATTGGAGAGGCAGGTAGAGACACTATTGAGAATCAGAGTATCTGAGAAGTTCCTAGATAGCCAGGTTCAGGAAATATCAGTACACTAGGTTCAAGAAAGAAAGGAGCTGGCCACCAAAGAACTGGAAAGAAAGGAAGGCAAATGTAGTGCCCATCATTAAAAAAGGGAAGGACAATCTAGGGAACTACAGAACGGTCAGCCTCACCTCCGTCCCTGCAAAAATCATGGAGGGGATCATTCTTCCACTCCTCTCTGTGCTAGTTAGGCCTCAGTTGGAGTATTGTGTCCAATTCTGGATACCGCATTTCAAGAAAGATATGGAGAAATTGGAGAGGGTCCAGAGAAGAGCAACAAGAATGATTAAAGATCTAGAGAACATGACCTATGAAGGAAGGCTGAAAGAATTGGGTTTGTTTAGTTTAGAAAAGAGAAGATTGAGGGGGAACATGATAGCAGTTTTCAGGTATCTAAAAGGGTGTCGTAAGGAGGAGGGAGAAAACTTGTTCATCTTGGTCTCTGAGGATAGAACAAGAAGCAATGGGCTTAACCTGCAGCAAGGGAGGTTTAGGTTGGACAATAGGGAAAAGTTCCTAACTGTCAGACTAGTCAAATACTGGAATAAATTTCCCAGGGAGGTTGTGGAATCTCAATCTCTGGAGATATTTAAGAGTAGGTTTTATAAATGTCTGACAGGGATGGTCTAGACAGTATTTGGTCCTGCCATGAGGGCAGGGGAATGGACTTGATGACCTCTCGAGGTCTCTTCCAGTCTATCATTCTATGATTAAGGAATCCATTTTGAAGTACTTGGAAGAGAGGAAAGTGATCAGGAATAGTCAGCCTGGATTCACCAAGGGGAACTGACCAACCTGATTGCCATCTATGATAAGGTAGCTGGCTCAATGGACACGGGAAAGTCAATGGATGTGTTTATACCTTGACTTTAGCAAAACTTTTGATATGATCTTCCACAGTATTTATGCCAGCAAGCTAAAGAAGTATGGATAGTATAAATGAACTATAAAGTGGATAGAAACTGGCTAGATTGTCTTGCTCCATGTGCAGTGAACAACAGCTCAGTATCTGATTGGCAGTCGGTATCAAGCTGAGTACGCCAAGGGCCGGTTTTGTTCAACATCTTTATTAATGACCTGGATGAGGGGCTGGATTGAACCCTCAGCAAGTTTGCAGATGACATTAAGCTAGGGGGAGCAGTAGATACATTGGAAGGCAGGGATGGAGTCCAGAGTGACCTAGACAAATTGGAGAATTGGGCCAAAAGAAATCTGATGGTTCAACAAGGACAAGTGCAGAGTTCTGCATTTGGGACAGAAGAATCCCAAGCACTGTTACAGGTGTGGACTGTCTGGCTAAGCAGCAGTTCATCTGGAAAAGACTTGGAGATTACAGTGGATGAGAAGCTGGATATGAGTAAACATTGAGCCCTGGTAGCCAAGAAGGTTAATAGCATATTGGGAGGAGCATTTCCAGCAGATCTAGATAAGTTATTATACCCCTTTACTCAACACTGGTGACGCCAAATCTAAAGTACTGCCTCCAATTCTGTGCCCTCCTCCCTTCATTACAGAAAGGATGTGGATGCATTGGAGAAAGTCCAGTGGAGGTCATAGTACCATCCTACACAGCTAGAGATAGATAAGTACAGGCAGGCTAAAGCCTTCAAAGAAAAAGGACTAGGAGGAATTCTACATTACTGTAAGTTTCGAGCTGATGGCAGGTCCTCAGTGTGTAGACTATGGGAGATACTTCTCAAGATACAACTGACCCCAAGGGAATGGAGAGCTGTATGGGAAAAAGCTGAGGATGTCAAGAGATTCAGTCTTTTCCTTGAGTGTCTGAAAAACTCTGTGGACAACAGATGCTCGTTATTGGGAATTCAGTACTCAAAAGTATCAAAATTACCTTCTGCAAGGCAAAGATGGACAACCAAATAGTGTGTTACCTTCCCAGAACCAAGACACAAGACCTCATTCTAAGATTATGTAGGCATTACAAGTCAATATAAAACAATCTGTTGGTGATGACTGGTATCTGCACTAATTCACTCTGCTTGTTATTATTGATACTTAGTTGCTACATAGTGGGATAGTTCACCTAATGGGAATGTTAAAATAAATTGCTATAAAATATACTGAACAAAAGGGAAGAAGGGAATAACTCACAAGAAAATTATCTTGAATGTTTACGAGTCTACGCCTGACAGATAAAACACAGGCGGGATATTAGTTGGTCTGTCACAAATCACACTAAAGAGCAGGAGAACCATTTCTTTACTTACTTATCTGTAATGTGTGTGTGGGGGGAAGGGGAAGTTGCGTGATCAATTTGAATGACGTATGCTGGAGATCTCAAGTTATTCATACTAAAACATCTTTGGAATTTCTAAATATTGCAGATTAAAGTTTCCTAACTTAGGCTATGTCTAAACTACAGTCCACTTCCACAAGAGGAAATGCAAATATAGTGCTCATTTGCATATGTTGCACTCTCATTTGCATTTCCTCTTCCTTTCCTTTTTATGCAAAAACTCCCTTTTGCGCAAGAGCGGTTCTTCATTTTTTGTGCAAAAAGGCGCCATCTACACAGCTCTTTTTTGCACAAAAACTTCTTGCACAAAAGGAAAAGGAAATGCAAATGAGTGCTCCATTTGCATTTCCTCTTGCTGAAGAGGATTTTAGTTTAGACATAGCCCAAGAGTGTTGCAGCCAAGATGGAGGAATGATATATTCTAGTTCACCATGTACGAACTGAACAAAGTCCACATAGAGTTATATCTATTTAAAAGGAGAAAGTTGAAAACAGTTATGAGCCAAATGATTTGGGAGAAAAAATTTAATCAAAAAAATCGGAATGATGGTTGGAGTTTGTTGATATTTTACTCAGCGCCTATAAAGCAGGGGTAGCCAAAATATGGCCCACCAAGCTGCCAGACCTGGCCCATGATCAAGCAGGAGTTCTTGGCATGCTCCCTGTCTTCCCCACCCCTGTAAGCCTCTCAAAGTAGCTGTCTTTGGGATCCATGTGGTTCTCTGTGTGCCATGTGCCCAGAGTGGATGGCAGAGGCTTTGCACACTGCCCACACTCTCAGCAGTCTTGCAGCTTCCCCCGTTTGCTTATCCACTTTTAGAGCAAGTCTCATTCTGGTATTCTTGTTCATCAGGGCAGGAGGGAAACCAATTCACAAAATAATATATTCATGGCTTCCTGAGATTCCAGCAGACCCTGAATATGCTCTGGATGAACTCCAGCATAAGGGTTACTATAGTTAATATGATTACCATAATGCTTTGATGTTCAACAGGATCCACAGTAGGTTCCATTTTTATATTGCTATGGCATCTGCATGGGTAACCAGGGGGAAAAAATGATGCAAAGCAGGAGGCCAGGGGAGAAGATGAGTGTGTTATTGGCTGCTAACTGTATGTATCCAGAACCACCTGCTGCACAGTTCTGGTCCCAGCAGGCACTGAGAGCACAACCCAGAATGCAAAGGGGTTCAAGAACCATGGAATAGCTACCCAGAGTTCATCGTTCTCAAAGTTCATCAAAGGATGGCTACTGGGGATGTGCTACTTCGAACTAAGAAAAGGCACAAGTATTTAATAAATATTTATTTTCTGTATTTGGAAGAGAAAAACATGTTATAGTCATGTCTTATATGATAACACTCTTTCTACTCCACTAGTATCTCAGATACTAACGGCAGCTACCAAAATCAACACTTTATACCAGCAGGTCTGGTCAACTTGCATCCAAGAGTTTTGAAAGCTGGCAGAAGGGCTCACTAGATCATTAATGTTTATTTTCAATAAGTCTTGGAATACTGTGGAAGTTCAAGAAAACTAGAAGAAAGCTAATTTTGACCGATATTTTAAAAGGGCAAATGAAATGACCTGGGTAATTACAGGCTTGTCAGTCTGACATCAATTGGTGTGACTGATACAGGGTTTGGTTAATAAAGAATTAAAAAAGCACAGTATGATTAATGCCAATCAACATGGGTTTATGGGAAATATATCCTATCAAATAAAGCGGATATCTTTTTTGACAAGATTAGAAGAGTGATTGATAAAGTGCTCGTGTAACATAGAGTTCTGTAAGACATTTGATTTGGTATTGTATTTTTATTTAAAAAAAATTAGTAAAGATATAACATTGACACGGAACACTAGTTGATACACCTCAAAGTGTAATTGTTCATGGGGAACCATCATTGACAATGGCATGGTATTACTATTGTCTTGCAAGGACTGTTTCTGCCCACACTATGTATTGTTTTTATTAATGTCCTGGAAAAAAGTAAAAAATAATCCCTGATCAGTTTTATAGATGGCACAAATATTGGGTGAGTGGTACATAATGAAAAGGACATGTCACTGATAGAGAAATCTGCAGCACATACTAAACTAGGCACAAGCAAACAATGTGCATTATAATATGGTGAAATAAGCATGTACATTTGTAGGTGTTATTTATATGATTGGAATCTCTACTTTGGAAACTGGTGTCTGAAAAAAGACTTGAGGATTGTGGTGGATAAACAGTTCAACATGAGCTCCCAGTGTGATGCTGTGGCCAAAACAGCCAAAGAGATCTTTGGCTGTATAAACAAGGAAATCTCAGGTAGTAGTAGTAGTAGAAAGATTATTTTATCTCTATATTTGGCACTTGTGCAATTACTGCTGAAATACTGCATCCAGTTCTCGTGTCCACATGTCAAGAAGAATGTTATTAAATTGAAGAAGTATTCTATGGCCTGTGGTATGGAGATGGTCAGGCTAGATGATCACATTGGTCCTTTCTGCTTTTGGAATCTTATTACAGTTCTTACATTCCAGACACTGTTCTCTACCAAGAAATTCCATTTATTTTCATTTAATTGGACATGCTATTTCTCTGTGTGATTTTTCATGCTAAAATAATAATAGTATGCAAACAAAATGAATTAAAGATTAACCTGTCTTATCAGGGAAGCATTCTTCTCACGATCTGAGGAAAAAATTGCTTCGGAGGCAAGATGTGGAGAGAATTGTTACAAAATGGAAAAGCTCTGTTTGTTGTTTTTATTGCACTTAAATAAGTTTATTACAGTAAATAATATAACAAACTATAATACAAATTTATATATTTGAAACTGTAAATTTATGTTTCAACTATTTGTTTTCAGTTTAATTGGTACCCATTATCATAAAGTCTTGTTAGAACATTAATTAAAACTAGCCAATTAGCCCGTCATAAGACGGGATTTTCAGGTCTCTCCTCCACATCGGTCTTCTCTCCTGAACCTCCAGTCTCTCGCTCCATCTCTCTCTCTCACTCCTCCTCCTACGGCCTCCCCCTCTCTCTCTCAGCTCTTCTCTGCCTTCTACCTCTCTCTGTCTCTCTCTTTCTCTTCTCCTTCCCCTCCTGCCTCTCACTTGGGGGACTGCGGAGCCCAAATAGCCATTTGGGCTCCATGCTCCCCGTGCTACATGGGGAGCGCGGAGCCCAAACGGTCGCTTGCACCACTTGCTCCCACGCTACAGCCTGGCTGAGCGGCGCAGAAGTCAGCCGAGCGCCACAGCAGGAGGTGAAGGGGGGCGGGGCGGTGACGTTCACAGCCAGGGAGTGGGGCATGGAATCACTGTCATGCTGCACATCACCTTCCCGCCTCCCTACGCCTCCCACCATGGTGCTCGGCTGACTTCTGTGCCACTCAGCCGAGCTGCAGCGTGGGAGCAAGTGGTGCCAGTGACTGTTTGGGCTCCGCGCTCCCCATGTAGCACGAGCTTCCCAGAGGGAATAGCCAGCATTTTAGCAACCACGCCGCCCAGAGGGAACAGCCAGCATTTCAGCATTACAGACTCTCAGACATTGGGCTACTATATATATGATGAGAAAAATAGAAATATGTTGGTCTCTTTAACCAGAAATACACTTTATCAAATACATTTTATAATGTGTTGTGCTTGCCAAATACTGTCTCTGGTTCATCATTGCAAGGAGCTGTTTAAATAAGTAAGGGTCTACTATTGAGAAGCCTGTGAAATGGTTCTGAAGAGTAAAACTCTAGGAACTAGTGCAAGCAGCAGGACTGAACTAGTGTAAGCGTGAATGCAAGTCCAAAGTGTGACCAAAAAAGCCATTCAGGAGGTGTTATATGTAGTTGTAGGTAAAAGAGAGAAGGCGGTTTCTCAATTGAGTCTCATATCTCACATTAGAACATAACTAATCCTTTGAATTGTACTTTAAAGCCAACAGGAAGCTGTATTGGTTGATCTGAGTCTAAGATTTTTAGTGATGTTAGGATGTGTCTACTCTACATCATTTGCAGCAGCAGTTAAACTGCTGCAGCTGCACCACTATAGTGCTTCTAGTGAAGAGCTCTCCCATTGCCTTGCTGTTCCTATACCCCAGAGCTGTTAACTATGTCAGCTGGAGAAGCTCCATTGAGAACTTAGTGCTACCTACACTGGTGCTTATATTGATTTTGTGTGTGTGTGTGTGTGTGTGTGTGTGTGTGTGTGTGTGTGTGTGTGTGTCACAGGTTATCTGTGCCCCCCGACCAACACACTGAAGCAAATTACAGTGTCAACAAGAGGTTAGGGGCTAGAAACATTCAACTACTCAACTTTTTATAGTACTTGTGAATCTGAATTGGTTTTAAAAGTAAGGCTATCCTATTTGTTCAGTCCCAAATAGATGAGGTGTAAGCTTTTTCATTTACTAGATTTGATTTAAATATGGTTATTTTTCTTTTTATGACACTAAGTGCAGTAAGTGAGGTTGACCAATTGATTCAGGATTTATTTGTGATTTTTGGAATAACTGAAATATTTCAGAAACGACTTCATTCAGATGATTATATTTTTTACTGATATGCTCCTTAGTTCTTTGTTTGAGGGCAAAGAAGGTAATTAAAACTCCTGAAGTGATTGGCAGTGTTTCTGTAATTTGAGAATAAATAACCTCCTTGGGTTATTGGATGCTATTAAAGTGTTCCCCCGTTTATGCACAAAGACATGAAGAATGAGATCCACTGAGCAAAATAAAGTCATAGTAAGAAATCCTTTAAATATGACAGCTGCTCTGCTTCAAAGGTTAAATTCCTGAATGGAAGATGTCTCAGTTCAGACTGAGTTATCCCTAGCAGATGGTCAACAGATTTGTGTTAAGTTTTAATATTTCCAAGTCAGCTAGGTCTGAGAGGAGTTTAGACCCTGTCTCTACTTCTGGACCATTACAGCGTGTCCTGGACTTCAAATTCCTATGTGAAACCTTTTCATGGGAATCAAGAGAAGTGGGACACTCCAACTGCCTTAATCTTGAACACCAATGCGGAGAGTTTCTGTGCCTTCTCAGTCACTTGTGTGCTTCCTCAGAGGTCTACAGGTCATAGTATCTCTGGTTTACAGTTTAATCCTTCATGGTCCATGTGATAATTAAAGCAAGAACACAGACAGGCTTGACAAAGTAATGATTTAATCTCTTTCTCACACACACATGCACACTCACTCTCTCCAGTTAGAAAGCACAGACAATACTGATCTGTGTAAAATGATAAATGTTCAATCTCCTCTATCCGAGACCTCACCACTTCAGTGAGTTCTTGGGATGATCAGTGTCCTTGAGGGAAGGCAAAGCTCTTTCTTCCTCCCCAGACCCATGTACGTACCCCACTGTTCCAGCTGTGTCTTCAGTTTCTGGCAATGGCTTTGCTTACTTTACAGCATATCACTTTTAAGAGTAGTCTGTGGCTCTTATTCTGTTTCTCTTCTTATGGGGATTTTCCATGCTCCATCCCTCTTGATGGCTATTGGGCAAAATCATTATGAAAAGCAGTGACTATGCTGGGACTATTCAAGGTTGATCATCCTGTTTCAGCTTCCCAAACATAATTTGTTTTTGCTACAAAATGGAAGTTCTAATCTGCAGTAAAAGTTGTAATCTCAAAGGCTATTCATAAAACAAAAGGAACGCATAAACTGATACAGACATAGATGCCCATTAGGCTAAATAGTTACTGACAATTTGGCATCTATCAACCTATAAAAGTGGAGAAGTCCAGATGATAGCTATTTAACCTGATTATGAAGTTTTGTTTAGCTGCTGCTTATATTTAAAATATTATGCTCCTTGATAGTGTAAACTGAACGTTTTCTAATACTTAAGGGATTTAATTTACAAACATTTATATCTTCCCCAGGATCAAGTTGGTGCCCAGAAAGGAATGGGGGGGATGTCTTTAATAGTTATTTGTATTCAAATTGTAGTTAAAAGGTCCATTCTGCTATGCACTGTGTATACACAGTTCCCTGCCCTTAGGAAGTTAGGGTACATCTACACTAGCCCCCTAGTTCGATCTAGGGAGGCTAATGAGGGTAACTGAAATTGCTAATGAAGTGTGGGATTTAAATATCCTGCGCTTCATTAGCATGTTCCCGGCCGGTCGCCATTTTAGAAATTGACTAGCCCGAAGTAACTGCCCGCGTTTACACGCGGCAGTGAAACGGGATTCTGAATTAAAGCCCTAAATCGAATTAGTTGTTGTTCCTTCTGGAATGAGGTTTACCAGCTAATGTAGACGTACCCTTACAGCCTTAAGAAAACATAGATGAAAATAGGGAAATACTTATTATTCCCACTTTACAGATAGACAATGAAGATATAATGCAATTAAATCAGATTTTGTTGTGTTTATTAAAATAATCTTAATAGAATTTTCTTATTCTTTTATGTATTCGTTTATTTTGATGGCAAGCAATGGAAATTAATGTCCAACAAGCAAAGTAAAAGAAATGTAATCCCCAAAATACTGCCGTTGACTGACAAACTGTTTCTGAAGAAGTCATATTGCACGCTTTTTTGTGTTACATACTATAGGAATGTGCTGAAGAAAAAATGGTGGATCTGAAAGACTACATGCATGCTGATCTGGTAATTATTTTGAAGAAATTAGAGAAGGTATTACATGTAAAAAATCACTTAGCCAGAACTAACATAGACAAGTGTTACATTGAGATTTCAGAAGATGACATCATAACCTTGAAAGAAGATAAAGAAAAGACCAATTTTTTTTAAAAGTAAGATAAAATTGACAATTTCAAGGGTCTACTTTGACACTCTACTTTTAAGTACTGTGAATGTCCCAACGTAATCTCTGGAGGAAGAGATACAATTGAGATTGTGCAGATACAAATTAAAATACTATTTTACCTTTTTATTATTTAAGTGTCATACAGATCCACACTGAGTCAGCAGATATTCCAGGAATGATCCTTGCGTATCCTGGCTTCATTTTTGAACTTCTGAAATCCAATGTTTGCATAAGAGAAATATTTTTTTGAGATATCACTTTAAGAAAAAACCTTCACAACTGAGCTTACTGTTTGAGAAAATGCCAACCAGCCTGTATTGTAAAAGAAGTTGTTGGCAAGCTGTAGAATTCTGTAATATCTAGTCTGGTGGCAAATTTCAAGGAAGGAAGGAAGGAAGGATCTTTGTTAATGACCTTGTGCACATGCCAACTTGGTAAAGGGCCACATGGTCACAGCAAAAGCTAAAAGGAAGAATATGCTTCTCGACAGGAGTTGTAAAGAAAACCCTCCTTGCTCAAAATTAAAATCCGAGCAATCAGCATCAGATTTGTTGGCTCAGATTAAGCTGGACTGAGTCTCTTGTAGAGAGGAAAACAAACCATTGAAGCTACATCTGCTCTTCCTTTTCCCTTAAGAGACCTAAATGGTCATCTCTACTCACCAAGTGGGCAGACGCTCTAGTGATCCATGTAGTCTCATAACATTGAGCTACTAAAGCACAGCTTGATGCAGCATGCCTTTCTGCAGTTTGTAGTAGTGCTTCAAACAGGAATTGGCTTTGAAGTTTGTCTAAACTGGACAATGAAATGGAGGTCAAATATTTACTACTGACACCGTTCTAAGAGAATCTAATCATTTTAGAGCATATTTTCACCTAATTAATTAATGCTTGTTGCTGATTGTCCGCACTAATAACAAATTCTTGAATCATTAAATAGACACAAACCAGTAACCTGATTATCTCCACACTTTATGGCTCAAAGACATAAGATATAAATAAGCAATAAATGACACATCTTTGACATGAAGAGAAGAAAAGCCTCCTTGTGGAAGGGATGAAAAAAATGGTATTTAGTATAAGAGTTTTTACAAATTATAGGTGTTGGTCATCTGATCAATCCATTTTTGTTCAATAAATTTTTTGCAGCCTATTTTTCTTTCTATACATGCCTGTACTGTCGTACATATAGTACTTTTTTTTTTTTTAAGTTTCTTAAATTTGTGGCTAATAGCCAATCTAGGGAATTTTTGCCAGTTCAACATTAAGTTCCTTCCCCAAGTATATTGTTGCTATTCACTATGTTTCAATTTAACAATACAAAATAATTCTATTGCAAGTTCTATGGCAGCCATGGCCAACCTGCAACTTGCGAGCCGCATGCAGCTCTTTCCACCCCAAAACTGCGGCTCGCGATGTGGCTCCTGTACCCTTCCTCCCCCCAATGGCTCCCACACCCCCCACTGGCTCCCCGTCAGTCCCACAGCTTATTATTCCCTATAATAAATATGCTACGTTATAACATCTAGAATTCTGCTCAGTCTTACTTCTGAGATTGGGAATGAGCACTACAATTTTCTGATAGAAAATTGCCTCATTTTGAAATAGCCTGAATTCTATTAGTTTTTCTAAAATCCACTGCACCATAAAACCTCGTTTCAAGTGGTACCTTTGAATATTCAACTGTGTCTCTGTATATCTTAAATTGGAGAAATATAATGAATATATATTTCTTGGAGCCCAAATGCATTTAATTTATTACTCATTTTATTCCATTGTTTTTAATAATATTTTCTCTTTATGATTTTACGATGACCATTTCAAGCATGAACCATAAAACAATTTCTTTCTCAACTGCAGCTATACCTAGATATGCACTGAGAAATCACCAGAAAAGCCACAATTTGTACTTAAAGGCATCAACGTAAAAAAATGACCAAAATTGGGAAGAACAAGAATATGTGATGCAATCAGTTGACAGATTGGTGTAAAACTTAATCAAGAAGGAATGAAGGAAGATGACTTTTGAGACAGGGAATATAGTGCAGATTCATCTGATTTAGTAATTTATACACTCTTGACTTGTAACACTGTATCTTTCAGCATATTTTATGGTTTTGCTTCTTTGGGAGAGAATGAGAAGGAGATATTAGAAACTCAATGAAATACAGCTAAACAATTTTATTTCCCCTTGGTCTGTCAAGAAAATGTGGGCGGTACCTGTATTTTATACACATTTGTACTCTACTGAATAGAGATTAGAAGTGAGTGATATGCAACTGTGTCCTTTAATGGTTCAAATGTGAGTCCTTCTTTTAAATATCAGTCTAAAAGATTTGTGTCCTAAGTATTAAAGTGATCCCTCCTTTGACAAACTCTCTCACAGGACTCCCTCGTCCTAAAGCTCTTCTATCCCCTATCATCTCAAATGGTTTCAGAACACTGTCTTTGATGTCTTTAGTTACTGTTGGCTTTGATCTTGCCTTCTCCTCTACTCTGGCATTTTATGGAGCCACATGGCCCCCCACAATCTCCTAATTCAGGAACATCTAGTATCTGTTCCCTTTCAGAAGCTGTGTTGGGTTTGGTGAAGCTGCTCTCAGCCTAACTATCACATCTTGTCACGAATAGTGATAGAAATGTAGCCGTGTTAGTCTTGGGTAGTTGAAGCAAAATGCAGGACAATGTAGCACTTTAAAGACTAACAAGATGGTTTATTAGATGATGAGCTTTCGTGGGCCAGACCCACTTCCTCAGATCAAATAGTGGAAGAAAGTAGTCACAACCATATATACCAAAGGATACAATTAAAAAAAATGAACAAATATGAAAAGGACAAATCACATTGCAGAACAGAAGGGGGATGCGGGGGGGATGGGAAGGGGGAGGAAGGAAGGTAAGTGTCTGTGAATTGCTGATATTAAAGGTAGGGAGAGTGGGATGTTTGTGAGTTAATGGTATTACAGGTGATAATTGGGGAAACTGTCTTGGTAATGGGTGAGAAAGTTCAAATTCTTGTTAAGTCCTTGTTGGCAAGTGTCGAATTTTAACATGAATGACAGTTCAGAGGATTCCCTTTCAAGTGCAGATGTAAAAGGTCTTTGTGCAGAATGCAGGTGGCTAAGTCATTTAGAGAGTGTCCTTTCTGGTTAAAGTGGCAAGAAACTGTTTTCTCTTCCTTCCTCCCCCTTCCCACCCCCCCCCCCCCCCCCGCATCCCCCTTCTGTTCTGCAATGTGATTTGTCCTTTTCATATTTGTTCATTTTTTTTAATTGTATCCTTTGGTATATATGGTTGTGACTACTTTCTTCCACTATTTGATCTGAGGAAGTGGGTCTGGCCCACGAAAGCTCATCATCTAATAAACCATCTTGTTAGTCTTTAAAGTGCTACATTGTCCTGCATTTTGCTTCATCTTGTCACGAGTTATTTTGGGCGGAAGAAATCACTATTTCCCTCTTATACAGGCACATACAGAGCCAGGATTAGAAACATTTTTCATGTCAGGCACTCACAGTGGACAGAAAACCTTTAACAACTGAATCCAAGGGCTTAAAGAAGGATTTCTTCAAGCTCAGAGCCCATGAGGCATCCCTAGTACTGGTGAGATATTAGTGTCTTGGGGAGTATATCTGAGGGGTTTAGTAGTTTAAGGTTTCAAATAGCTTCAAAATCTTAACATTACAAGGTATCCATCCTAAACTGAAATACTTATTGCAAGAAAAAGATGAAAACTGTATTCAAAATACCTATTAAAAGAGGAAAGCTGCACTAGTTGGCCAGGGTCATAATCATTTTGGTCAAATGCCATTTGTAGATTTTTTTTTTTGACATTTCATAAATCTTTTAAACTAAAATATTTAATAATTTGACATCATTTGCTCACTGTAGTCAGAGCTCACCCATGCACATTCACAAATGATACAGGTTGAAACTCTCATAACTGGGATTCTCTGGTCCAGCAGCATCCATGGTCCGACCAGAAGGTCCTGGTGGAGGGCCAGAGGCAAGGACCTCTGTGGGGCCAGGAAGGCAGTGCACTGCCCAGTGAGGTTTGGAGACCCAGCGCATGGCTTCCTGGCAAGGCTGGGAGCCATGGTAGCTGTGGCTCAGCAGGGCAAAGAGGTGTGGCTGTCTGATGGGTCCCAGAACTCTAGCATGTGGCTGCCCATTGAGTCCCAGAGTCACAGAAGTGGTGGCTGCCCAGTGGGGTCGGCAGAACAGTAGAGCCAGCCAGGAGACCAGGCAGGCTGCTGGTAGATTGCCAGAAATGACCTCCCTTGGTCCAGCAAAATCCCTCATCCGGGACCAGTTAGGTCCCAAGGGTGCCAGACCAAGGAGGTCCAACCTGTAGTAGTTTTATATATTTTCAGTTGAAGTGTGCCGGCCAGATCAGTCTTTCACTGAAGGTTATGCACAGGTATCAATAAATTCCATGTCCATACTGGATAGATATAAAGGTATGTGAATGCCTAATATAATGCTTCTCCCATTTGTGAGCTTTTGTACATACTGTGTAGCTTCTACTCAGACTGGTAGATTGTTTTAATTTGTAATTGGCTATGCATATAGTACTAACCTTTTAATTCAGTGATTCTTATGCACAGGTCAGTATTACTGTTAGACATGACAATACATAATTTCATGTCCATATATATATATATATATATATATATATATATATATATATATATATATATATATATATATGTATAACTACAGTTTGTCTGTTTGATCAATAACTCTTCCTAAATGGTAAGACCAACAAATTTGGTACCTTATCATTATGGAAAGCAATATAATGGTTTGATTGTGCCAGGAAAACAGGATGTGCCTTGAATGGGTTTGCTTCTCATCAGAACAAACAGAAAGGAGAGAGAATCACCAAATCATGTACAATCCTCAAAATTGACATAACTGAGTGAATGTTGAAAGAAATTGAATTAAGATGAGCCTTAAAAATACGATGAACCTGGAATAGGATTGCTTCTCAATAAACTTTATAACAAAATTAATTTCATTTAGAACCCGAGCAACATCGGGTAAATCTGTGGGTTGTGAATATGCAAAAGCTATGAGAGAAGAGAGTGGTCTCACATGAAATGATGAAGACAAAAGTCCACGAACAGCTGCAGTTAATGGGGATGAAGACATACAGCTCTTGCCAACCATGTCATTAGCAATATAACGAACCCAACTGACCCTGAGTCAGACCAAGTGGTGCTTATCAATATATCTATTTTCTGCATGTAGCATCAGATGCTCAAGAGTCTGTACAAAATATAGCCGATGCTGTGAAGAACAAATGGAGAGATTTATGAGAGTTGCACTTGATTCTGATGTGACACGTAGCTTTTTCAGCTCAGTCAAGTAATCTGGTACCAAATATTTGCTGATATGGCAAAGATGATCACTGGCAAAGTAGGGGCAGCTATCAGTCTACAAGGGTTTTTTTCACTCAGAGTCCTGTCTTTAAAGAGATGCAAAGATTATATATTTCAATAGCATCCCTTCCTAGTTACCTAATAGAACTGTTCCTATGAACCTCTTCCAGTGAGAAGAACAGACAAAGCTGTTGGTCTTAGGGCATCAGCTGGAAACTTAAGCTAAAAGATTCCATGAGCTAAGAAGATGCCACAGAGAAACCACATGCATATCAGAGATGCCATAGATAGCTGCAAGACAAAGTATGTCTGGAAACAAATTCCCCACGGTCAGGGCTGCTCCCCACTCTGGCACTCTGAGTGTAGAAGGTGAGGGCCCACAAAGACCTTAAATACCTTGCCTCTATAGACTCTGCATTAAAACACACACACACATACACCTCCCCAGTCACAGATGCACTGACTCTAAAGAAAAAAAACACCAAGTGATTTCACCCTAAAAACTGGAATGAACACTTGAATTCCTTCCCCAAGGGTATTCCAAGCTCTTTGGCCCTAAGAGGGCTTGAAGAAAGAAAGGAGAAAAACAAGCTGCAGTCTCTAGTAGCTGACCGCCCAGTGTTAGGTAGGCAAATACACACAGAGAACCCCTGTTACTTTCCAGGACACAAGAATCAAATCATCACCTTTAAAAATGATTTTAACAACAAACAAAAGCTATAATTGATCAAATCTATTTGGTTGCTAGGTGTTACAGAGCAACTAAGTAAAGACAAAACAGAGAGAACATCTCTGGGTACTCTCTTAAACAGTGAATGGGGGAGGGACGGCATAGATTCACACAGAGTAGTTTAACCAAACAACCAAAACACAGGAAGATACCTCTATCATGACTAAATACACTTTTTCCCTTTATATACTCACAATCCCTTCCTCATTCAGTCCATTCCTGTGCCCAGTATTCCTTGTAGACATGGTAATTCTAATTACTGCATATTGCTCCCTCCAGCCCTTAACTTAGAAGACAACAAAGAAAGCGCAGACAAGGTATCTACATGGAACCATACAACACTAGAACTAGAAGGGCCTTGAGAGGTCATCGAGTCCAGTACCCTGCCCTCACGGTAGGACCTAGTACTGTCTAGACATATAATTCAAACTTCAGCACTGAATCCCATTGGTGCTTCTGGCTCCCTGCCAACAATACCCTTAGCTACCTGAGTTTAACTCTTTAGGAGGCCAACACTCTTCCTATCCATCACACACACATTTGATGAATTGGCTACTGAGTACTTGAGACAAATCTTTAAAAAACTTGGCCTGGTTACTTCTTTAATCAAAATTTTTGATAGACTGAAAACAGGATCTCTGAGGGTGCGTCTACATGGCAGTGTTATTTCGGAATAACGCCTGTTATTCTGAAATAACAATGCGAGTGTCTTCCCAGCAATTCCGTTACTATGAAATAAATTTGAAATAACAGATAGCTTATTCAAACTTCTGTAAACCTCATTCCATGAGGAATAACATCTCTTCTGAAATAGCCATTTCAGATTAGCAGTAGTGTGGACGCTCTATTGCTTCTATTTCGAAATAGCTCCTCCCCAGGGCCATTCAAAGTAATTTCTCCTCAGTTCCTCTTGGGGCTCTAAATAAAAGTAGCACATCCACATTAGGGTTGCATGCCTCAGACTAATTGTGAAGCTTCCCTGTAGGGTAAATGTGCTATTTTGAAATAAGCTATTTCGGAGTATTTCATCCAGAATTGTTTATTCCAAAATAAGTGTGCAGTGTAGACGTATCCTGAGAAAACTGCAGATAGACAGACTCAGACAGGATCTAAGGTTGGATGTAGAGAAATACCAGTGGTCATTTTGCGACTCCATGGAAAATATTCTAAAGGTGACATTCAATAAGCAGTTGCTTATAACATTCCTCTGCAAATATATGGAGTACAGCCAACAGAAACACATTGAGGCTCTTCCAATGGTGAAGTAGCAAAGGCTATCACCAGTAAAGGTATTGACAAAGCTCAAGACTTGTACAAAACTCAGTATGAAGTGGACACAAGAATGCTTCTGCATTGTATGTGCCAATTTGGCATTTAATGCCAAAGAAACCAAAGGAATTAAATCACTTGATACAGATATTTTGCTCTTTGCAGTTCCATACTTTCCAAAAATGGAACTCACAGATAACATATGAATTGAAACAGGAATCATTTCATATCTGTGAATGCAATTTGTGAGGCACTTACAACAGGATTTATGTTGAAAAAGTTGGGAGTATGTTCATTAACAAGATAAATGAGTTAAATGTTGCCAAAGCCAAGGGAGCTTAGCACTTCAGAGATCTTTCCAAATTGTAAGATGCTGATGGACACAGAAGCAAGGAAGCTGGCCACATGTCTGTATGACCAGGGTGAGAAAAAAAATAGAGACCAACAGAAATTTGAATTGCTTGTGTATCAAACTAGCTTTCTAAGAGAAGTCACAGCCTAGCCTATCACAGGAGGACCATTATGAAAAGCATGTCAAAAAAGTTGTGACACAAATGTTGATGTCTTCACATATAAGTAAATCAAATATAGGACTGCTATTGCAAAATGGATAGAAAAATGCGGATGATGAACTACCTCCTGTATTCTTCAAGTTCCCCACATGTAAGCTTCTACAATATCTTATTTTTGTTTGTATCAGGAGAGTTTGCTGTGTAATCTTCCCTATACAGAACTGTGTACATGCTAAGACAAAGATTCTAGTAACCCATGCAGGCTTGACAGGGGCCATGATTATAACAAGATGATAATAATATTGACTAGAAATGTCCCTTGTACTATTACATTTCAATGATATCTGTACAAATGTATTATTAAATCTGCTTTACCTTTTTGATTGATTGATAGTTTTTATGGTGCTTTCAGGTCACAAAGAATTCCAGTTTATATCTTTAAAGAATATATAGTCATTAAAATAAAGAAAATATTTTCATCAAGTGATCGTGTCATTTTTATCCCCATTTTAATGGCAATGGCACTTTTGACAGCTCCATCTTCTTAAAGTACATGCGATAAACTTTGAAATGATATATACTGTGATGGAGTATACATAGCATACATTAAGTCAATAAAATCTTAATGTTTGCTGCTTGACTATTTTAGGGTCATAGAAATGTTGGACTGGAAGGAATCTCCGTAGATCATCTTAGCTAGTTCTCTGCACCAAGACAGGACTTGATACTATCTAGACTGTCCCTGGTAGATGTTTGTTTAACCTGTTCTGAAAAACTTCCAGTGACTGAGATTCCACAACATCCCTAAATAATAAGTTCCAATGCTTAGCAATACCGACAGGAAGTTTTTGCCAGCGTAATTCTCCCTTGCTGCAATTTAAGTCCATTTCTTCTTGTCCTGTCCTCAGTGCTAAAGAAGAACAATTTATCTCCTTCCTCTTTATATCTTTTATGCACTTAACGAGTGTTCCCATGTTCCCATCAGTCTAATCTTCTCTAGGCTCAAAAAACCCATTTTTAAAATCTTTTCTCCTACTTTGTTTTCTAGACAAGTGCATCTCAACCTTTCCAGATGACTGTACCCCTCACAGATGTCTCATTTGTCTTGCAGACCTCATGTTTAATTTCACTTTAAAACTACTTGCTTACAAAATCAAACAAATAAAAAAAGTCACAACACAATATTCCTGAAAAATTGCGTACGTCCTCAATTTGTCTGTATGAAATTTTAGTTTGAACTAACTTCGCTAAAGCTTTTTATGTAACCTGTTGTAAAACTAGTCAAATACCTAGATGTGTTGATGCGTCACCTAAGAGACCTTCACATACTTCCACAGGTACATGTAGCCCTGGTTGAGAACCACAGTTCTAGACTTTTAATAATTGACATGACATAATTCACTCTGCTGAAAGCTCATGATACTATACACGCACACGTGTGTGTGCGCGCGCACACACACACACACACACAGTTTGTCATGGCTCAAATTTCTTCAGCTAGTTCCTGAAGCATTCTAGGATGTTTTTTGTGAAACCTTGCTAACATGGAGGGTATCTGCAACACTTCAATATAGACATTCCCTATGCTGATGAGAGGGATTCTCCTATTAGAAAAGGTAGAATCCCCAAGAGGTAGTAGCTATGTCAATGGTCATTTTTTTTCTATCCACCTAGTGCTGTCTGCATGGGGAATTGTTTGCTATACAATGGGAGGAAGAAATGAATACATTGGTGTTTTTGAGTGATATTGTTAGTGCATGCTGTTGAAAAGTTGAAAAGTTTTAATAATTTTTAAATTATAACTTAGGGTGAAAAATCACCTTTTAAAGTGTTTAATGTGTCTGAGAAGGCTGCAAAGAGTTCTCTTTATTCAGTTATCATTCCTTTTGCTAGTTTTGTGAGTTCCATTCTCCTGATTTATAATATCATTAAAATCCCTTAAGAGAATTACTTTCCTAAAAGTCATTCTAGATCACATATTATTCTGTAATCTGTGTTTCCTGTATAAAATTTTGGGGGAAAAGGTCTTGTTTTTTATTGCTTTAAGTGTGTTGGAAGCTAATTTTTAACCAATAAAGTTATTGATGTTTTGTATAAAATTTGCATATTATTATACATTCGCTATCAGTAACATTCATTATTTATACATTTCAGAGGAGTAGCCGAGTAATTCTGTAACTGGAAAAACTTAAAAACACAACAACAAATAGTCTAGCAGCACCGTAAAGACTTACAAAACATGTAGATCATATCATGAGCTTTTGTGAAGAAGTGGGTGTAGCCACGAAAGCTCATGATACCATCTACAGGTTTCGTTAGTCTTTAAGGTGCTGCTAGACTATTCGTTGTTCATTATTTAAGCACTGTGTGTGTACCAGTAAAGGCATATGCATGACATGCTTTCTTTACTTTACTATTATCTGATCATTTTTTATTTTTATCTCTTAGGATTTGATACCAGCATTTTGCCAATTTGCAAGGATTCCCTTGGCTGGATGTTTAACAGACTTGATACGAACTATGACCTGCTGTTAGACCAGTCAGAGCTTGGAAGCATTTACCTTGACAACAATGAACAGTGCACCAAGACATTCTTCAATTCTTGTGACACGTACAAGGACAGTTTGATATCTAACAATGAGTGGTGCTACTGCTTCCAGAGACAGCAAGGTAAAATATGAGAATAACCCGTAGATTCAGACGACTGACCTTATTGTACTGTTTTATCTTTTTGCAACATGTTAAAGTTTATAGTGAACTACAAGTTAAGTGCTATTCATAGTGCTATTCATATTGATTTCTTTAAAGGCTTTGAGTTACTGTGAATATACAGTGAAAAAGAAAGCCAAAAAGTCAAACTTAGCTGAGATTCAAGGAATTCTAAATACAGTGTTAAAGCGCAATAATACTTTCGTGCACCAACGTCTACAGAGAGGAAAGAGAGAGACCAAAATAAAAGGACAAAATTATTATCATTAATTTTCTCTGTTTTGCACACATTATAAAATTAACTTTTTATTACTGTGCTATGACATTTTAATATTCTGTTTTGTGAGCCTATTAAAATGACTCAAAGAAATTCAATGTTATGCATAAAGTTATTTGCATTAATTTGGCTATAAAGTCACTGATTTTCAGGGCATAGCTTAAACTCTTGAGAACGTCTCAAAATTCTTTAGTAATAAAATACTAGTTCAAAATATCTAGAGGCATTTTCTTTTTGAACTGCCCACTAATGTAAATTAAATCAATCTCAGACATCTAATTGACATTTCCATAAATGTTAGAAATTTTTTAAAAAAGAATGAGAATGGAATTGTTTTAAAAGCTTTGTCACTGCTTCTTAGCTGAAATGGGACATAACATGGAAATGCATGCACTCAGTTTCTTATTTGCGAGAGGATTTAGAAGGAGGTTTTCAAAGGAACAAACGGCAGCTAGATACCTAACTGCCACCGAAAGTAAGTTGAAAATGTTTTTCAGTGGGACTTAGATCCCTACTCACTGAAGCACTTCTGAAAATGTTATCTTATGTTCATACTTATCATTTGTGCCTATGAAAATCCTCTCACTTAAGTCTCATTAATGTTCATCATTACAACTTAATCTTGACTTTTCTGAGAACTGAAGACACTTACCATGTTGTAGGGTCAGATTCTTAATCTCTTAATTGTAAAGCTGAACAAAAATAATGACATACTACTGTGGGTATATTTTGGCTAACTTCTTGTTTTTCTATTTTAAACATTCATACTGATAACGACCGAGTGCAAAGAAATAAGATTTTATTGCCTAAAAGGCCTTTCTTGCTTTATAATAGGACTCATTGTTTCTTTGTTTTGTTCTTTCTTAAAAGTAGTGTTCTGCTGCTGGAAGCAATAAATGAGGTATCCTCCATCCAAGTTACTTACTAAAGAACATAAACGGTTCTTTTTAAACAATACATTGTTATTTTAGATTAATTAATTGTCTCTTTGGCGTGTATATTTTTTCAGTTGTCTGAAAAAGTGCAGCCATGTTACAACCTGTTAGATGAAATGTATCACCAGTTTTTGGTCTTCTACGAATTCATTACCCTGCCAGTGTTGTTTGTCTGTGGTCCCCAGAGTTTATTTTTCACACCCCCTTTTACTAGTAATAGAATATGTTATATGTTTGCACACACACCTTGGCTAGGAGCTGGGTTGCAGCCAGGAATCAGTGGCTGGGAGCAGAGCTATGGCTGGGAACAGGCGGCTAGGAGCTGGTGGCAGAGATTGAGTCTGGGATCAGGGCCACTGCTGCCAGCTGCAGCAGAGCTGGGGACAAAATGAGACTGGGCGGTATTCCCTCCCCACCTCTTATGAGAGCTGGCCTGGGCCCTGCCATGCCCCCTTGGATATTCCTCCAGGCTCCCCAGGGGGATCATGTCCCTTGGTTTTGGGACCACAGGTGTGAATACAGAACATACCTTTCCTCCAGTATGTGCCAAGGGCACTTCCATAGGATAGATACAGCCAGTTTTGTAATCTACTTTGCTGAAGACAGTATTTATAAGAACAACTGCTCAGGACTCTGCTAATCAGAGTCTGATGTATATGTACCTTAGTCACAGTGATAAAAAAGTTAAAAATGGTGTCAAACCGATCAGCAGCACTTATTGGAAAGCTCGCTTCCTGTGTCAGACTCCAGCAAGGGAGCTAGCCCTCATTTTTCCCCTCCCTTGCCTATGATGTCACAACAAGGCGCATATTTAAAAAAACATTAGATTGCTAGTGTTATCAGCATCTTGGCTATAATGGACATATAATGCCTTCAACACCACTAATGAGGTGACATCTCAGTTCTGGCAGCTCTTTGAACATTTAAGAACACTCCCATGTCCCCATCCCAAAATTAACACTACCATCTATACCTCTCTTGTCTTTCCTTTGGCAGATGTAAATATATATTGGGGGTGGAGGGGAGGTACTGTTCTTTGTCTACTATCCCTTTTATACATAATTCTTGTCTCTTGTTGGCATGAATAAGCTACACTATCCATTTAGTAAATTTAGTACATTTCAGTTTTATGCTAAGCCCTGTAATGTGACAGTGTTTATGTATTGCTGGATTGTATAATCTAAATAGCTCTCTTTAACTGTTAATGGTGATAGAATTATTAGGTAGAGAAAATTAATGGTGTCCTTCTAATGTTCACTGAGTAAGTTGCCATTAATAAAAAGTTGTAAGTCATGTAGCCAGCTCTCTTTATTCAGTTACCATTGTAGTTCTTTTCTGTGCCGTTTTACAACTCCAAAGCATGGTGTACAGATCTTGATAACTATTACTGGTTGTGTTCAAAGTGAATACAAGAATGCAATCTATGCGATCCATCGCAGAGGCTTCGAAGCCTATATATATTTTTAAAGGTGTTGTTAAAGTTAACATGTATGCGGGAGTCTCACTCCTTAGTTTCTGCTTCTTAGTGCAAGTCTGAGATTATCCCATTCCGTAAAATGTTTGAGGGTGTATCATCCAGGAAGAAAGTAATAACAAGGTAGAGAGTAAACTAGCTGTGTCGAGCTATTGCACATAACCCTGTCTTAATTATAAACACTGCCTTCCAAACATTCCAGTCAGTTCCTTCTTGAGCAGCAAAACATTTCCCTGAAGTAGCTTTGCTTTGTTGACTGTTACACCAATACTCCTCTGGATCTCAGCAATGGTTGTCATATCAGTTCTTGGTCAAACCTCTGCCTCTAGGTCAGGGTTTTGTTATTTCTGAGGTATTTGTCCTGGGTTCTCTGGCGTATTTCAATAGCACTTTAGTGCCTGAGTTTTCTCAGTGCTTTATTGCTTGCTTCTGTGCTTTGGCCCGTTTCTTTCTGAGTGTCAGCAACTGTTCATCTAAATTCTTCAATGCCTGCCTTTAGAACTTATTTCCTTCATGCTTTGACACCTGCCTTAATGCTTCATTGCCCATCTTAATGCTGATGCACCACTAGTCTTTGGCCTTTTTGACATTTTAGTAACTGTTTGTTTTTTTCTTTTTGCCAGTGCTGCTTCATTCTGGCAGCAGAGCTCTTGGTGCACTAGAGCCTGAATTTAAGAACCAGAGTGCCAAACTTTGTTAGGAATCTCAGTATCTCTCCACTGCTGTTTACCACTTCAGTCTGTTAGCCAAGTGCATCTCTTGATGCATTTATATTTTTTTCTTTCACGAGATATAGTAAATAAGGAGGATGCAAGACCATGTATTGTCTTCATATCTAGTCTGTGCTACGGATGATAAAGAGTGAGGCCCATCTTTCTTGTGTGATTGATCTCAGATTGTAGGGCTTTTACATTTGTCTATCGATGGCACTGAAGAATTGTGATGTATATCTTAAGCCTTTCCTAAGGCACCCAGAGACTCCAGTAAGTCTAGCATGAGGTTGGCTTGAAGTGCTTCAAGGGTTGACCCTGAAAACTGAAGCTTGACCTGGCCAAGACTATTGAGAAGCAGATTGGAATGCCAATGCTATCCATATTAGCACTGTATGAGACCCCAGTATCAGTATGCACAACAATGTGGTCTTACCACCAAAGTACCTTATGTTAACAATGAAGAGGCTCTACCAAGCATCTGCTGATAAGCAGAAGTGTTTTGAATGAGCTGAAAATCCATACAGGAAGTCAAGACAGGAAACAAAGGAGGAAGTTGGCCATCTGCTCCTTGATGCATTTCCATTGAAGCCCCTGATTCCAGGTAACTCTAAAAGAGGGTCTCCAGATTTTTCCCTAGATTAATGCACTCAAAGCAGAGGCAGGAAAAATGGTGAGTCAGTATAAAATGGGAAATTGGATATAATCTGTCCTAATCCTCTGCAAGGCCTCATAGTCAGAGGCGGCCCAAGCTATGGGCTGACTGGTCTACTGCCTGGGGCGTCCCATTGTAGAGGGCGCCATGTGAGGCTGCCAGACTGGGTGGGGGTGGGGCTGCACATGTGCCGCACTCCCAAGGGCGGCGTATGGGGCGCACAAATGGCTTGGGCCGGCCCTGTTCATAGTATTCACTTTGAAGTACTTCTCCCTCTTTGTATTGGCAGGGTAGGATCTCTTGTTAAATTTGCATTTAAATGCCATGAGAATCAATACTATTGGTACAGGAAGCCCTGGCCTGAACACAGAGCCTTTTTCACTAAAGGGTTCAGCACAAGTGTTAGTGACTCATGGAGCAATTACCACAATGCAGGCCACTCTATCACCATTCTGTCATCTAGGCCACTCCACTGTTTGGATTCAAGCTTGCTAAAAATCAGAACAATGAGGTCTGTTACTCAGACTCAGATCTGCAGGACTCATCTGATGTCAAGTTATTTTCCATTCCAGAGGTACACCAGCATAGTGACTGTACAGGAAGTGATTCTACTTTCCTCAAGTTTTTATAAAAGCTAAGACCACTGATTTTGGTCTTACCACCAAAGTACTTAAAAATCAGTCCAGAAATCTGAGGGAGTTTTACCTCTCACTCACTGGAACTGACTGGAAGATGGTAATATTGATACTCAGCTCAGCTAGAGTTCTACCTTGCTACTACTCTCTTTTAGGACAGAAAGGCTTTAACTGCTAAGTAAGATCTGACAATTTTGTGCTCAGAAGCTAAGAATCAGAACTGAGAATCCTGCAAGATTATATCTTGAGAAAAGCAGATAAGTAATTTTCTTCAGGTAAGTAATTTTCTCATATTGACTAGAAGTATTGCATAGCTTTTAATGATTCATTTTAGATTTATTGCTAGAAGTGATTAAGATAATTTAGGCTTAGTACATAATATATAAACTGCCATACAATACATTTTGTGTTTGTGTGGGTTCCCCTGATTTAGGATTATTTCCCTAGAGTAGCCTTTTTTAAAGTTGGGTTGCAGGGCCACCAGGGTGAGCTGCTGGCAGGCCTGCATCACTTTGTTTACTTAACATGTCCATAGTCATGGACCTTCGCAACTTTCCTTGGCTGGAAACAATGAACCTCAGTGAATGGGGGTCGCAAGGCTCAGTAGCTATGGACATATTAAGTAAACAAAGTGATGCAGACCTGCTACCACCTTACCCTGGTGGCCCCATGACCTACATTTTAAAAACACTGCCTTAAAACATGTACGTTATTTGGCAAGTTCCTTCCCATTCAGCACATTTCCCCCCCCCCCTTCCCATTCAGCACATTTTGAAAGTTCTCACCCTTCTTCCATTTTCTAGTGCCCCCAATATTATCTCAGTTGTATGGATAGCAGAGTATCAAACACTAAAATGGATCTAACTATATGTAGTAACAGGTCTGAGATATAGGAGCTTTTAGTAAGGTTAAAGAACATTACTCATAGACTATGCTTACACACTTGTGTACATTAGTGATAATCTCTAGATAGCTGGACCCTTGTCTTTAAGACTTAAATGTGGGAAATGAGCAAACCCTGGAAAGTTATAGTTCAAACTTACTTAAAACAAAAGGAATAGCCATGGTAAAAATGAGCAGTTAAGAGTTAATATCCATACCATGACCAACATGATTGATGGAAGAACTTTTTCTGAAAGATGGTAAACATCTGCAAAGTGTTGAGCACCTTCATGTCTCATAACCATAAACCATTAAAATAAATGGCTGTATTTTAAAATACAAGATAATGTTAACTGACTGTTCCTGTCAAGGTAGAAAGCGTCCAGAAATAGTCAGGAATTTAGATAGCAGATTCAGAGTATAATTTAAATGTTTGAAATCAAAGAAAATACATCCCTTGGTCATTTTTCTTGCACTAAAATCCATGTAAGCAGCATTTTAGAAGATGATGCCATTTTTAGGGATTGTTTTCCCAAAAATAGTCCTTGCATATGTAGTGTGAATTCCTGTCCTCACTGTAGATCATGGCAAAACACCCATTGAGCTCAGTGGGGCAAGGATTTTACCCACAACCTTTCTAAGCTCATACATATGTGTCTTCCTAAAAGACTATTTAAAATGTCATTCAAAATGTAAAACCAAGAATAAATACAGCCTGATCTGTATGTGAGGTCACTATTGGATTCCAGTTTGTATTTATTCTGCTAAATTAGATCTCATGAATAATACAAAAGGTCTGCTCATAAATCTAGCTTCTATACTAAACATGCGGCTACACTGTCACTAAATGACCATGGAGAGCCTGTTTATTTAAATAAAGTTAGTATTGATTGAATTTGAGATTTTGTAGGATATTGCCTTGGAGACAATCTTGGCTAAAAGCATATTCCATGTCAGCAGTCCCACAAGCTTCATTGACCTCAGACTACATGCCACAAGAGTTGGAAAGAAAGATGCCCCTCTGTATTAACCCTGTAATTTCTAATTTGGCATATGAACAGTGTTTAAAGAGAGGTACTAGTCTTTATTCTTTGTGTTTCTGTTTAGAACTATACATGCATTCATGTGTGTCTCTTTTTTTTTTTTTCAAGGAAGTGCTTGTAGTGTTCTAATTTAAATTTTTAGAGATAGACAATTTCACAGGCAAAAATAAATAAATAAATATTGTTTTTTAAGTTTTGAGCAAGCCATAACCCTGAAACGTGGTAGTTAAAACATTTAAGAAATAAACTATATCATTCGTTGCTTTGTGACTAAAAACTTTAACAACATTCATGAGAACATGATATACATGTTACATTCATGAATATAGAGTATGGTTTATTGCACACGTACTGTATCTTTAATCTCTTATGATAAGGTTTCATTACAAATTGTTCACATTTAGATCTCCTTACAAGAGACAGATTTTTGTGATATCAGAAAAGCACAGCAGTTTTGGACAATTTAAAATTTAAATTGAATATATGCCCTATTTGCTGAGAACATAAACATACTAACACATACACAGCCCCCTTATTTATCAATATCTTGGTGTCTTTTTAACGAGTCATTTAAACTGAGGTGCAAGTACTCATACAATAGGGTTTTCATATCTGTGTTTAAAAGTCTTTCTCAGGTGTAGCGTTGCATAGATCTAGTCTGAGTAAGTGAATGTAAAATTGATTGAGAGAGAATGTATATGTTAAGGACAGTAATTAGAAGAAACCCAAAGTATAAAAACATCATGAAAACTCAGTCATTCCAACTTTCCCCTTTGATGGGGTGTAATCTGTTTAACATTTTTATATTCTTTCAGATCCACCTTGCCAGATGGAGCTCAGCAACATTCACAAGCAGCAAGGAGGAAAGAAGCTGCTAGGTGAGCCATAGATCATTCTTTTGAAGGTTTTATTGCTTACATAAATAACCCTAGTGAAACAGCTACATAAAATCAATATTAATCCAACAAAGATAGACCACACTAAATTCCAGAAACACAATTTATGAAGTTTTTGAAAGCTATTAAACTTAGTTTTTATTACCTTACCTACTGAAAGATATTACATCTATTTTATTACCCTGATAGACTGTACATTTTTATGATTATTAGGTTAAAAAAAAGACCTAAGCAATCCTAAATTAACATTTCTGCTGATATTTAACTCTAATATTTATATAAGTAATTGATATCTTTGTTGTTATAAAAAAAAGTTTAATTTCCATTTTTTTATTTTGGATATAAAATCTAAATTTTAGCATTCGCACTCTTTGTGAAAACCAGACTGCAAAATTTAGACCAAACCATTTGAAATGGTAGTTTTAAATGTACTCAGAGAAAAAATCTCATCCTTTTTTACAGTATTTATAATAATTTTAGTTGTGATTTATTTACTATTTATAGTTCTTCAAATAATATTTGATTATTTCAAGTCCAGAATTATTACAAAATTATTTTACCTTTTACATAAAAATTGAGTCTTTGATTCTGTAATTCAATGTTGTGCTTGTATGGAGCTCTGTTAATTTAAGTGGGGCTCTCTGTAAGGTTTCATTTTCATGTTCCACTTGCCTAGGTCTTTTGTAAATAGGAGTTCAAATATAATCTGTTCTCAATAATGTAGATTCTGTTCAGTTCTTGGCAAAATTAAAAATCTGAAAATTGCAAGCACAACAGTACTGTACAAACCAATGACCAGCATGACTAGATACTAAAGGTGAAATTCTGATGTCACTGCAGTCAATGGCAAAACTGTCACAAGATTTCATCGATGCTGTTCCTGCTATTAATTAGGACTATTTAGCATGATATAATATAATTACCGAAACAGAAAAACCTAACAAATATGTCTGCTAAAATGAATATGTAGAACAAAAATTATATTAATTTACTGCAAGAAACTCCCATACTTTACTTGTACTAAAGAGTATCTCTACTCTGAAAAATTGCTACATAAAAATGAACCCTCTAACTTCACATATTGGCTCTGTAAGCATATTTCGATTCATAGCTGCTTACTTTAGACACAGAAGTACATGTTTGCACATGTTAGTGCTGCATGATAAACTTTGGGAGAATGAGATAAATTATACACTTTATTTTGCATCACTAGAATTGCTGACTGATAGTCTTTATACTACAAGCTGAATAAAGTATATGTAGATATACCCAAGCTAGTTGTCATCTACATAGTTTGAGCACAAATAACATTCAGGGAGCTGACAGCCTTATTGGTCCTTTGGGCAAGGTGTGGGGTGGCTGGCTCTGCACTCCCGAAAGGAGCAGGGTTTTGGGTGGAAGGGGCGGAGTCTAGGACAGTCAGCCCTCAGTGCACCCCAAACTATGGTGGCCGCGGCCCTCAGAGCTGCCCAGAGCGCATCATGGAGCACTCCAGCAGCAATGTATAGAGCTCAGGGCTCTGGGCACAGTGACAGCAGTGGCCAGGAGCCTCGGGCCCTTTTGCATCACTCTCTTTCTTCCCCTCTTGGCGGAGCTGATAGCATTGAAGCCATGGCAGCATGGCTAGATTATGAAAGGGGATTTAAGGGCTGCATCCCAAGGCCCTGGTCTAACGGGAGTCTCCTTATCCTGGGACCCTGGGATGCAGCCACTTCAGCCACTTCAGCATGGCAGGGTGGAGGGGAAGCAGCTCTTCCCCTAAAGCTGTGTCGCTTTGAGCTGGGTATCATGGCCAATAGGAGCTGAAAGGGTGGTGTCTGCAAGTGCATGTGGTGCAGAACCACCTATTCTCCCCTGCCAAGGTAATCTACCCTGTCAGGTAATCCCCTGCTTCCTCCCACATGCTTCCTCCTTCCCAGACTCCACAATCTTAACCCCAGCTCGCTCCTGCATCCTACTTCCCACCTAGACCCCGCATCCCCAAATCTCTCCCAGACCTGCACCGCAGCAACCTTCCCCCACCCCACCACAACACTATATTCCTCAGTTTTGGTCCCACCCCAGAGCCTAGGGGTGCCCCACAAAATCTACTAGTCCCCAGCCCCCCGAAGAGCTAATTCAGCCCTGCATGGCAGCACAGGAGGCCCCTGACTTGCAACATGATTGGTTCCTGGGGAAGCGTCACAAGTCGGGGGCATTGTAACTCGAACCCTCATTTATGACAGGTGCCATGCGCCATTGTAAATGCTGGCCGAGAACATAAGTTGGGGGTTTTCAGCCCCTTCTGCGCTTATAAAAATGGTTGTAAGTGTGGTGAGTCGGAATTCGGGTGGTCGCAAGTCGGGGGCCTCCTGTATTTAAACATCTAAGCAATTTCCTGTCTAGTATGGTGTCTACATAAGGTGTTTGAGATTTTGGCTATGATTTTCAGGGAGTCTTCTGTGGAGCGGATGTCTGAAGATCAGTGAGGAGCTAGAAAGAGGAAAGATGATACCCTTGAAGGTTGGGGCATATCTATCCTTGATACCAGTCAAGGAAAGGCTCATATATTTGATATCTGCTTTCCATCTTTGAACAGGAACAAGGGGCAAATATATCATGTAGAAAATTTGTCTTGACTCAGTAACAGAGATAAGATACAAAAAGTTGTTTATTTTTTATTTCACTTCTGATGTAGGAAATTGGTATCATCTGTACAGGTGACTGCTGATATTGTAAGTAAATCTTTATGTATCACAGGGCAGTACATCCCATTATGTGATGAAGATGGGTATTACAAACCAAGTCAGTGCCATGGAAGTACAGGGCAATGCTGGTGTGTTGACAGATACGGCAACGAGGTAACAGGATCCAGAACAAATGGCGCTGCAGACTGTGGTAAGAAGAATTCTTCCTTGTTATTGAATTAGACTCCTCTTTCCCTTTGCAGTCAGTGGTCAAACTCTTAAATGTCTTCAGTGGGAGCAGGATTAGTTGAAAACAACACAGATTTAGAAGTCAGTTTGTTTATTTGTTTGCTTCACTAATTTCTATAGTATCTATCATGGTGTCTCTATTTATAACTATCTACCATATAATCTGGATAGTGCTTATTCTGCTCTGGATAAGAGAGTTAAAATAAAGCAATATCACACATAGAAGTACCTGATAAAATCAAGCGGGGTATCCACCATGCTATTCAAATCAACTCAACAATTCTTTAATTACAATCTAGTTGGTAGGAATTTAACAGAAATTCTTGAAGCACTGGTTCCCTACATCTCTCTGCTAGCTTTCTTAGTTTTCCCTGACCTTTTCTCTATAATCGGAATTCTAAAGTTCCAGTAACCTATTGTCTGTAAAAAAAAATATTGGGAGACATATTTACCTTTAGCTGCAATCCCTAGAAAGTCTCAAGCTATTCCAATACCTCTTCCAATCTCCTGTTTATTGCCTAATCAAGAGCAATCTGAATTTCTAGCATATAACCCTGCTCAGCCTCTCAGGATCCATTCCAGCTGCCAAATTGGTACCTACAAAAAAGAAATCCTCTTTAATCCTAATTAGAGTGCTTACTAAAGAGTATCTTATTCTGATCTCTATTAGTGAGACATTGGCTTGAACCATGACACTACTAGAGAGTTAATATTCCATCCAAAATATCCGCAATGGCAACTCTGGATATTCTTTATAGCCAGATAAATATCTAGTCCTTTTTAATTTTAATGGCTATGTTTACACTACATGCTTCTTGTGCAAGAAGCCTTTTGCACAAAAACTTCTTGTGCAAGAGCACATCCACACCTCAAAGCACATCGCAAAAGCCACGTGCTTTTGTGCAAGAGAGTGTCCAGACTGCATGGACACTCTTGTGCAAGAAAGCTCTGATGGCTATTCACAGAATGGCCATCAGAGCACCTGTGCTTTTTTCCCATAGAGGTTTCTTGTACAAGAAACCCCTCTGGAGCGTCCACCTTCTTGTGCAATAGCTGTAGCGCTAAAAGCAGTTATGCCTTAGAAAAGGAGGTTTACCTACGGCGGAAAAAGCCATCTGTTCTGCCGTTTAACTGCCCATTTAATTATGCAAGAGCTCATTTAAGGTGTGGACGTTCCACAGGTTTTTGTGCAAAACCAGCTGTTTTTACGCAAAAACCTTGTAGTGTAGACATAGCCAATGGGTTTGTGGCCTCAACAACTTTTTGTGGCAGAGAGTTCCACAGGGTAACTATGGTGTGTGGAAAAGTAGTTCCTTCTATGTATGTCAAGAACTATTGATACCAATGGTATTACTTTTTCACTTCATCTCATTATTTAAATTAAATAAATTGACAGCTAGTTCTGTGACACTGTGTTCCTATCACAATAATGTAATTATTATACATTTTTTTTTTAAAGCTATTGACTTAGAAATCTCAGGCGATTTTGCCAGTGGTGATTTTCATGAATGGACAGATGATGAAGATGACGAAGATGATATAATGAATAATGAAGATGAAATTGATGATGATGAAGAAGAGGATGAAGGTGATGATGACGACGACGATGATGATCATGATGGATATATTTGACAATATTACAGGTTGATAAATTCTACCTTTCTAAAATTCAAAAGGTGACATCTCCTAGAAAATCCCTTTGCTCTCCAAGATCAAAAGGATGCTAAACGATGTGTATATTTTGTATGATTATTTCAAATATTGCAGCTGGAGTCCATAGACTTTCTTTGTTTAAATAAGAATCATTATATTATGTGCTTTTTGAGTTTTTATATGCCTTTGAACAGAAGAAAACACATTGGAAATCTAGCCTAAAAGAAGGAAATGTGATGTGCTGCTACACAAATAAATGTGCAAAATGTTATGAGGACAGCCAAACTTTTAAAAACTTCCATGAAAATGATTTGGAACATGGTTTGGAACCTTGGGTGGCCTCTTAAATATGACCGAAGTTATATATTAAAGCAGATTTAACTTTAGCAATGATTTAGGCCATGTAGTAGATTTAATAATTGTGCATGACCTGAATCAGCAACTTAATACAATAGAAATTTCAACACACAAGTTGCATCTCACGAACCTTTAACCAGTGATGTTGTGTGATTGTCATACAGAAGAAAATAATGAAAGGCCCTCCTTTGTGTTTGAAATTAGTTATGTTTTTGATTAAGAAATGGCTGGTTTCTTGAAAGGATGTTTATCAAATGCAGTAAACATTGACAAGCATTGATTCTACATGTCTAATGTTTTGTTGTCCTTTTTCATTTTTTTATCTCAAACTCATAGGCTTGATTATTTACTCAAGCAGCATGATTTCACCTTTTTATTTCTATATCTTTAATCAGAAGATTATCATAAAATATTTGAAATTTTAAAACATTGCATAAAATATATTTCATTTATACATTACTTGTACTGGATATTGCCCCAAGACAGTTTTAAACCCTCCAAACATATCTGTTAATTTTTCTATTTCACAAAATAGTTTTGCATCTTTATATTAATTCGTGTACTTTTCTGTTATTAGTGCAGAAATTTAGACACAATATTGTAAGGTGCCTTGCAAAAATAGAAATAGAAAGGTTTAGCATGCATACCGATATAGGCTGTTAGGCAATAGCTAAGCACACCCAATTACCAAATTAATACCAGTATAGGTACTGCTGCTGGAATGAAGAAATGGGTTATTTTATTTTATTTTCTATTGTTATGTAATTACCATGTGGACTAGATTATGATTATTGTGTAGAGTAGCATTTAAGATTTAACTGTAGAGAAAATTACTTTAATCACTGTATTTATGTTAGCATGTTAATTAATTGTGTAGACATTTTGGAACTCCAACACGTTCATGCATATCAGACCTATGGCTTTCTGCCCACAATAAAACTGAAACAACCTATGTAATATTACAGTACTGGTTGTGTGACTTTAACAGTGGATCACTGGTTTCCCTGATTTTCATCTGCAGTTAAATGACAGGAAAATCAGTTTATTCTTTGCATTTGATTTCTACACATTTAAATACTAAATTTAATGTTTATCTTATGTAATAAAAGTATAATGCATTTTCTTTTTTACTGTTTATGTATAGTTTGCAAAATAAAGACTCTTGTAACCAACCTTTAGCTGTATACTGTAATGATTTTAATAGCAGAGCCTATAAGTTTGAAGCTTTTGTATAGCTTTCTATTGAAAAATTGGAAGCTCTCATATTTCAGATACATTTCCACAATCATGCAAATATTCAAGTATTTTATTTATGTAGTGCCCTTAGTGTTTCATTACATGTCAAGAGATAATTTTTGTATCAAGACAAAACCCATAAAAAGGTTTTTTGTATTTTTTTAATTCATTGTAGATTTATAATTAAAGATTTGTTTTGTCTTTTCTTTATTATATGGGAGCTAATGTTTCATTTCTTTCTTATAAACCTCATCATAGTATGAGAGGCATTGACATGTTATTTTCTTAAATATAGTTAATAATGGCAAAATTTCACCAAGAACTGGGTTCTTGTTGGTGGAATAAAATTCTATATATAACAATGATTTTACATAAAGAAACTAAAGCTAAAGAGTTGAGATTATTGTCTGATACAGCAAATACTGACTGCTCTGTTTCTTGACAAATGAATATTACCTGAAAAATATTGAGATACATTTCATGCAGCTGGTTCTGCTGTTTAATAGCTAGGAGAGTTAAGCATCATATAACAGCATATTCATTATGGCTGTGTCTACATTGGCACCCTTTTTCGGAAAAGAGATGCTAATGAGACAAGTCGGAATTGCAAATGCCGCGGGGGATTTAAATATCCCCCGCGGCATATGTATGAACATGATTGCCGCGTTTTTCTGGCTCGGGGCTTTGCCAGAGAAAAGCGCCAGTCTAGACGGGATCTTTCGGAAAATAAAGCCTTTTCCGGAAGATCTATTATTCCTGCTGGAGACCAGGGAGACGGGCCCCGTTCGTAAGTCGGATCCGCGTAACTCGGGGACTGCCTGTAATTGCAGAAACTTTGTAATAAGTGCAAGTCAGCTGATTAATACAACATTAAATATTGTGGCATACATGATGCAGCTCTTCTGTTTTACATTTTCTTTGTCAGAAATTCTACGCTGATTTTATTCTTTAAATATATTATTATGCCTCTATAATCATTCATCAGAGCAGTTTAGTGTGTCCACAACAAAGTTCACTGCTTTTAGAAAAAGGGAACGCTACTTTATTTTGTATGATTTTTCATAGCAAATATTTATGAAATTTCACTATCTTTATGATAAAATGCAAACATATTAGGCATAACAAAAGTTTTTATATCTTAGTAAGGTACTGGTTTTGGTGGAGAGGGTCTTATAAAACTAGTTCATCAAATAGTCAGAAGTAAAATGGAAACGCATTTGTCAAGTTGTCTAGAGAAAAAAGAATGATCTTCCTTTAAGAGCTCTCTTCAACATGGGAGTGAAAGGGGAGCAGGAATAGATAAAAAGGAAAAGAAGACTTTGAAAACAAGTGTCTATAGTAATTCAAATTTAAATGTGTATTTATATAAGGAGGGTCTTTTGAAGAATTTATTTAAAAACACTATATATTTGAAGATCCAAGTAGTAAGGCTAAAGCTGAATACTCAGATTGTGCATCTAAATGTCTACGCAAGGACTTTTTTTTAGAGATGTGATTTTATAATATTCAGTAACAAACTCATTAAATATGTAAAGCAAATTTTAAACTAAGGTCCTGTAGACATAGTAATGCACAACTGTTTTTGTCAGTAAATTCAGGGTTGGCACATGCCTGTTCAATGGTTTCCTTACCACTTAATGGCTCTTTCACAGGTTCACTGTTATGCTAATAGGTCTGGCAAGCGGGGAGCCAGGTCAATGAGTATTTATGTATTTTTCCTTTTCGTTTGTGTGTGTCCCCCCCAATTGATTTTTCTGAGGGTCAGTAGCTCCTGACCCCAAAAAGGTTCCCCGCCTATGCGTTACATAGACTCCAAGTGCATGGAGTTTTCTGATTTTAATTCAATGCTTACAGATGCAGCCAAAAGCAGTTATTGACAACAAAACATCAGGTGACCTGGTCAAGATCACCTCTGCCTTTTTTTTTCCCATCTTTGTAGTTGCACTGAACTATGTTCCTAGTGCTGAGTTTGATGGTGTAGGCAGAAAGGCATGCTCAGCAGCTGGGCTGTCAGCTTTGGAATGTACTTATCTTTAGGGCTGTATTTGTTCACTGTAGGTTTTTTCTCAACATGAGTCCAGAGCCATCAAGTAATTAACCTGACAATGGGCAGACACAGTGGAAAACAAAGCCCCGGATTTGATTTGTGGCAATTACTGGCAACAACTGCATAGATTGATTGCTGCATTGCACGTGAATAACACACAAATTGATACAATTATACAATTAAAATTGGAGACAGAAAAGGACTCTTTTTGCTCCACTGCTAGAAGGTCATGAAGTAAGATGAGATGTGGAGAAACAAGAGACAAGCCTCCGAAGGGAACATATACACAACGTATGTGCACAAATGGCTCAAAATTAGGTGGGCTTGCACATCAGAGTATTTTTGCCCTCAGGTTGTTCACATGCCAATTTGAAGAGTTCCAGATGTAATGTTTTAATTGCATGTACTTATGATACTGAGAGGCTGCCAACATGTATTTCTTTCGTGGAACCTGAAATATCAAGTAGCATTAGCTAGCAAGTGAATATTATCTCCAATCATTGTTTAAGCTTTTTATCTGATACTTCAGGTTAAGTCCTACAGATGTGTGTTGTTCAAAACACCAAAGGCATCAATAGCATTAGTTCTAATTGGATTACTTATCAAAGACAAAGGAAGATTCACTGCAATGATAGCTGGATTATTAAATGTTTGGTTTGTGATAAGTAAACATGGAGGATTATTGTAACTCTTCTTTGCTAAAGTCTTAGGTTCTCTAATGGATAAAGAAGATGTAATGGAAAATATTTAGGAAATGTCATTGTGTGTCCTGGAAGATACAATTTTTTTAATATTTATTCACACATTCTTCCCAGAGATATTGCCTATAGGGATTGTATTATTTATTTCCTAAAAGCCGAAATGAAGTAGACCCAGAAACATGCCAACTTTACATGTGATCTGAGCTACAATGATCATTGTTACTGACTTTTTGGTACAGTGACCATATTTTCTGAACCAAAAATAGAGTGGCTCTGCCTTTTAAATCTAAGATGACCAGTGTGGCTCTTACTAAGTTTAAAGGGCAGCATGGTTTCGTGGAGGTGGATGTGAGGAGACGGGGGCCACTTACTTGCTGCTGCTTTACCAGAGTGGCTCCCAAGAGAACTACCTGCCTGCCAGAGCAGCAGAGGGCCAGAGGTCAGGTACTGCCTCCCACTGCTCTTATTGGCTGGGTTCCAGAGCAGTGTGAAGAATCTGTTGGAAGGTCCCTGCACCCCTGTGTTTCCCTGGAAGAAGGAGAGTGAGGGGAAACAGCAGAATGCAGTTGCTTCTAGCTGCGCTGCCATACCGGGACATTTTCAGTGTTTTACAGGGCACCGGGAGAGGAGATTGAAATTCGGGACTGTCCCAGATTTTCTGGGTCATATGGTCAGCATGCTTTTCGGTAATCTGAATCACTCAATAGGTACCAAGAGGACTTCATTTTCTTCACTTCTATTTATGTTAGCATTGTATTTACACTGAGTTGATATCAGATGTATTTTATTCTCGAGAACTTTTTCACCAGCATTCCATTTAATAGCTACACATTGGAATAAAGATAAAAAGCACTATGGGTTGAAGGAGAGAATCCCTAATCTTGTCCAGTTAAAATTTTGTCCCTAATGGCAGTAAAGAGAGATGGCTCTTTGGGTGTACTACTCTGTGAATTCGGGTACATCCTGCGGGGACATATCCACATTAGTTCTCATTGAGCTAGCATATTCAAAATGGTATGTAGCAATGTTACCTCTTTTTTTTTCCCCATCCATGTGTAGAATAAATTTTGTTATGTGCACCAAGGCATGTGCAGATGTGCTCCACAAGTAGAAACACATGCTGCTGACTGTGGGTGCTAATCAACTGGGCAGCATTTGAATCTCTCTTGGGTGGCCACCCAAGCGCTCAGCTTACAGCAAACACTGGTATGTAGCCACACCAGCATGAGCCCTAGGGAGAGCAAACTCCCTTGAGTGCATGCCAATCCGAGACCATATGTAAATGGGGCTGTGTCTAGACTACACCTCTATGTCAACAGAGAGATGTAGATTAGGCACATTGAAATTGCTAATGAAGCAGGGATTTAAATATTAGCATAAACATACTAATTTAAATATTAGCATAAACATGTTCATTAGCATAAACATGGCCACCACTTTTTTCGACACGGAGCTTTTTCAAAAAATACAGAAGTCTAGACGGGGACCTGTCGAAAAATAAACCCTTTTTCGACAGGTCGAAAAATAAACCCTTTTTCGACAGATCCTGTAAAACTAATTTTTTGAGGAATACAGGATCTGTCGAAAAAGGGTTTATTTTTCGACAGATCCCCGTCTAGACTGCCATTTTTTTTTTCAAAAAAAGCTCCGTGTTGAAAAAAAGTGGTGGCCATGTTTATGCTAATGAAACACAGGATATTTAAATCCCTGCTTCATTAGCAATTTCGACATGCCTAATCTACTTCTCTGTCGACAGAGAGGTGTAGTCTAGATGTACCCTGGGTGACTTGTCTGTCCTGAGGCTGGTGTTAGCACACTAGCTCCTATGAGTATGGCCCCTTGAGCTGGAAAGCACACACTCAGTTCAAAGTGTAGAAATACTCTTTGAAGAATAATTCCAGTTTGGACTAATCCTAAAGTGCAGTTTCCAATTATCCCTTACTCTGGGGACTGCTCATTCCATAACCCTTTATATGGCAAAGTTCTTCCAATTATCTTTTCCTGTAACCGAGTATTAGAGCCATCCATAAAGCTGGTAAAATTCTGCATTGTCATTGTGGTATATGTAACTCATTAACCTTGCCCAGGCTACAGTGGAAATGGCTTTTAACAAACGGGCTTGAAGGGAAACTTTAGCATCAGTCCAGCAAATAAGGCCACTTAGGCTGAGGTTTAAGTTGTATTGTTTTCAGTTTTTTATAGGGAAAGAAAGATGAGGTTTGTGTGTGTATATATATATGTATATACATAAACTCTACACTTCATTAGTCTTAATGAAATAATATATTTGCAATTTCTCTATTGGCTTTCCATTTTGCAACATACTGAGAACCTTACTATGATTTCAATGAAATATATGCACCAAAACCTGTAAACTTCATCAAAATTCTGTATCTAGACGTTTGCAGCAAAAGTGATGTTTCTACGTCTTCTCAGTGGAAAAAGTCAGTTGTCAGGACCCAGATGTTCTCTAAACAACTATGCAGAACGTTCTTGGCTTACAAAGTGGTTCCTGCTTTGAGCTATCAGCAGTCATAAATTCAGTCAGGAGAAGTAAAATGATACACTGAGTACATATTGTTCCATGTGGGACCTCTATGAAATTCATGGGGTAAATGTAGGTTTAAAATTCATCTACTGAATGATAGCATGATGCTTTTCAGAAAAGAAAAACAAAGCCTTACAATTTTCTGTGTCGTATTAACATCAGATAAATATTAAGTTCCTCTTTGCACCCTTTCCTTTTTCAGTTTTTTTTAAGTCTGTTACTATTCATTTTGCAGAGCTTGCATTTCTTCTTCTATTTCAGGTCTAGTGAAGGAAAAATAGCTTGTTTTATCTGTAATATTTCTCATTGGATTACATGTGCTTTACTGGTTGCATTAGTAAGATTTATGCACTTAAACATGTTGAGATGAAACAATGCCTACGGGAATACTGGAGATTGTGCTCCGAAGCTTAGCAAAACTGCCTTTTTTTTGTCACGGGAATCTGTTATAGTATTCTGTAGTACTGAGCCAAAGCATCACAACTGGAACTGATGACATGGAAGCAGGTTTTTGCTATTAATGAGGATTTTTTTCTTCCAGGGAGAGTAGTTATTAAAACTCAGATTCTCTGGGGACTTTCACTATTAATTTCTTGTTCTGAACATTCCTTAGTGATGGGTAAATTATATGTAAAATATACCTTAAGCCAGCTTCAATATAGTCTGTGAGGATAATATTTGCTCTAGTTACCAATTTAGGATTGCCCCCCACACCTCAGATAGCGCCCCCCCCCCACATCTTCCCTAAGGCCACGCCTCCTCTATCCCTCTTCCCTCACTTTCAGTGTGCTGGAGGTTAGGAAGTGGGATGGAGGGTAGGCTCTATCTGAGGTGTGGGGGGCGCTCTCTGAGGTGCTCAGGACACTTTATGGGTTGCTTGCTTATTATACATGCAAATATGTTACTACTTATTTTTTTACATGGGACTTTTGATCTGAAGTGATTATTGTTTCAGCAGAAATAAACCAAAGCATTGTCATTTAACAGTTATTATTCAAAACTATAAAAGGGCTCTGCTGGGAAAAAAATACTTGGAGAAGTCAAATTAAATGGTAAGATTTTTTTAAAGATGATTTTGTGGCAGCCTGGCATGATTATTAGGGTTAGCCAGCAGCCTGGGGATGAAGGGGTTAACTACACCTATCCAGATGGAGTGGCCAATAAGAATGTAGGTAGGACTTTCAAACTGGGACAAAGGATTTTTGGTTTTTCTCTCCTTTGTCTCAGAAAGTTCCCTCCAGCTTCTCAGGGAGACAGACATATCTCTGTCCAAGAAACCATTCTTCACTTTCTGTAAGCAGGATAAAGTTTAGATCAATCCGTTAGGTTTTATTATTTTATGGGTTGGGTATGGGATCTGATGTCTGTGAACTTTTAAAAAATGTTTTGACTTATCTTTGTAACTAAGTTCTAGGCCCATGGAGTATTTTTGTTGAAACCATCTGGCAACTCTACATGCATTAGGAGAAATCCTGTAGCTCAGCCCCATCTTTCGGTCAGGAAAGAGGATCCTATAGCAGAACAGTGGAGTCAATGTAAATGGAAAGACTTTTGAAAGTGTGCTTAAAGGAACTGAGCACTGCAGAACACTGCTCCGTGTTGACACTCGGAATGCTCCTACACAGTGGGTTTTGTGGAGAGATAAATGTGGGCTTGGTGGATCAGCATTGCCACAGAGAACAGATTTCTTGTTGAGAGGGGACACAAAGAACCTTTGGTAGATGCTGGAAAAGGTTCTTCTTCCCAATGCTATAGATCTCCCCAAGCTGTGGGCTGGGCCTTTATAGGGATGAGAGGCCGCTCTTTGTTGGCATCCCTAACTACTGCATTTATGTTTCTGAAAGTTCTTTTGCTTTGCAGGACACTGCTTCTTTGTTCCTCTTCCCTGCTGAACTTGAAAACAAATTAATGGTTAGGCTCTCTGTCTTACCCAGATGCTTTCAAAACTGGCAAAGGACATTTAAGTCTCCTTGCTTTATGAAGATTACAGGTAAAAATGTCATTAACAAAATAGTTCCAAATGTAAAGAAATTATAGCCTATGGGTGAAGTCTAACAGAAGTTTGCAGTGTACTTTTCTTGAGTCCAGAGAGTGAGACAGAAGCTTCACCCTACTCCTGCTCCCCACCATTTTGCTCCAAAGACTTTGATAGATAGACATATGCCTAAATAGCAATCATAGAATCATAGGACTGGAAGGGACCTCGAGAGGCCATCGAGTCCAGCCCCCCGCCCTCCATCTACACCATCCCTGACAGATGTCTATCTAACCTGTTCTTAAATATCTCCAGAGGGAGATTCTGCCACCTCCCTTGGCAATTTATTCCAATATTTGACCACCCTGACAGTTAGGAATTTTTTCCTAATGTCCAATCTAAACCTCCCCTGCTGCACTTTAAGCCCATTATTCCTTGTCCTGTCCTCAGAAACCAAGAGGAACAAATTTTCTCCTTCCTCCTTGTGACACCCTTTTAGATATTTGAAAACTGCTATCATGTCCCCCCTTAATCTTTTTTCCAAACTAAACAAGACCAGTTCATGAAGCCTGGCTTCATAGGTCATGTTCTCTAAACCTTTAATCATTCTTGTCGCTCTTCTCTGTACCCTTTCTAATTTCTCCACATCTTTCTTGAAATGTGGCGCCCAGAACTGGACACAGTACTCCAGCTGAGACCTAACTAGTGCAGAGTAGAGCGGCAGAATGACTTCATGAGTTTTGCTTACAACACACCTGTTGATACAACCTAGAATCATATTTGCTTTTTTTGCAACAGCATCACACTGTTGACTCATATTCAACTTGTGGTCCACTATGACCCCTAGATCCCTTTCCGCCATGCTCCTTCCTAGACAGTCGCTTCCCATCTTGTATGTATGGAACTGATTGTTCCTTCCTAAGTGGGGCACTTTGCATTTCTCTTTATTAAACCTCATCCTGTTTACCTCTGACCATTTCTCTAACTTGCTAAGGTCATTTTGAATTATGTCCCTATCCTCCAAAGAAGTCGCAACCCCACCCAGTTTGGTATCATCTGCAAACTTAATAAGCGTACTCTCTATCCCAATATCTACATCATTGATGAAGATATTGAACAGTACGGGTCCCAAAACAGACCCTTGAGGAACTCCACTTGTTATCCCTTTCCAGCAGGATTTAGAACCGTTAACAACAACTCTCTGACTACGGTTATCCAGCCAATTATGCACCCACCTTATCGTGGCCCTATCTAAGTTATATTTGCCTAGTTTATCAATAAGAATATCATGCGAGACCGTATCAAATGCCTTACTAAAGTCTAGGTATATGACATCCACCGCTTCTCCCTTATCCACAAGGCTCGTTATCTTATCAAAGAAAGCTATCAGATTAGTTTGGCATGACTTGTTCTTCACAAACCCATGCTGGCTATTCCCTATCACTTTATTACCTTCCAAGTGTTTGCATATGATTTCCTTAATTACCTGCTCCATTATCTTCCCTGGGACAGACGTTAAACTGACCGGTCTGTAGTTTCCTGGGTTGTTCTTATTCCCCTTTTTATAGATGGGCACAATATTTGCCCTTTTCCAGTCTTCTGGAATCTCCCCTGTCTGCCATGATTTTTCAAAGATCATAGCTAAAGGCTCAGATACCTCCTCTATCAGCTCCTTGAGTATCCTGGGATGCATTTCATCAGGACCTGGTGACTTGCTGACATCTAACTTTCCTAAGTGATTTTTAACTTGTTCTTTGTGTATCCTATCTTCTAAACTTACCCTCTCTCTGCTTGTATTCACTACGTTAGGCACACCTCCAGACTTCTCGGTGAAGACCGAAACAAAGAAGTCATTGAGCATCTCCGCCATTTCCAAGTTTCCTGTTACTGCTTCTCCCTCCTCACTGAGCAGTGGGCCTACCCTGTCCTTGGTCTTCCTCTTGCTTCTAATGTATTTATAAAAGGTCTTCTTGTTTCCCTTTATGCCTGTAGCTAGTTTGATCTCATTTTGTGCCTTTGCTTTTCTAATCTTGCCCCTGCATTCCCGTGTTGCTTGCCTATATTCATCCTTTGTTACTTGTCCTAGTTTCCATTTTTTATATGACTCCTTTTTTATTTTGAGATCATGCAAGATCTCCTTGTTAAGCTAAGCTGGTCTTTTGCCATATTTTCTATCTTTCCTACACAGCAGAATTGTTTGCTTTTGGGCCCTTAACAACGTCCCTTTGAAATACTTCCAACTCTCCTCAGTTGTTTTTCCCTTCAGTCTTGCTTCCCATGGGACCTTACCTACAAGTTCTCTGAGCTTATCAAAATCTGCCTTCCTGAAATCCATTACCTCAATTGTGCTGGTCTCCCTTCTACCTTTCCTTAAGATCATGAACTCTATTATTTCATGATCACTGTCCCCTATACTGTCTTCCACTTTCAAGTTCTCAACTAGTTCCTCCCTATTTGTTAAAACCAAATCCAGAACAGCTTCTCCTCTGGTAGCTTTTTCAACCTTCTTAAACAGAAAGTTGTCTCCAATGCAGTCCAGAAACTTATTGGATAGCCTGTGCCCCGCTGTGTGTCTGCTAATGAAGTCTGCTAATTCCTTCTCATAGGAAGTAGATGGGATACTTCTGAGTTCCACCTCTTCATAGAACAAACTTTAGAGTAAGTTGCCAAAGCCACAATTTTTTCACATAGGCAAAGATTCCAGTTGTTCTCCTTTGGATCAGGAGAAACAACACTGTAGCATATTTACACAAAATAGTCAAAGACTGCAGCTTTCCTTTTGTATAGCACCTTTTCATGAATAAATTAGTATAACAATCTTTGTGAAAGGTTATATATTATCCTCTGTGTGTCAAACCTAATCATCATTTCCTTCACATTCCCCCAATAATGATATTGTTGATAAGCATTTGATTAATTCTTCCTTGTGAGGCCACAAGCCATTGATTTCCAATTGTTTTCTTTCCAGATTTCAGAAGAATAATTTGTGGATTTTGAAACAATCACAGCTTTGAAATTAACATTTTAGAGCTATTTGGAACTACAGTGCTCTGTGTGTCAAACCTAATCATCATTTCCTTCACATTCCCCCAATAATGATATTGTTGATAAGCATTTGATTAATTCTTCCTTGTGAGGCCACAAGCCATTGATTTCCAATTGTTTTCTTTCCAGATTTCAGAAGAATAATTTGTGGATTTTGAAACAATCACAGCTTTGAAATTAACATTTTAGAGCTATTTGGAACTACAGTGCTGCTACAACAAGAGAGGAGCTTGGTCCATAAAGTTACAAAGTATACCTAAACTTCCTCAGTGTTTGGGTAGATGTCAATATCGTAAGATACTCACTCACTATAGGTAGTGCCACTTTGTGGATCAGCTCATGCCTGATCTGGTGTCCTTTTCCATCTATTACTCAGGAGGTGTCCTCTCTCTCGCTTCACAAGTTGAGGTGCTCCCTCTTCATGATTCAGCCCTCCATACAGGTCACTACATAATCTTCCTAAGTAACAAAGTATATCTGGAGCCAGTTATATAGTTAGCGTTTCCAACATCTTTGTGACACTTGACAGTGACTAGTAGGGGCACCCAGGTATGCTCCTATTCTGGGTTACAGTTCAGGAATCTTATGTCCAGCTTCTGTGATCTGCTTTCCCTCAGCCTCTGTGGGTCTTTGCCTGAAATCCTTCTTTCATCTTCTTGCTCTCCCCCCCCCTCCCCCCAGTCTGTGTGTTGCAGCTCAAGCTCCCTCCACCTGGGAAGTAAACGCAGACTAAATTTTTCAGCCTTAAACACACCTCTCTGCTCCCAGGGCGTGACTGCAGACTACTTCCTAGATTTATATGTTCCAGTCTTTGTATGATACAATTGAAAAATTTCTCATTGTCTTGTAAAAGAGCCTACAGACCCATCAGATAGTCTTGCTGGAGAGTTTCATTGGTCTCATCTTAGAATTCATCCTTTATTCATATTAGTGAGTCATAGCTTTGCTGTGTGATTCCATTGTTAATTTTCTTAATTCACTGGCCCCAGTTGGGACCCAAGAGACTTAGAGGAAAATGTTATTAAATGGCCTTCAATTTTTTTTTCTGAATATGCAGAAGGAGTTTTTAATAGTAATATAGACAGGGGCCAATGAACACAACACAAAGTATTAAAATAAAACTGAAATCCCAACTTTTAAAATATTTATAAATACAGAATTAAATTGACTTACACTATTAATCTGTATATGAAGGCTGTGCCATTTGCTTTTTTCCTTATTTTAGCAGCTGGCCATGCAAATAAGGCCACTGCTTGAATAATAGATACATTCTATTTTCTGAGAGATTATAGGAAAAGGCATCTGGGACAAAAACATGGAAAGATAGTCTGACCTCAAATGGCAATATAAATTACAGTGTAATAAATAATGGGGTAGATCTTCTACCTGCTCTAAACTGCATGAACAGAGGCGATTACATTTCTCAGTACCAGCATATCAGTTTTCTAAGTAAGCTGTCTGCATGGATTTGAAAGAGAGAGCTGTAAAGTCCAACCATAGACTGTTATCTCATAGACTATGTAAATATTTGGTATACTTAAGTCATTTTAACAAGGGGGAAAACTGAGGTGAATTATTGGGAATAGAAAAAACTGCTATTACCAGTGGTTTATGTAATATTCAATACTATTGACTTGATTGAGGATTATTCATTTTTAAACTTGAATCTAATCATTTCCAATTCTGAGACATCTAGTTAATACAAACACTTGTGAATATGCTCTAAACCAAGGAAATGTATTTGAGACCGTCCTGCAGAGCTGTTTCATTGATCATATCCTTGGCAAATGCTGGCGGTTTAAATTATGAATATGCCATCAAAAATTAACCCTATGATGTTGCACTTTTGGATGGAATTGAATTCATATCTATTGCAGCATTAAGAAGTAGAATTGTTTGGAAGACCAACAATCTTCCTAAGAAATTTGTTTCAAATCACCTCTGGTCCCATGGGACCCATTCCATATTTCTGCACCGTACAAAATTTGAATGCATACCTTAGTGTCAAATGCTAAAAGGACTCATTCAATTAAAATTCTCCCATGAGTCCATATAAAATGTAATTTAGCTTGTATTGATTTTATGCTGTTGTTACTAAGGGTATGTCTAGACTGCAGGCATCTTTTGAAAGAAGCTTTTTCGAAAGAGATCTTCCAAAAAACCTTCTTTCAAAAGACAGTGTCCACACAGCAAAAGCACATCGAAAAAGCGATCTGCTTTTTAGAAAGATAGCATCCATTCAGTGTGGATGCTATCTCGATTGCTATGGATAGAGTGGCCACCAGGGCACCTGTGCTTTTTCCTGAAGGCCTCTTCTTTCGAAAAAAATTCCCTCTTCCACGTTCACACACGCCTTTTACCGAAAAAGCTCTTTCGGAAAAGGCGTTCTTCCATATAGAATGATGTTTACCAAGGTCAGAAAAATTCCTGAGTTCTTTTGATTTTCTTTCAAAAGAATGCATTAGCAGTGTGGATGTAAGTGAAGTTTTTTCAGAAAAATGGCCGTTTTTTCAAAAAAAACTCAAAACCCTGTAGTCTAGATGCATCCTAATATGCTAATCCCACAACCCATTCTATTATGATTAAGTACTCAGGTTAGGGAAAGATAACTTGTTTGATACTTTGCCCTTGCAGCTTCTATCTCTGATGATTACTTCAATTTTGGAATAATTTATCAAGAGGTCCTCCCATAAACAATATAAACGAAATACTTGTATAAATGATTCGATTTCAAAAAGGTATTTTTGACATTAAAGCCACAGTGTGTGAATATAAAGTGACAGACACCGGGTTATTCATAATTTTAAGGGGAAAATATTGAATTTATGTTCATGGCAAAATATCACTGGTATCAGAATTAACAAGAAAAATGGCCCTGACAAATCCCCTTTGTAATTGGGATGGAACCAGTTCATTCTCCACCCTGGCCTATTCTAACTTTAGCCACTGTTTATCTGTGAAGAGCTGTTGGAAGAATAAGTAACAGGGAATTTGTTTCAGAAATCTCCAGTGTCCTTCATGGGACAGTTCCTATCAATGGAATGAAAGGCTGACTTTTTGATCAACAAAAGCAGTTCCAGCCCCTCCACACTCAGGAGCCATATATTTGTGGATCAAATGAGAATGAACAAAACAATTAGTTGTAGTGGAGCAGGCATTTCAGAAACCAGCTTCTTGCTCAGTAAATAAATTAATTTTCCCTATCCAGTCATCTAGTCTACCCAAAATATATCAACCATAATTGTTTAAAGCACCATACAAAAAATTAATTGGGTGGTAATTCCCAGGGTCTCTCCTATCCCTTCTTTTATAAAGTGGAACTATAATACCAGAAGCCCAGTCTGAGGTGAAAATTCCTGTATTATTTATATTAGGAAATGTACAACCAAAATAGGTGCCACCAGTCACTGTTTTACTGACATACTTTTACAGAGATATGCATCTTAGACGCTTTGGGCTTAATTTTTGAAGAGATGTCATGCACCTTCAGTTCTTATTGATTGCAATTTACATGGTGAGCAGACATTTCTGAAAAGCAGGCCCAAGATATCTATGATCTGACACCCAGAAATTAAGGCACCCAATTTTAGTGTTTTCCTCTTAAAATTCCATCTTAAACCTTTTATAGAAGAAAATATTTTACATGATATTTCAACATGCTTTATTGAAGCGAAATCCAAAAACAATCAAATGGAAAGAAAAAAACCTTGCTAATTCCATAAGATTACTACGTCTAATAAAAATTTCGAACATTTGATTTCTCTAATTCAGAACTGCAACATAGTCTACTGCTCATGATCAAATTGTAACGCAGTTGCCAAAGAGTAGTCTTGCCTTCACTTTTTATCATTTCTTCCAAATATCCTTAGGCCAGATACTATGATGTTATGTTTCTCATATTCAAACTCAGGAGTCCAACAACATAAAACAATACCTGAAACAATTCATGTTACAAGCTGTGTTTACAAGAGATCTGATTTTCCTGGCAAGATTGGTGTCTCTGACGTAGTGGTGGGCTTGACTGCTTTTGGCCACTTACTTTCACTCCATTTCTTTCCATCACATAACATCTGCCAATCTTCTCAGCTATATAAACAATAACAACAGATCTCTTGTTACTTCTCCCTGTATTTTCCACAGAGCAAAAGGTGTAGTGGGGGGAGAAGGGAGTTCCTCTTTGTCTTATAAGCCATCTCTCAAAATGTGTCTATTTAAAGGACTGGAAGAGTGAGCAACTTCCTTCTTCTCAAACTGTCTTGATTCAAGTGAGGTGGCTACATCATCCAACATTTCTTATTAGGAAAAAAAACTACCACTAAATCTAATTGTGAAGGCAACTTCCTCTGCTACAAATTGTCAAAGTTGGAATAAATTGGTGATTCTATTCTCCTCCTTCCAATTGTGTGTAGTCTCAGAAAGCAAACCTCCCACCTGCATAATGTGAAAAGCCCATCTACTGTAATATTGCTCACTCATGTCATTGCCTGCTGAAAGAGCTTCCATGAACCACTAAATGTTCACCCCCAGCTACACTATTCCAGAAACCTCCTCCTCTAGACTTTCATTCCTTTTCAAATCTATTACATTACAGCCGGCAGCAAACTGCTGGAATAATCTATGTTCAGCGTTCCCTATATTTCACATTCTCTACAGACCTGTTTTTATTAAGATCATTCACATTTGATTTCAGAAACAGCAGATGGTCAAAGTTCAAACTCTCTGGGAACTTACATTTGATGCCAAGGGTAACACCTTACAAGCACAGTAGAATGTATTTAGAGTATTTTAAACAGGTATTCTTTAGTCCTAAACTCATTTCTCCAGTGGAAGATAGTCAAGTGGAAATTTGTCAAACATTTTATAAAAGTACACATGTAGGTCATTTGTCTTGTGAATATTGACCTTTGCTGCAATTTCTTGAAGAAAAAAAAAAAGCTGAGGCATCTGGCTAGGTAGGAGAAAGGTTGTCTTGAACAGTAGCCAGTAGCCAAGTCATCTCAGTTATATAAAATATCTTAGTAAATGTGTGCTGCTAGGAGAGGAGCTGGAAAAGTGTGTGCTTTGGAGTGTTTTTGGTTTGGGAGATAGTAGAAGATTCTTTAAATCATTAAAAACAGAAGATAAGAATTTCAGAACCAGAAATTTTCAGAAAAGAACAATTTACAGTTTGCTTATTGCAAATTGCTCCATTTTCACAGGTGTCTAAAGCTTTTCACAAAATAAATCTACAATGAATTTCTTCAACAAGTTGCCATCTATTTTATAGCTATGAGCACTTCATTAGCAACAATCCCCCCAACTACAAATACTTTTACAGATGGCCATTTATTTGTGCACCACATTGGTATATAATATACTGGTTGGGGGAAGTAAATCTAGGCAAACACATAAGTAGAAGCAACACTGTTCTACTGAAAGAAGGCTGACACTCAACTGATGGATTCCACTACATTCTTGGTATTCCCTGACTTCATTTTATTTTCGAGATATTTGCACAAGAATAGATACAGCAGGCAAACTAAAGAGAAATCCTGGCCTCCCTGAAGGGAATGGTAGTTATGATATTGATTTAAACTGAGTCAGAATTTCACTGGCAGTGTAAATGTACTTTCACAGATTACGTGGGATTAAACAGTAGAATAAACCTGTATAGCTACATGAGTGCAAAACAACCCACTGTAGGCAAATCCTCTGCTTACAAATGTATGGTGGCACTATTGATCCAAGACAATGTAGCACACTGAAAATTTAGCTGAAAATACACACTGAAAATAAACACACATTATTTATTAAAAGTAAAGATTTAGCTACAAATCCATGCAGAAAATCTTTATAAGAGCCTGAGCCAATGTCCATTGAATTCAATAGGCATCTTTCCAATAGGTTTTGGATCAGGACCTATGACTCTTCATTTGTTTGCTCAGCTGTCCTGTTAAGACAAAATGCCATTATATCTGGCATATTAACTGTGGAAGCTGATTCTCCTTGCAGAATGGTATAAACTCACTGACTTTCATGGAGTTTCCCCTACCATATACCAGCTCAATGAGATGAAAATTAAATCCTCTGTCTGTAAGCAAATACGAACTTAATAAAATAGACACACGCTGATAGGCAAAGTGAACACAGCTCTTCAGTGCTTCTAGCGGCTAATATCTGTTAGAATTAAACAGACTTTTCCCATGGTGGAAGCACTAATAACTAACCAATTATTATACTGTACTCAAACTTTTCAAGTTTCATCACTAACTTTTTTATTTGAAGATTATTTTCTTGTAAAAATAAAAAAGACAAGGTCAGAAAATGTGGGTAGAAGCAACAGATGGAGTGTATTGGTATGTTTGTGATGTGGCTGGCAGCTGATGTCTGTGCCACCATTTTAACTGAATTACGCATGGAACAGAACAACAGATTTGGTTCAATATCTCTAATTCAGTGAATAAGATCTTGTATAGTTATATTCAACAATAATAACAATGCCAGAATTAACTTGATCTACCTACGTCACGCTGTATAAATAAACATGAACACTTTAAAAGGTCACTGCATATGACAGAGTAGCTGATTTAAAGACCACAGAAATACAATGCTTTGCTACTAATAACGTGCATTCCTAGGCCGTGATGCTAAGCACAGTGATGCCTGAGTAATGTTACTTCTTTTGGACAACATAGCTGAGTAAAGTGATTCATTTGTAAGTTTAGTTCTGGCAGCAAGTCCTAAAATTGTGGCTCCAAAACAGTTTATACTATAGCTCATTATTTTCATATGTCACTAATTGTTTCCACTTTTGGGGATGAAACTTCATATGCTTGATCTTTTTCATAAGGTGGTGATTTTAAGATGGGCAATCTGGAAGGATGAAGAGGGATTTTGAGGGGGAATTTTCAGAATTAAAAAAATATATTTTTCCCCACAGGAAAAAATGATAATCCCTACTTTGAACAGGGTTGCACCATATAAATATTATAATGTGCAGTGCTTATGGGACAAAGAAAAGCTCTTCCTCTGTTTTTAAGTAGTGCTCTGCACTGAATTTAGGATTCGTGATGTTTATCTGTTCGCATTTTGTGAGTTAAGTAGAATCATAGAAAAGTAAGGATGGGTGACTTCTCAAGGTGCCTTCAAGACTAACCTCTTTTGCTGTGGCAGGAAAAAGTAAACTTAGACCATTCCCTAGAGGTGTTTGTGCTATCTGTTTTCAAAAACTTCCAATTCTGGGGATTCCACAACCTACCTTGGAAGACTCTTGCAGTGCTTAATTAACACTATAGGCAAACAGTTTTTCCTAATACCTAACCTAAATCTCCCTTGCTGCTGATTAAGCCTCTTACTTCTTGTCTTACCTTATCAGACTTGGAGAACAATTGATGGCTGCTCTCTTTATCAGAGTCCAATATTTGAAGACTGTTATTGGGTCTCCCCTCTGGCTTCTTTTTTCAAGATTAAATATGTCCAGTTTTTTTAACCTTTTCTCATAGGTCAGATTTTCAAAGCCTTTTATCATTTTTTGCTCTCTGTTGCCATCTGACCTAAAGTATGGTGGCCAGAAGTGGACACAGATGTGGCTGCAGGGCTGAGTAGAGAGGAATAAATACCTGTCCTCTACCCATATGTGTTTGTATAGACACGCAGTGGGTCACTCTCCCATTCTATGTAGGCTGGATCCAATAATCCTTTTGTTAGGATCTGCTGCTTTGCCCCAGAAAGCACCATGGAAATACATTAGAAAATGGAGTTAGAGCAGTATGAATTTTATTCCTGCATGCACCTCGAGTAAAAATGTGCAGTGTTTCTCTTGCTGTTAAAGTACTTTATTAGAAGGCAACATTATAGGTTAAGTCAATCATCAGACAAAGTGACATGTTGAACCTCTCTACTCTGACACCGTGGGACCTGACTAGTGCTGAGCCAGAGAATTTGTCTAGCAGCATTACCAAACTTCCACTGCTTACTGAGCTCTTAGAAGACATTTAGGGGTAAATTAGAGCTAAATAACAGCACAGAAAACTGAGAGCCAGGTGTGGTGGCAGTAAACAAACTTTATGGATCAACAGGAAACTTGGCCAAACCCATGATAACTGGACATTCAGCTAACTAAAATCATGCTGGACCACGGATGTTGCTGGATTAGAGAGTGCTGGATTAGAGAGGCTAACCTGTAGTTAAACAGTAAAGATGAAAAAAATAGACCCTGGGTAATTTCCATACTTCTGGAGGAAACAGAGACAATTTTAAGTGAAAACAAAAGAGAGGTTGACAAACTGGGAATGTTCTATATGGGCAAAACACCAACCATATTGTACTTTAATACAGTGCTGTTATGCAGAAGTATCAGAAGGATGAAATAGTTTGAATTTCTTGTATTATTTCTCCATTTAAAGGAAGAATTCACAGGTAACCAAACTGATCCTGCATCTCAATCTTTTACAGATCTTTATCTAGAGACCAGGTTCTGAGACTTTTGCTTGTTTGGTAAAACAGTCCTTGCTAAGGCCAACTCCCATTGAAGTCAATTGGAATTCTTTCTTGAGTAACAGCTGAATTAAAGGGGGGAAAGTATGTATGTACCTGGGGACCCGGCCATAGATTTGAAGCTAATCTTGGCTTATTGCTTAATTGGTGATGGCAGTTTTCATACTCTTTTGCCTATGGTTTAAGTGCCACGAGTCTTGTTTGATATGAACTAAGTTTCCTTTAGCTTGGGATTTTTGATTCCAACCTTAAACCTGTGTACTCCTTCAAAGCAGCTCAATGAATTGTCATTATGCCAGTAGGAGAGTTAATTTCTTAATTCTTTTATGGTCCTGAGAAAAGGCCCTCGCTGGGTATAAGGGACTTTCACATGCCTTGCAGTCAAAAAATGACAAATTAATGACGGTACACACAGGAGAATCTTATCACTAACGCTTCACAGCAGGCAAGCTGATTTTCCTGTCAAATATAAGAAAATAGAAGAAGTCTAGCTAATCCCTTAACCACATAAGTAATAGCTCCTCACATTTTTATAGCTTTAATGCTTTAAAATAGGAGAATTGGTATAAACAGAACTTTAAAATGTTTCTTTTTACAATTGCTTATGTTAATTTGGAAACATCATACGGTAGAGTTAATAAATGAATGTATGCAATGCTTAAGATAAGTACAGTATATTAATACTGTTATTACAAGGAGATCTTCCCTCATAGTTGACTTGAAAAGATAACATATTAGACACACTGAAGATAGGATCATAGTATGTTGAAACAAAAGTGCAATGTCCATTGACATCAGAGGGAGATCACTGTGTGAAGCATGGATAATATGAGACCCATCTTGATGGCCTTGAATTGACATTGTAAATAGTTCTCATCTGTCCATGGCAATAGGTACATCATACGCTTTGTTCTGCCTGTCCTCCTTTTATTGTCCTACCCTAGTATTTTCTACCAAGAGTCCTGCTCCTGCTCCCATTGAAGTCCATGGGAGTTTAAGAAAATTAATTTCTCAGTTTTTGTACTGAATTCATTATCAGTAAAGTTCTATATTGGATAATAACAGATTGACAGTGACTTTGTAACACTGAAAAGTTTTGTGCAAAGACAGAGTGGTGCAAGAAGGACAACGCAGATGCATTAGGTTTCCCTGTAAACCTAATTTTACAAGGAAGAAGGGATGTTCTGAAAGAGGGTTTTTTTTTCTGACATTTGGCCCCGTGTAGATGGGCCAAATGATTGAAAAGCCTCTTTCAGAAGAAAAGCAGAAAAAGATACGCCAGTTGTGGTTAGCAATTTGCATATCTTTTTCCAACTTTTCTTTGTAGTGTAGATGTAGCCAAAATGATGTACTTAAGCACCTACATGCCAGTTTAAGTGCTTGAGTCTTTTTGTGAATCTAGCCCATTGTAACTACTCCTGGTGGCCTCAACACTGCAATCAGATTTGCTAGTGGAAGTGCTTATCAGAAGCATTGTTCCACAGGCACAAATGTTCAGTTGAATAGATCCAACTGCAGCATCAAAGCTTTACTGAGCAATAGAACAAACAGTAAAACAGTCATACAGTCATGTCCCGAAACTATTTCACACCATTTTTTTTTCATAAGGAATCTTGTCCCTATTGTTCTCCTTATTTTGTCCATATCCCATCACTGGCACTCAAGGAGTGAATCTTTGTGGCTCTGCTTTGTATGGATAAGAATATGAAATCAGACTCTGTTGGGGCTGTAATCTTTAACTGTAGCTTTTGCAGATAGAATATACATAACACTCCTAGTCAATGTCCCTTGGACTGTCCTGCTAGTGACTGAACTTTTTTTGATTCTCAAAGGAGTAGCTGTGTTAGCGTATGTCTACACTACAGAGTTTTGTTGGCAAAATGGCCATTTTTCTGACAAAACTTGAGTTACGTCCACCCTGCAATCGCGTTCTTTTGAAAGAAAATTGAAAGAAAGAGGTTTTTTTCCAGCAACTATAGAATTGTGATTACTTTGGATGGTGTGTCCACCCAGGCACTTGTGTTATTTGCTGGAGGCCTCTTCTTTCAAAAGAAAACCCTCCCTGTCCACACACACCTTTTTCCAAAAGAGATCTTTCTGAAAAGGTGTTTTTCTTCAAAGAAAGAGGATTCCTAATGCTGTAAAAAACCATGTGCACTGTTAGCGTGTGCCACACGGACTCAGCAGGCAACCCATGAGTATGGGTGAGGTCCTCCCAGCATCTGCCACGGTTGGAAGCAGGCTAACCATGAGGGCACAGGCACAACCCCAGACATACCGAGGAGTGCTGCACACAGCACACAGGCATGCCTGCACGTACGAGGCACCACCTGTTCCTGCGGACAGCACTGCGAGCTGCACGTGTGTATGTGGACCCCAAGGAGGGCCAGGTTGCTCCCGGCTCCTCTGCCACCCATTGGATCCCACTGTGGCCAGACACTTCCCTTGCCTGCTTGTCCACGGGGGAAAAGGGTGGAGGAGGGGAGAAGGAGAAGCGAGCAGCATGGTCTCCCTTGGGCAGTTCAGGGCCCCTGTGAGGCCATACATGGCCTTGCTCCCAGGATATCCCCCTCCTCTGGCCCGAGGACTGTGGTCACTGCTCACAGAGGAGGGCACAACCTCAAAGACAGTGTCTGCATGGATAACTGACACACCTTTCCCTCTTTGTGTTCTCCACAGCCAGACCAGTCAGGACTGAACGGTGAGCCTAGACCTGGTAGATGGCAGCTGTCTGCTGCTACTCGAAGGGTCACACCTCGCCCAGGTGGGAAGGCCTCCCCCTTCCTCTCCACAATGTTGTGGAGGACACAACATGACGCAACCACTTCGGGGATGTTGTGCTCCCCCATGTCCATGTGGGCCAGGAGGCACCTGAACCACATCTTGAGGTGCACTCTACCTGAATCCTGGCCCAGTTCAGGCAGGCATTAAATTGGTCGCTGCTGGGGTCCAGGTGGCTAGTGTATGGCTTCATTAACCACAGCATCGGGGGTAGGGCATGTCCCCCATGATGCACAGTGGTATCTGCACATCCCCAACAGCAAAGTCATGGCAGGGGAAGAATGTGCCCACCTCCAGCTTCCCATACAGACTGGAGTTCCTAAAGACACGGGCTTTGTGCACCCTGCCCGACCACCTGACCAAAATGTCCATGAGGTGTCCACAATGGTCGACCAGGGCCTGCAACACCATGGAGAAGTAGCCCTTCCTATTAATATACTGAGCTGCTCAATGCTCAGGGGCATGGATTGGTATGTGGGTCCCATCAATCACTCCAGCGTAGTTTGGGAACCCGAGGGCAGCAAATCCAGCCATGATTGAGTCCAGGTCTCCCAGGCAGATGATCCTCCGCAGCAGGATGGAGTTGATGGCCTCTCACAACCTGCAGAAGGAGACAAACAAACACACGAAACAGAGAATGAGAAAAGGTGTGCCTGAGCCCTTGGGGGGTGCCCGTCCCCTCACTCTAGGAGCCACCCCCTATGAGACTACTCCCCAGCTGCAGGGCTGTGTGAGGGCAGGACAACACAAGCCCCCTGAGTTGGGGCTTCTCCCCCACCCCCACTCCACCCCACAACCCCCTTTCCTGATGGTCCCCCTTTTCTAGGACTCCCCTCCACTACAGGGACTACAGCTCCAGAGTTCCTTACCTCCACGAGGAGGGCCCTGACAGTAGACTCCCCATGCCGAACTGGTTGCCCAGCTGTCTGGGCTGGTGAGTTCCAGATGGCTATTGCGACCTGCTTCTCCAGGGAGAGCTTTGCTGTTCCTCAAAGAGGTAGGCAAGCATGCAGCAGGAGCAGAGAAACAGCTGTCCAGAGGGGGTCCCTTTATGCACGTGTCTCTGTTAGGCTCTGGCACCAGCACTGGGAAGCAACTGGTGACCTAAAGCCCTGGCTGAAGTGGTTCCAGGTGGCCTTTTATGAGAGAGAGCATCCAGTCAGTCTGGACGCTGTCTTTCAAAAAAGCAGATAGCTTTTTCTATGTGCTTTGGCAGTGTGGACGCTCTCTTTTGGAAGAAGTTATTTTGGAAGAGTTCTTCTGAAAGAAGTCTGCAGTCTAGACATAGCCTTAGTTTGGAAAAGAAAAGAAAAGAAAAGTCCTGTAGCAACTTAGAGACTAACACAAAATGTAGATAGTATAATGAGTTTCCTTGTGTTGTGCCCCCCAAGAAAGCTCATGATACTGTCCACATTTTTGTTGGTCTCTAAGGTGCTGCAGGACTATCCATTGTTTAAGTCTTCTGGGATTGTTACTGGTAACTGAACAGCATCCAGTGGGGAAACGGAAAGGGTGGGTTAACGGATTGTGGTTAGCCTGTATATGTATATGGGAAATCTCCCCCCTTGCACAGCACACATAAAAGCCAACCTCACAACTGCAGTCCCAGAGTATGGGGGGTTTTGAAGACACCACCATGTATCCCTGAGAGTAAAAGGAGAAATGTCAGGTGATAGCTCCATCTCTTCCCCCTGCTGCCCATGAGGAAGGGCAGGTGTGCATGGGAGTGCAAATCTAACTATAATCTTGGGGCCATGAGTTCTGGGAATGATTTGGCCTTCTGTACGCACATCTCTTTGGATGCGCCCTCTACTCAAGTCAGTGCATATTGAGCACATTTAGGCCTCCATACAGAATAAACGGCATAGGAGCAGGTAGAGGGGAAAAAATGAGCTTGGAGAAAACATTCAGCTGTATACTGAGATAAACCATCATACTAATATATGGTCAAGTAGCACGGATCACTGTGTCATAAAATGTCAATAGGCATCTTTCATTGCATTTGAAGAAAAGCAGCACATAGAACTCAGACATGAATTTTTTAATCTCTGCTTTGGTATAGAAGCATTTGTGTGCATTTAAGAGAAAGGAAAAGAAAATCTCTTTGCTTTGAATCAGCAGTTGTTAGTGATTTTTAAAAGTTCATTCTAATCTGGATGTGGCTGTTATAAAATAACCTTCCTCATTACATTTTGCAGAATCATATTCAGCATATGAGTATGACAGAGAGATTGCAATTTGATAGAGATAATTTTTTAATATTCTATTAATGAAGTAAAAAACCAAGTGGGCAGAATCTAACAATTGGGAAAGATGGAAAAGGTTATCAGAGAAGATGATTATAGCAGACAATTTAAGTGAATATTCTAGTGGCCATAAAGAATATGAGGGTGTTATTAAAGATAAACTGATAAAGAACAGGCATTTCTAACCAGATGGCTTTTTCTTAAAATACCTTGCAATGTATTCTTTCCTCCTCCCTCCACCTCCAGCAACTCTGTAAATGTATCGGTACTAAATATTTTGAGACACAAGAGAAGGAGAAAATTCTTTCTGAATTTTTCTAATTCATGTTGCAGTTATGTGTCTGTGATTCTGAAAATGTAGAACCAATTGTCTGCTGTAGGCTCTGTTCTGAAAGTTCTACCAAAGTCAGCTTACCTTCCTTCAGCTATATGAAACATGTAAATGGAGGTGCATTTTATCACCTGCCCTGAGATTTATTTATTTAAAAACAAACTCCAGATTGTATTTATGTTCTGGATTAAGGAAGAATGGTGCCAGACTATCAAACTAAGAAGTTTTGAGCATCTATTTCAACATCACAGAACTGTTTTTACACAGGAATCGATAGAAAGGCAAATGCAAGGAAGTCTGATATTTCCCAAAATGTTTAGCACTTTCAGAAAATATGTAATGAAATATGTAGCACTTAAGACCATCCACAGGAGTTGCCATGCTATGGAAATATATGGTCTTGATATGGACATACAGAGTCAGGGTCTCATCATTGAACATTCTGCAAGGTTCTAACCAACCTTAGCCTTCCCTGTAGCTCACCAAGCTTTATCTTTTCCTAGCCTATCACTCTTACTATGTTTTTTAGTGATGCTAGTAATGCAAGGCCTGAAGGACTTAACTTATCCTTTATGAATTGGCTTTAGCAATAGTGTAGTGTGATAAGTAAGCGTTAATATCTGTTGGAAATTAAACTACATATCCTCAATATTTCTTTAGAAATTTTGAAAGACTCTGGTGAAATCTTCAGTTGGGTCAGTACACAGATGGGCTACGTCTACACTGGCGCTCTCTTGCGCAAATACTTTTGACGCAAGAGTTTTTGCGTTAAAGTATTTGCGCAAGAGCGCGTCTATATTGGTCTGGGAAACATCGTCAGAACTATGTGCTTTTGTGAAAAAGAGCATCTACACTGGTGGGACGCTCTTGCGCGAAAGCAGAAGCCCGGAACCATTTTGAAAAGGGCAAAAGGGCACCGGCCCTTTCCAGGGGCGAGGGCTGGAGCTCCTTTGAGACACGTGCTTAAAGGGATCTCCCTGGACAGCCTTTTCTCTCCTGCTGCGTGCTTTAGGATCTCTTGTAGGGACTGACAGCTGCAGCAGTTCTATTGGTGGGTGCCCTCTGCCTTATTGGACACCACTGCCTTGTGCCTTAGTGCCTTTGGCTGATTTTTTTTCATCCTACGCTCTTTTCTTGAGCCATGGAACCAGGGGTGGCCTTGTGCCTGCTCTTGCCCCTTCCGGCCATGTTGGAGTGGCTGCAGCAGCTGCTCCATGCTGCTGCATTCCTCCTCCAGGACCTTGAGGCAGAGGTCGCTCTGGACTCCCTCACCAGGGAGGCCATGGCATCCCTGTGCCCTCCACACCACACTGTGGAGAGGGCCTCCTGGAGACTGGACACCAGTACCGACTGGTGGGACCGCCTGGTCCTGGGGCAATGGGATGACCAGCAATGGCTCCGGAATTTCCGCATGAGAAAGCAAATGTTCCTGGAGCTATGTGCCTGGCTCGCCCCTGAGCTCCAGAGACACACCACCCAGCTGTGGGCACCCAACCCCGTTGACAAGAGGGTCGCCATCGTGTTATAGAAGCTGGCCACCCCAGACAGCTACCGATCGGTGGCACACCAGTTTGGAGTGGGCAGATCCACCGTCGGTGCCGTCGTTATGCAGGTAAGTCCCAGGGAGAGTGGGGGGGGGGGGAAGGAGGAGGGTGCTGCACTCTATGCCCAGGGCAGGCAAGACTCCAGGCTGGGTCACCCAGCTGCAGCCACTCCAACATGGCCGGAAGGGGCAAGAGCAGGCATGGAACAATGCGGGTTGTTTCTGTGTGCTGCACCCATGGTGGAGCTGTGGGCTCTGGCCGGAGCCCCTGGGGCATCCACCCTTCCCCCCTGGTCCGGATGTGAGTGAGGAGCACGGTCCCAGATGTGCCCTGGAGCTTCCTGCCATGGCCACGTGCCTCTCAGTCACCAGGCTGCATGTGGCTGCACGTGCTGCATACTGCTAAATGCTATGCAGCATACAGTTCACGTTGCCTAAGTGACACTCCCTCCTCTTCCTGCCCCCCTGGGCGCCTGGCTCCCACCTGCCCTTGTGAGTCCAAAGTGCAACACTCACCACTGGATCTTTCCCCTGCCTCCGAGGACACGAGGGAGATGTCAGGGCTGCCCTTGTCCTCTGACCCTCTGTCATTCCCCGGGTCCTCTACCGCCTTGGTGGGCTTGGTGATGGGGGACCTCTTGCTGCTGTCAACAGGGACCTCTGGGGCCTGTGGTGCTGCCTGGCCCAGGATCCAGTATAGCCGGTTGTAGTGGGGGCAGGTGTGGGCTCCTGCCCCCTGGCCCTCACTGGCCCAGACATAGCCCAGGCGCATCTCTTTCACCTTTGCCTGGACCTGCTCGAGGGTCTGGGCTGGGTGTCCCTGGTGCGAGTGCACCTGGGCCATCCGCTGGAAAATTTTGGCATTCTGGCGCTGGGTGCCCCGCGTGTCCTGGAGGGCGTCCTCCTCCTCCCAGAGGTTCATGAGGGCCTCAAGCTCCCCTGAGGACCAGAAGGGAGCTCTTCGTTTGGTGCCCCTTGGGGCCTCATGTGATAGGGGTGCGCGTGGCTGTTTCCCCACTGCTGGAGCGGCCATCGGAGCTCTGCTGGGTGGCTGGTGGCAAAGGCAGCAGGTCAGGGTAGAGGCAAAGGCAGCAGAGGTCAGGGTAGAGGCAGGGGAAAAGGCTTCTGCCTCGTGGCCTCTAGAGGCTGCGTCTTCCTTTAAGGGGGCTCGGGTTACGAGGAAGTCCGGGAGCTGCCTGCTGGTACAGAGCATCCAAGCGGCCACTAGGGCTTTTTTCCATTGTGACAGCTTTTGCGCAAAATGTCTTGGCTGCCTGAACACTTGCGCAAGAGGGCTTTTTCCCGAGCAGGAGCGTCATAGTTCTTGCACAAGAACACTGACAATCTTACATGAGATCGTCACTGTTCTTGCGCAAGAACTTGTGGCCAGTGTAGACAGGCAGCAAGATTTTGCGCAAAAGCAACTGCTTTTGTGCAAAATCTGGCCAATGTAGACACAGCCATGGAGTGTGTGACTCAGTGCCCTAAAATTGGCCCAAAACTGCAAGAACCAATCAACCAACATTAAGGAAACAGGCCTTTTTGCACCTAACCACAGATTTCTGCTTTTTCCACGTCCAGGAATGAGTCTGAAGGGGCATCAGATGATCTTATTCATGCATATTCAAAAGCTGCCCCATTATCTCCATCCAATCAAGTATGTGTGCCCACAAATTCTCAGGGTGCAGAAATTTGTTTATGGCTATTAGAGGCTGGGTGTTAATGACACAAAAAGATTGATGAAAGTTATGGAAATAAGGAAGCTCGGGGCTTGAGCACAAGCTCTCTCTTCTACTTAATTGGAGATCTTCTCTTTTTATGTTGAAGCCTTTACTTTACTTTGCTTCTAAGTTGCTCTGCTTACAAATTTTCCATACTTGTTGCTCTGCATACAAAATTTCCAAGAAGAGGGAGGCTGGTCCTTTCATGCTTGGTCCTCTGGTAGAAGGGTATGTGAGTATGGTATTGTATTAAGTAACTCTATGGCTACATCTAGACTGGCATGATTTTCTGCAAGTGCTTTTAACGGAAAAGTTTTTCCGTTAAAAACATTTGTGGAAAAGAGCGTCTAGATTGGCACGGATACTTTTGCACAAAAGCACTTTTTGTGGAAAAGTGTCTGTGCCAATCTAGATGCAGTTTTGCGCAAGATAGCCCCGATCGCCATTTTTGCCATCGGGGCTTTTTTGTGCTAAATGGTTCTCAGCTGTCTACACTGGCCCTCTTGCGCAAAAGCATTTGCGCAAGAGGGCTTTTTCCCCGAACAGGAGAGTCACTGTATTTGCGGAAGAACACTGACAGTCTTACATTAGATCATCAGTGTTCTTGCGTAAATTCAAAGCAGCCAGTGTAGACAGTTGCAAATTTTTCTGCAAAAGTGAAAAACTTGCCGTCTAGACGGAGCCTCCCTGTATACTTAGATAAGTACAATTTATATAATCAGTTTTTGTTAGTTACCCTAAGAGATGATTGAATCAGTGTGATCAGAGTTGTATGCTTTGTTTTGTTTGCTATCTTAATATCTGTCATAATAAAAATGGTTTTAATTTGGTACTATGCTCACTGTGAATATGGCTGCTGCTGTGGGCCCCCAGATCCACATCCAAATATACAACTTCATAATTTTCAACTTTTGTGACCTGGGAAAGGAGGACTAAACCTAGAACCGTCTAGTCAGATTGTTGAACCTTACGCTGATAAATTATATTATAGTTCACCCCCTGGCAACACTCTTTCACTAAAATTGCAATTCGGGATGCTCTGGACCTCGTTCGATTTTTATCTTAACAACTGAGACCTTCCAACTCTCAACCCATTCAATCGTCTCATAAAGCATTTACTTTTGCTAACCTGCCTATAGGACTGTGGTCCCTTGACATAGCTACTGAGATGATCACAAACCCATAAAACAATAATCAAAAACATGTTTGTCTAGTGTTAGATATATAATATTCAAGTAGGCTCAACATTCTCTAAACCACTTCCTCTCATTCTATGTAACATGAAGTCAGTCTACTATGAGGAATGCAGAGTATTGCTGGCAGGATATTTACTTAGAAAAAGTTGCAAACTTGTTTTGATGTAATTGTGCTACTATATATATTTCTTTCTGAAGCCATTTTGTAGGCTTTTCAAACTGGGTATAATGAGTATTTGACCTTATTGTCTTTTTCCAGACTTGCTTTTCATTGTTATCTGTTGATAAGAATTATGCTAATATATGTGATTGGCTATGTGAAATCAGTTTGCAGGTACCAAAGTTAAAAGCCAACTGGTATGGCTGTAGAAAAAAAATTACAGAAAACAGAACATTCAGTGACCTACATTTTAAAAGTTGCTATTACAATTTCTGTGGATCCAAGTGTTCAAACAGATTCTGCTATTTTATTTCCCAAATCCATTTGGATGGATACAAATGTTTCTGGATGGTGCAGAACCAAAGGAATTGGAATGAGCAACATCTGTGTGTTGTGTGTCTTTTTAAAAGGAAAAAAACCGACAGCATCTCTTTAGTCTTGTTTACCAGGCATTGCAAGAGGAATTGTAGTTTGTATGTATTTTTTATGTTAATAGCAACAAAAACCAGGTGTGTAAACACTGTGCATCTTGGTAATGTCATTTTTGTAACCATAGGAGCGAAAAATACACATTCTCTTTTATTATGTTATTAAAATGTTTTTGTTATAGTACAGTAAAACTCCAATAGTTTGGCATCCAATAGTCCAGCACTCCTGATAGTCCGGCATCAAAATGGCAAGAGCCTAGTGAGTGAGCTTCGGCAAAAAATGAGTCACAAGGTAACAGCGGCAGCAGCTGAACTGAGCAAAAAGGGTAAAAAAGGCTTAAAAAAACCCTAAAACATTACAGTATATGGTCTACAGTATGTACAATAAAAAGGGTTAAGAACACTTTATATACAGTATATAATGTATACAGTATATATATAGCCATTTTATAGTACCTCCTGATAGTCCGGCATATTTGATAATCCGGCATCACCTAGGTCCCATAGGTTCCGGATTATCGGAAGTCTACTGTATTTCCGTAGTGTTAATGTTTGAAAATGGCTAAAAATTGTAAGTTGTAGTGTTAAGCAATGGATCTCTCTAAGGGCATGTCTGCACTTGAGAAAAGATCAACCTTCTAGTGGCTGATCAGCGTTTGATTTTGCAGGTCTAATATAGACCTGTAATATTGAATGCTGAAGGCAGCCACTGCCAGTGTCTGATACTCCTTGTTCTCCAAGGAGTAAAGAAAGCTGACAAGAGTGTGTGCTTCCATCAGCCTCCCTCTGTGTGGACATAGCCAGGACTTGGCTTAAGGTAAGTAAAATGTGTAGCTGGAGTTGCATACCTTTAAGTCAACCTGCCTGGTCTAGTATAGACCTAACCTAAGTGTGCTAAGCAATGGAGAAAAGGAAAGATGAAAATATTGTACTGTCTGAAGCACAAATGAGCTCTGCAACAACAAAACCCACCAAAATAGTGATAGAATCATAAGAGCAGGTTTGGTCATCTTTAGTCACAATAATTATTTCCTGTTCTACTTATTTTGAGTTAAGGGGAAAAAAATCTAGTCTGTCTAAGAACCACAAAAGCAGGATTTTGACTATGAAAGTAGTTGGCTGGAATAGGGAACCACCTCGTATCATCTAGTGTTTCCACCAGTGCAGGCTAAACCCGCCTCCTCCAGTTTATTCTTAAGTATTTTGTCTGATGTATCTGAATATATCCTAAATGGTGGGGTTTCCACTATTAGCTATTGAAGAAAAAATGTTGGCCTTTGGCTAATAGTTAACATATTTTAATTTGTCAAAAATATTGAAACTCTTAGTAGAAGGCTTTCCTCTTGTATAAATAAATGAAAGCTAGTTAACTTTATTTCCTCACCTACATAACATGCTATTTTTGCTCCAGTCCTACCAACCAAACCTGTGTATAAATTTGCCAGTCTTAGATTCCTTTATTCAACATAGTAGCTGAGTGCTTCATGATGCCTCTATGAAGTGGAGAAACATTCTGCAGTTGAATATAGAAAAAAGATTTGCCCAACGTCATAGAATGTCTGTGGAAAAGTAGGCATCAATCCTAGGCCTTCAATCTTCCAGGTCAGCCTCTTGCCTTTCAAAAGTATATTAAGGCCATCATCATTAATGCATCACTCTAGGAAGTTACTTTCTGTGATTCATCTGAACTTCTTTGAAATCCATGACTCCAGAAGAGCTATGAAATATTGGCTATGTCTAGACTACATCCCTCTGTCAAAAGAGCGATGTAAATGAGCCTTATTGAAAATGCAAAAAACTCTTTTTTGAAAGAATCCGAACTCATCATTTTTTCAGGAGTACTGGTTCTTTCTGAAAAGGTTGGGTTTTTTCCCCAAAAGAGTCTCATCTAGACTGCGATTTCACTTTCGAAATACTCTTTTTTGAAACAGCAATCAGATGCAAATATGCAAGTGAAGCGTGGGATATTTAAATCCACGCTTCATTTGCACTTTTGATCTGGCTCATTTACATCCATCTTTCGACAGGGATGTAGTCTAGATGAGCCTATACAGTATTGCATCCAGAGAAACTTCACTTTAGTTTTCCCTCAGATTTTCCACGTAGGCCCATTTTCCCTTTCCAAAATGGAAAATGATGAACACTGAATTAGACACCAACTCTCCATTTTACTCTCTGTATGTTAATGCCGTTTTATTGAACAAAATATAGCTTTGATTTTAAAACAGACAAAAGTTTTGGACGAACTGTGCTCTTCCCTGGAAAACAAAAGTAACTTTCAGTAGAATCAATGTGAATATAGCCACAAATATTTTCTAGGATAGCCCATCTAAAGAGAAAAGTCTCCTGTGTCAAGAGAGAAAAATTAGTTCAATTTCTAGATGAATCTTTGTCTTCCTCACAAAAGCTGTAGTTTTCCTACGTATGTGCACAATATGAACTCAATAGGAGTCTTCCCATTGAATTCAGAGGGACCTAAATTCAGCCCCAGCCCCTAAAATGACAAATTTATTTTTACCAGAGGTGTTAAAGATGTATACAATGTACCACAAGTGAAAACTGAATCTGACTCATTTGGTTTCACTGGTCAAGCTTTCTCATACCCATGAAATAGATATTTTACAGATGTGAACAAGGTTTTTTTAATGTTAGTGTGTGAATGCTATTTTGTTGGGTGTCAATAAATTGGCAATAACCCTCATTTGCTTCTACATGAGTTACCTTTGGGCATTTTAGTCTATTTGTTTTTTACCTTTTAAAATAATTGTAACTATTTTCATTTTTGCTACATACAGTGATTTTTCTTACAATACTGGTGTTCCTACTTTTGCATGTCTAGCAGCTGGCAGCCAGAAAATGGTTACTTGTTGCCTCCCAGGCAGGCTGACCTTTCTAGCAAAGCAGATGGAGTTTTCAGAATAGATTTTTCATGTGTGCTTTCCAAACAATTGTATTGTAACTGAAGACAAAGTGTGATATATACATTGCATTGCTAAAGGGTAAGGTTATGTCTCAGCCTATACAAGTAACTTCGGTAATTGCATTATCCTTCCTAAATCTGAATTTGTTGACATTTTGCCATTTGTAACTTTATTCATTTCCCTATGGTGTTTTACATTGGTTTATAAATGGCAGATGTACAAAAGCTACCCCATCTACTTGAGAGTAAAACAATTCCAATATTAAAAGCATCTGTTCAGTAACCTCTATCTGGGAGTGAGGCAACCATGCTTCTGTCTGTTATGTTTTCTGTATAATGGCTGTTGTCCTCATTGTAGGTTATTGCAGGTCTCAGAGGGCTAAGCTCACTTTGCCTCTGAGCCATTTTCTAGCAAAATAAAAAATGTCTTGCATTTCCTTCTGCCACTGCACAAGCTGTATTGCAAAGATTGCTTCAATTACTAGATCACTTATGTTATTTATAAGCAGAATTGATTTTGTTTTCAAGTTTTATAGATGAAAGTTGGCTCTGTTAAAGGCTTTTAAAATGTTATGCTGTTGTACTTTCATGTACCTTAATGCCTCTCATCATTGTAATTTTGCATAATGATAATGCCATTATTTACTATTTATTTCAGATATTTAGACAGAAAAGTCATCTGAGACACCATCTGTGCACTACAGAGGGAGTACATTGGTGAAACATTACAAAATTAAAACAATACATAGTCTTTCTTTCAATCCCACTTTCAATACAGCAGTGTCTCTAATCTGCCATTATCTCTCCCAAAGCAACACATTTTTCCACATAGAAAAAAAGAATCAGTCCTTTTAGTCAGTGCTCCTAATAGCCTGAATGGTGTGAAAGGTGTACTACCTTGCCAGGATTTCCTTTTCACATAATTTTTCCCACCCTTTTTAAAGTTGAACAGTAGAGCTTTTTACCCACAAAGGCTGGAGTTCAAAGTTTCTTATGCAGCAACTGGTGATACAGTTAGCTGAATTTTCTACAAAGTTTTAGGTGTAAGTAGAAGTTTACTACTTAGCAATATTGGTTACATTGTTCATGCTTAATAAGGGCCAAACTTGTTTTTTCTTCTTCTTTCACACTTTAGAAGATCTTAAGAGATGGCACAGTCTCATAAACATGCAGTCCTTGAAAGAATGGACTCTACAAATCTAATGATGTTTCAGTGAAACAAATTGTTTCCAAGTGAAGAGCAAATAACGTTGAAAAGGAGTGTATGTACATTTTAACTTCTCTCAAAATTTCATCCAGGCAAATATGTGCTATTCAGCTTAGGAGGTGGAGACATCTACATTGCTCCGCACCACTTTCTGGGGGGTTGTGACAAGGTTTATAGTAGTGTTTCACACCATTAAAAACTTTAGTTACGAGGAACATTTTGTATTGATGGAAACTGTTACCAGGTCATCCTGTCTGGGTGGGATCAAACTTTTTCAAAGCATGTATCACATCTTAATAAAATCTACATCTCTCGTACCAATTCCTCTGCCATTCACTGTAAAGTAATAGCACCATGGCAGTTACAATTGTTCACATGGAACATTAGGGAAGCATTTTGTATTATTTTACAACTCTTGGGCCACGTCTCCACTAGGAAACTATTTCAAAATTACTAAATTCAACTTAAGAACTCCTGATTTAACAAATTTAAACTAATGTGTCCTCACTACAGGGAAGTATCGAAATTAGTCCAAGGCAGGCTCAGTTAATATGGACACACTACCTCTGACTTAGAGCCCCAGGAAACACTGGGGAGCTGTGGGAGGCCTCTTGGAGGCCAATAAGTTCAAATTAGCAACACCGGCGTGTGCACACTACCGTTATTTCAAAATGACTATTTCAGAATTAGCATTAATCCTTGAGAAAAGCAGAGTTCGAATTCTGTGGTCCCTTAGTCCAGAATAATGGTCTTGGTAGTGTGGACACACTGCTTATAAATTCCAACTTGAGTGGGGGTTATTTTGGAATAAGGTCCTAGTGTAGACTAGGGCTTGATGTGATTTAACAGTTGAAAACAAAGAGAAGAGTCAACATCATGTTATCAGCCAACTAGTGTTCTGCAGACTAGTTGCAGAAACACTATCAAGTGCTCTGTGGACCACACTTTGGCAGCCTCTCTTCTAGTTCAACCTCATGTTATTTGCTTTATATTCTCCCACCCAAAGAACAGGAGATGTGAACATAATGTGATGTTTGTAATGGGCCTACACAAGTAAGGTTGAATGAAGACAAGGTGGCAACAGCAGAAATTGTTTTAACTGGGAACTGCAGTTTGTGAAAGGTGAGCAATACATTAAAATAAGTCATTCCAGTCACAACCTCACTGCCCTTTATTTTCAGTGTTGGAAAATGCTTTTCTATAATATAAATTAACTGGGAACTATCACACAAAGAGTGACCAATTTGTAACCTCCTTTTCTGCCAGTCTATTGGAACAGTCGAATGTACTTCAGGTGTACAGTGGAGAATTGCTGGCAGTAATAAGTAGTAAATTTTTAAACTAGTGTTTAAAGCACATCTGTCAGAAGAGTGTTGTGCATGGCACTTAGCACATCCAACATGATTATTTGGAAGAGGATAAAAAGTGAAATGGGGGCAGGAGAGTGCAAAAAAGGAGATACAAAATGATTTCTTCATTTCCCCTACTTTCCTGTTTCAAAGGCAATAAGATGAAAAGGAGAAATAAAATTGCTAATATATCCTCTATTGTGACTTGCACTGATTTTTAGTGGAAAATGTGATTTTCTTAAAATCAAAACATTCAGATGGATAAATGTTTTGCTGATATTTTCAATTTTCTGTCAAACTGAACTGAAATGTTTTGTTTCAAGTTGGGTCATCCCAAATGAGGTAAGAATTCATTGAAGGAAGGCCCAGGGAAATGGAAAACTGCACAAGTGGGGATTGAAACATTGCTGCTCCTTTCCCTGCATCTCTTGTACATTTCAAAGGAAGAGGCTCAGAGGGGAACCCATGCCAGCAGGTTCCCACGGTCTCTCTCCTTTTGAAATGTACAGGAGCTGCTACAGCTCTTGTATATTTCAAAGACAGAGGTACACTGGACACCTGCTGCCTCTCTCCCTTTGAAATATACAAGCCCTCCTGTACATTTCAGAGGGAAAGAGGCAGAGGGGACTGCTGCCTCTATCCCATTAAAATATACAAGAGCTGCAGGCAGCTCTTGCACATTCCAAAGGGAGAAGCACAGTGGGATAGTGAGCACCCCTTTTATCGACTAATCGAGCAGTTGATGGAGATTCCGTCAACTACTCAATTAGCTGATTAATCAAAATTTAACATCCCTGGTCCAGATCTCTTTCTGCAGTACTCCTTCCTTGGAAGTCATTTCCCATTTTGTATGTTTATAACTGATTGCCTAAGTGGAGTACTTTGCATTTGTCTTCAGTGGATTTCATCCTATTTCCTTCAAACTACTTCTCAAGTTTCTCCAAATGTACTCCAATGCATTTGCAACCCTACCAAGCTTAGTATCATTCATAAACTTTATAAATGTACTTGGTCATTACTTAAATCAGAGGAGTATATAAAACAGAACATAGAACTGATCCTTGCAGGATCCACTTGATATGATGTTCAGATGAAAAGTATCAATACCTTTACTAAAGTCAAGATATCACATCTACCACTTTCCCTCTATCGACAAGGCTTGTTACCCTATCAAAGAAAGCTGTGCTTGACAAATCCATGCTGACCATAATGTCCTTATTATGTCCTAAGTGTCTACAAATTGAATTGTTTGTCTATTCCAGGCACTGAAGCTATACTGACTGGTCTATAATTTCCTGGGTTGTCCTTTTACCCTTTTTTATAAACTGAAACTACATTTGCACTTTTTCATTGCTCTGGAATCTCACCTATCTTCCATAACTTTTTAAAGATAATCACTAATGGCTCAGACATTCCCTCAGTAAGCTCCTTTTAAGTCATTCTTGGGTGTATTTTGAGAGTCCCTGGAGACTTGATACCATCTAACTTGCCTAAGTAATTTTTTGTTCTTTCCCTATTTTAGCTTCTGATCCCACCTCATTTTCACTAGCACTCATTAAGGTATACAACCAATTGTTATTATTTTTTTTGTTTGTTAAAAACTGAAAGAAAAATGCCATTTAGTGTTCAGGCATTTGCACATTTTTTTATTGTTTTACTCCCTCGTTGAGTAATGGGCCTACCCTGTCCTTGCTCTGAGGAAGATCCCTGCAACATCATGCCATGATGCCATAGGGTCCTGCAGAGTAACTGTTCTGGGATGCACTAAATATTAAAGGACAGATTTTTAAACATCTGCAACAATATTATGCCTGCAAAATAGTGATATGCAAATGAATGTGTTTATTATGCTGCACTTCATTTATGTAAACCTGGAGCATAGCCCATATAGACAGTAGAAGTGGGCCACAAATGAACATCTGAAAGACTGTCCCCACAGATTTCCTGTACAGTAAAGATGTATTTTATTGTCATCATGTGTGTCCCCCCTCCCTTTCTAACTGTGTTTCAATTGGCAATAATAATATTATGAATAAAAAGTGGAGGGAGGGCAACAAGTTTGGGGATAAGAATTGAAACTTGTGGGGAAGGGAAACCCTAGATCTTTGATAATATTTTGGGGAAACTATTATTTTTAAATATTTTAGGAAAGAGATCTATTTTAAGAAATCATAAGTGGTTAAACATTTTAAAATCTCCTATGGACTCCAGTATTTTTCCTTATTGCTGTGCTGCTCAGCTCCTATTCTGCCAAATGCATTCACTGCTCACTTTCTCTTCTTTCAACTTGACAGGAGCAGGAGAGCATGTCCATCGTATATTTTGAAATGGATTCTTTACAGGGCTCCCTATGGATTTATTGCATGCATTTGTTCTTGGACTTGGTGTTTTGGGCAACTGCTTCATAGCATCAAAACCATGTGCATATTATCTCTATTTTATAATTTAAAATAAACGTTATGAAGACATGACCTTCAAGCATATCCAAATGCTGAAAGCCCTGTTTAATATTGGTGTGGAACATGTGGGACATATTATGACCAGGGGGAATATTTCAAAAGCAATTCGTTCAAAGCAGATTTAAAGAATCTGGACAGAAAGGTGTGTCTTTTAAGGTACTTTGACTCTTTATTCAGAATGAATACTTATTTTTCTCTCTCTGCCTTTTTAAAAATAGCTTTAAATGAACTTATTGCTGCTATACAAAGGTCTCCAACAAATGCATAAGGTAAATAATCTCCTTGTCTGTTTACCTTCCCGAGCCTGCCTTTTAATTCCCCTATACAACAGGCTACCCAGTACACCTAAAACCAACAAATATTTTTAACTGTTTCTCCAGTTGGCCCATTTAACTGACCCCTAAGTGTATTTGTGACTCACTGACACTATCCAGTATATCATTATCCTTATGTATTAAGGTTTTATAAATAATGTATTTTTCCTTTGTTCCTCTATAAACTCATGAAGGGTAAGTGTTCTATATAAAGGGCAAGGTAAGTTCTCATGTCAGCTAAACATTTCCAAGCACTCAAGAACAATTTGAAGTTGTACTGTATTTTTATATGAAGAAACATTGCATTATTTTTCTACACACATTAACTTGTTCCTCATATTAAAAGGCAGACAAACACTTATCAGGAATGGTCTAGTTATTATTTTGACCTTCCTGAAGCTGGACTTAGGGTTGCCAGGTGTCCGGTTTTCACCTGGACAGTGCAGGAATTATGTCTTCTGTCCATGTAAAATGTCCAATATTTTCTGTTTTTCTTGGACAGAAAGCCAGCAGGGAGCGGGGGAATTTAAAGGTGCAGTGACCTTTTTTTTCCCTCAATAAGTTTGGTTCCCACCCCAACCCCCTTTTTTTTGCTCAGCCAATTTTTCCCTCACCATGTTTGGGACTTTTTATGAAGGTATCTGGCAACCCTAGCTGAACTAGACACAGTGGTTTGGGTTAGATGGCCTAATGATGTCTCTTCTAGTCCTACACTTCTGTGACTGTAGAAATTGATGAGTTCTAAGAACCCTTTTTACCATCTGCTCCTTAAAGAACCCCAAGACCATTTCCTTTTTTTCAAGACAGGAACAAGAAAAAGTAGAAATAGACTGGGCCAGGCACTGCTCTTGCTTTCTTAGGAGGAAAGTCTTTAACTGAGGAGCAGACAGCAGGGTCAGTGCTAGGGTCCCATAGTTGGACAGGGGCAAGTAAAGATTTTGTGGTCTCTAGATGTTGCTACTTAAAAAACAAATAATTTTCCTGGCATTGAGGAGCTACTTAAATCCCCAGAAAATCTTGGATTTGAACAGTTTAAATAAGTAAAATGTGGTTACAGTGTTGATATTTTGTCATCACTTCCACTTCTTCACACTGGTTACCTCTGTACACATTTTTGTCTTTCTGATAGTAATGTGATGCTCTGTGAAGATTGTTTGGCTGAATGATATTTCTTTCCCCTCCACCCCCACCCCCGAGGGATGCTGGCAGCTTCTTCCACCTGCAGAGCAGCTGAGGAGTCACTGCTTTTTTGATAAGAGTCAGGAGCTGGAAGATTGCCTGCAAGTGAGAATAATGAAGGTCCAGCATATCCTCATGTGTAGTCAGAAAGATAGAGAAATTACTATATATGAAGGGGATTTCCTAGCAAACAGAGTTCTAAGCAGTCTTCCTCAGCATCCAATTTTCCTCTTTGTTCTAAAAACCAATTTCTTTTTTTTGAATATTATTTCTATGGTGCCATTCATATTCCATCCTCAGAAAGAAGAGTTTGGTTTATTTAGCTTCAGATGTCAGCAAAGTAGGCTAAATAGGCCACAAAGGTGAATTATTGAAAGTGTCAGTAGGTAGAGAAGCTAGGTTAGCAAGATATCTCTCATTTTGGCTCTTAATTTAATAGCCAACAGATTATTTTGCAAAAAACACCTCACTTCAGTGTGGTTGAAGAGCTTTCAGGAACCAGCATTAAACAATGCAAAACATTGAGACTTCTCTGGACAGCATTACATTACATTTTCCCACTAGCAAATTGATGGAGAACCTGGCAACAGTTTTTAGACATGGATTTTAACAACAAGATTGTGATGGTGCAAAGAATACTGAAGCCATGATGTAGGTGGCATAGTGTTTTGGATCTGTTTTGGATCTGTGATCACACTATTATTGCTACCTGTCTTTGCTTTGTCACCATCTGTGCAGACTACAATTTAACTGCTTGTTAAATATCTTTGCTTCCTGAATGGTCTTAAATAAGCACTCTCCTGCTGTGTGTGTCCTTACACATTTGTATACAAGCTGTGCAGCATTTGTTATATCAGTTAACTCATCAAGTTGAATTATTCAATAGTCATTGTTCCTGATATTTGAAATTATTGACCTCAATCATCTTCAGCTGCATTACAAAAGCAGTGTGAAAATTGATTTTCTATTTAAATTGGAAATTCTTTAATTTTAAATCTATTTTCTTTTCTAAGACAGAATGAAAACAAAGTTTCCAAACTTTCTACAAACCAAAATTCTGAAAAAAATTCTTTTGGATAAATTAAAAAAATATATTCCATTCTGAAAATGCCCTCTTTTTTTTCAAAACTGAAGTGTGTCCTGTAACGGAGTATGACTCACCACCACAGCACCTCCTGCTGGTCTCCTTGGGAATTAGTTCGTTAGCCTTGGAGTATCTTCTGCTGGCTGGTGTCTCGCCTTCAGTAACCTGTATTCTGCACTTGCTGCCCCATGTTGCTCCAGGCTCATGGTGTACTTTCCTCCTCATAGTACAGGTTGGACCTCTCAGAGAATTTGCCAGACCAGAGCACGTCTCCTGCTACTGGCTGTCCAGACCACTTCCCTCCCTGCTGTTGGCCCCAGCGGCCCTTGCCTGCCAGGCTGCTGCAGGCCTATTCTTGGGCCCCAGCAACCTGGACTGCCCTGGCTCCAGCCCCACTCTCAGAGCAGTTGTGTCCCTGGCCCTAGCCCCGCTATTGGGGCTGGCATGGCTGCTGTGTCTCCAGCCCTGGCCCCGCTAGTGGAGGTGCTGCGGCTACTGCAACTCCAGCCCCGTTCAGGGCTACCGCAACTGCCACATACCCGGCCCTGCTTCTAGGGCTGCTGTGGCCCCTGCTGTGCTACCAAGGTGCAGGTCCCAGACCTGCTGGGCACCAGGCAGCCAGCCCTCTTGCCACTGGGATGCCCAGCCAGGACTTCCTGGTCCAGGAACACCCATGATCTTACTGGGACACAGATGTTTCTGGATGAGGGAGTCTTGGTTTTGGGAGGTCCAACCTGTACTGTCCTATAGGTATGCACTTGCACTCTGGGGTCCTCTCCTACCAGGGAACTCCAGTCTCCAATACCCATCTTGCTTCAGTGACCTATTGCCAATCAACCTCTAACTGCTGCCCCAAGGGCAAACTGCAGTCTGAAATAGCCACTCATCATTGGCAAGGGGTTGTATCTTCTACCTTCTGTAGCTCTGACTGCCTCCGTGCACCCCTAATTGGGCCCTAATAGGCAGCTATATGCTGCAGCTGCTTGCCACGCAGCTCCAGCACTTTCTAATGGTTGGGTTTAAATTTTGGCTGGGCCAGTGCAACGCAGATGCCCCCATCACATATCCAAATCAACATTTTCCTAAATGTTTTGATTTTGGTGAGGCTGACATAGTTAGCCAAAAAAATCATTTTGACAAAAATGTTCTGACTAGCTCAGCACATCACTCATGTGGCGTGAAAAAGTGTTGTTTGACCAAAGGCACTACTTTTCTAATTTTGGAGCTGATTCAAGCCCTATAACTTTTGACACCCCATCTGTTTTTTGAAGTACTTTGTACTTTATACTGCTGTGTGATGTGCAGCGATACCACATAAGGGGATGACTGAAGGGAGTTTGTGTTAACATTGCCAGTGTGAGTAATCAAATCTTGTTGATTTTTCAAGGCTTCATGTTTTCTCAGGAAAAAAAAAATCCGTGGGTTTATCTTTCAGTGACTGATGTTTGGTTACTTAATGTTGCAACAGAAGGTTTCACATTCTAGGTAGCAGGCACTTCAGCCCACACTGCATATTGTGATGGTGAGTTAATCAATAAGAAATCACAGGTCAGTGTACTTGTCATTTCCACATTGTTTTTTCCTTTCTGAGGTGTCCTTGGGAAAACTTGCTGCAATCCTTTTCACAAAGTGATCCTCCTCCTGACTATCCCCTGCTAGACCAAACGTCTTTCTCAGGCAAGGATGCCAGCTCCCTCTGGCTTTCTGCTTATGGCCTTGTAACCCTCATGCCTCGGGTTTTCTCATTTGTTGTCCCCTGAAATTAGTACCCCTTAGGCTGGGGGGAGGGGGAGGGGGGAGAGAGAATTCTGATGCAGGAGGGCTTGTGTTAACCCTTCCCAGAATTCAGCAGTGATGCCTGCTCCATCTGGCTCTCTGCTTTTGGCTCTCTGACCCTGACCCTCACCCTTGTCCTTGTTATTTTATTTGTTGCCTCCCAAACTTACTTGAGCCTGGGGCTCAGTAGCTTCTTCCCTTAGGCTGGGGGAAGGGCAGGCTTGAACCCATCTATTCTCCTGGGAACTCAACAGGGTGCGGTGGTGCTAGGGAGTAGAAAAAGCAATGAGTTACTTGAGAGGCTTCTCTGCCTCTCTGTTCCAGCAGCTTTGGAGCAGGCAACCTGAATGAAGGAAGCTATCTATCAGGGAGCACTTGCATCCTAACTAGGAAGTTTCCTTCTCCCCTGCTATTGTCTTCAGTCTTAAAGACGTGAATTTTCCACAGAGTAGCTGGAAGCCTCTTTCCCTGTGTAATTCTTGTACATGGGGGACAAAACAGAAGGAAAAGGTTAAAAGGAAGACAAAGAAATGGACAGTACCTGAGAAGAAGTGGATGGAGGGGTTAAGAGACTGGGGAAGTCAAAAAGCTCTCCACATAATCACTCTCAATAAAGAGTTCAATCTGTTGGACAAGAGGTATAGAATGTAGAGTGGGGAAACTGACGTGGGACCTCTTCTGAGATTATAAAGATGCCTTCGGAAGGTAGCCCTGTCTTAGCTTGCCTATATTATTGAACCCTTTCAGGCAAGCTACCAGACAAACTCTTCTTTAGTTCAGCTATACCTCTCTTTGGGGCTAGATTTATTAAAATAAAATTATTCTCAAAATAAAATTCTCAAAACCCCTATGAAATCTATACTCACAGGACAGCCTGCCCTGAAACCTGATAGTTTTCTAGTAATACCTACTTACTCCCAGATGTCTGCCCACCTGATGCAGCTTCTTGCTGCTCTTAATGGAGGAATCTGCTCATCTTCACCTACTAATTAACCCCTTAACTCATCCTATGTGTGCTAGGCAGGGCTAATTGGATGGAGATGGTTGGTTCCAGTTTTCCAATCTTAAAAGGGGCAGGCCCCTCAATTACAGTGTATAAGGACAGAATGGAGAGTTCATGTTGTTGAATAATTTCTTTCCTTTTTCCTTTCCTTTCCTTTCCTTAAAGCTTGCCCATTCTCATGGTGTTTGAGTTTGTAGCCATACTAGCAGGCTACATCTACACTGGCAGCTTCTCGCGCAAGAACTCTTTTGCAGAAGAGTTCTTGGGCAAAAACTCTTCCACAAGAGAGCATCTACACTGGCATGTGCTTTTTGCGCAAGAGATGTGCTTGATTTTACACATGGATTTTCTGGAAATACAGTAAATTGTAAGGTCCTGGCAACTCATGACTATCTCAGAGATTGATAAAAACTTCCTGCTGACTGCATTGCTGGGGGGGAGGGGAAGAGGGGGAGTTGTCTTCTAGATCACTTCATTACCGATGATTTGTAAATGATTCTTTGAAGCTTTGTATTGGTTTCAGCTGCATTGCCTTTTAAACTCTGCAACTCATCTTTGTGAAACCTTGCAATGCTGTAATCTTTGTAAAATATTGCAATTTTGTAACTCTCAGAAACTTTGCTTTATAAATTAAGAAAATTACTGTAAACTTGGTGCTTGTTGAGCTTTGCAACTTTGTCATCTTCGTAACTCTGAGCCACTTTGCTTGTAACTTGCTCTAAACTGCATTCTCCTCTGAGATATGAATGTGTGTGAGTGGGGACTATTATGTGTTTGGGATTAGAAACTATAAGGCTGCGCACCTGAAGCCAGGTGATGAGTCATCAGACCAAGTAAGGAGACTGCTGCTCTGCTGGATCAAGGAAAGTCTGGGAATGCTCCCTCGTGAGGAATGTGGATGAGTCACAGGGGTTGTACAGAGGCAATAGAAGGAGAAAGGATGTGATAGAAACCCTCTCTCTCTTTCTGAGAAGTGCCTCTTCTTGCAGCCAGGAGTGGCCCGAGACCGCCCAAGGCAGAAGACGAGATCGGCGCCCCTGCCTGCACGGCCGTCAATGGCCGTGATGTAATCACGGGGTGCCCGTGTCCAGCAGACAGACCCTCCAGAATCTATGTGCCTTGGCTCCTTCTGCAACCCATTTGCCTGTGTAAATGAGTGAGTTCCTGAGGGCAGGAATGAATGTGTGTGAATGAGTGAATGAATGAAGGTGTATATGTTTGTGTGTGTGAGAAAGCTAGTTCCCCTTTAGTTTAAACCTTTGAACAGTTGCTGCATGTAGGCACTACAAAAGTCAGTGGACTTTCCAGTCTTATCACTAGTCTAGCCTTGCGTATTGAAAGTGAACAGATGAATAAAAGCCTGCACTGAATTACTAGCCAGAGCTCTGATTCGCCCTGCTGCAGAAGTTAGAAGTTATTTTACTATAGGCCGAAAGTTATATAACAACAAAAGTGTTTTTAAAAAAAGCAGTAAGAAAACTGACTGCTGCATTAGTGCTAAACACAGATTGTTCCATCAATCACTTTGAGGGAGCATTTCAGTCCTTTAATGGCATTAAAATGAGGAAGAGTTTACTGTTAAACTGACTCCAGCAAGTGATAATGCCTGCAGATAATTTTAATGCGCTACAAAATGCTCCATGCTGAAAATATATATGGGTAGAAATCAACTGATATTTTCTGTGCGTCCCTGCTATTTATCTATGTAATTTTGATGGAACCACTAAAAAGCCAGACAGCAATAAGTTCAACAAATACTTATAGCCCATTTTAAAAATGAATTTCCATTAGCCTGCTGCCATTCAATCCACTAGAAATTGGAAAGTAGTTGAACAAACTTAGTACCACAGTGGCTGCTTCAAGATAGCAAAGGATGCTTAAAGGTAAATGGATATAATTTTTCCAGCTCTACATACATAACTTTTCTGAAAAGATAGCTCCATATTCAAACAGTGATTGGCCATTTAGCTAGATTTTTGCTGAGAAAAAATACCACTTTCTTTGTTTAGTGCTGGGATATCATACATTTGTGTACAGATTCAGATCTTTTTGTGCAAAGCACAAATGTCTACTCTAGACACATTAGTACTAGTCAGGTTCAGCTGGTTAGATTGCTCAGTATATTTTCCTTAGGGTAAGATTTGGATTTGAGCGCACATGTTATTTTGTGGAAAGACCCACAAGTCTCCCTCTGCAAGTTAGGGTAGCAGAGGAATTCCAAGCTTTCACTTTTTTTTTTAATTCCAAACCCAGCTATGTTTGGAGATGTCATCCTAGAGGGCAGGGCTCCAGTAGAAAGATTGATGGCCATAGATCAAGTTTCCTGGCCAAGTACTAGGAGGCAGAGAAGAGAAGTGGAGGACAGGATAAAGCAAAAAAAAAAAAAAACAAAACAAAAAAAAAAAAAAACCCCGAAGTTGGGCCAGGGAAGGAAAGACATGGCAACAACTGGTATATGGAAAGAAAAGGTGAGTATACGGGAGGGGCTGTCACGTTGCTGAATTGGAGGGAAGCAGCCAGATCGCTGCTGCACCCCTAGGTGGGGGTGTTGGCCCCAGAAATTGGTATGGGGGGAGCCATGTGGGGTATTGAATGGGAGCTTATTGTTTGTTAATCTTATGTACACTATTTATGTGAGTATATAATGTCTGTGTGTGTGGGTAGGAATCTGTAATCTGTGTGGAAGCTGAATATTTCTGTGAATGTGCTTAAGCATGGCTATGGACAGGCTGAGTAGCAAAGCCCTGTGGAACAATGACTCTCAATAGGCTATGGACACACCCAAAGAATAGGATTTGTCACCTGAGGGCAGCCAGCAGGAAACATAGAGATTGGCCTCTGACCAGGTGACTTGCTGCATACAAGAAGAGGCCAGGAAGGGAATAAAAGAGGCCATGTGGTCGAGGCCATTTGGTTCTCAGCTCAGCACTTCATCCCAGAGGCAGCACTGCAGGGATTGAAGAGCCCGGAAGACCTGGGAACCCATCCTGATCGTAGGATGTGCAATAAGGACTTTTAACCAGCAGCTGCAACACCTCTGCTAGAGCCTGCATCGAGAACTGGGAGATTCGGTGCATGTAACGTACTGTACTTTAATAACCTTACTCTCATGCTTTTCTTTCTTGTGATAATAAACCTTTAGATATAGATTCTAAAGGATTGGCCCAGCGTGATTTGTGGGTAAGATCCAGAGGGTAAATTGACCAGGGATCTGTGGCTGGTTTCTTGGAACCGGACAGAACTTGTTCGGGGTAGGTGGGATTGGGTGCTAGGACCCCCCACCTGTGTATAGGCCCGGGGCCATCTGGGGCACGGATATTGCTGGGGTGTCGGAGGGGTTTTGCTCGGGAGGCTGCAGGCAGGCTGCTGAAGCGCTCTGTGAGACTGGTTTGTGGCCTGTTTGGAGAGGTCGCCAGTCAGGGGGACTGTAAAGAGCCCCGGATTTGAGCAATTCGCCCTGAGCGGACGCCCTAAGCTGTGCCCAGACACGGCCCGGTCTGTCACAGGGGCTATTCTTGATTTAGTCCTAAGTGGAGCGCAGAATCTGCTACAAGAGGTAAATATAACTGGACTGCTTGGAAATAGTGACCATAATGTAATATAATTTAACATCCCAGTGGTGGGAAAAACACTTCAGTAGCCCAACACACTAGCATTTAATTTCAGAAAGGGGAACTACACAAACATAAGGAAGACTAATAAGGGGACTAATTTAGCTATAACTACTCAAGAGAGATCTTGGGGTCATTGTGGATAGTTCTCTGAAAACATCCACTCAATGTACAGCAGCAGTCAAAAAAGCAAATAGAACTTTAGAGATCATTAAAGAAGGGATAGAGAATAAGACAGAAAATATCTTAATGCCTCTATATAAAACCATGGTATGCCCAAATCTTGAATACTCTGTACAGATGTGGTCACCTCATCTCAAAAAAGATATATTGGCATTAGAAAAGGTTCAGAAAAGGGCAACAGAAATCATTAGGGGTTTGGAACGGATCCCATATGAAGAGAGATTAAAATGGTTCGGACTTTTCATCTTAGAAAAGAGGAGGCTAAGAGGGAATATGATAGAGGTCTATAAAATCAGGACTGGTATGGAAAAAGTGAATAAGGAAAAGTTATTTACTTATTCCTACAATATAAGAACTATGGGTCACCAAATGAAATTTATAGGTATCAGGTTTAAAACAAACAAAATGAAGTTTTTCTTCACTCAGACATAGTCAACCTGTGGAAGGCTAGGATTTTAACAGGGTTCAAAAAAGAACTAGATAAATTCATGGAGGTTAGGTCCATCAATGGCTATTAGCCAGGATAGGTAGGAATGGTATCCCTAGCCTGTTTCTCTGGAGGTGGATGACAGGTGAGGGATCACATTAGGATTGCCTGTTGTTCCCTCCCTCTGGGGCATCTGGTATTGGCCAGTGTCGGCATATAGGATATTGGGCTGAATGGATCATTGGTCTGACCCAGGATGGCCGTTTTTATGTTCTTAAGTTGGAGACACTTTATTGATTTTGTATGGAGAGCAGGACAAATGACCACAATCTTTTTCATTCAGGGCACCAGTTCACCTAGGAAAGTTCTATCTTCTCTATGTAATAATTGCAAGTAATCCTGTGGCACCTGAGGTACGTCTACACAGCAGTGTTATTTCTGAATAACTGTTATTCCAAAATAACTGCTTGTATTGTGGACACAGATTAAGTTATTTTGACATAATGTCAAAATATGTCAAGCTGGAGGACTTCTTGCTTTGATTCCTGTAACTCTCATGTTACAAGTAGTAAGGGAAGTCAGGGGAAGAGTGCTCTCTCTTTGACTACGTGCTGTGTAGACAGAGCCGAAAGCTGAAATAAGCTATTCTGACTTAAGCCATGCAATTGATGTAGCTCAAGTTGCATAGCTTATTTCAGCTTTAGCCCTACTGTGTAGATGTGCCCTAAGAGACTAGCAAAAATATATATAGATATTATAGATTATAGATTATAATTTGTTAGTCTCTAAGGTGCCACAGAACTACTTGTTTTTAACGTTACAGTCTAATACAGCTACCCCTCTGAGACTTATATGTAATAATCAGGGCTTGCCAAGTGGTGGTGAGCTGTGCTCGTCAGCTGCACGAAAGCGCATGCAACGCATGAGCAGATCGCGCTGAGCATTCGCTGACAGTGCTGTGCAGCTGCACCGGGCTAAAATCTACTTGCCATGGGCAAGTAGATTGCCTGATTTGTCGAACCCTGGTAATAATAATTACCTTATCGGTCTCTAAGTGTCAAGATTCACTATGGGCCAGATATCTTGTATGCTGATATTGAGGGTGTTAATGGAGTTATTTAAATTTAAACCAGATGATCCTGTAGCCCTATAAATCTGAAGGCAGAAATTACTCTTCTGGCACTGCAAGTGCAAATTGCCAACATGTAATTATCTCACAGGCCATTTTTTGATAGAGTGAATACAGAGTAACAGAATCACTTCCATGCCTTTCTTAACTCTAGCTGCCACAGGTCAAAGAGCCGATAAATCACTTGGTATAGCTTAGGAGTCATCCATTCGACACTCTATAAGGAACTGAAATAGTCTATCGACTGGGAGTGGTCACTAAAGACTTACTATATAGGCTTTAAATTGATGGCATATATATCCTTACTATATAGGCTTAAAATTGATGGCATCCTGCACTTTCTATGGATTTAAGTCTGGCAGACACGCATCCATTGTACAGTATATATGTTTAGTATTTTATTGTCAAATATATACCATGGCCTTCAGGTTTTCTTTTTTACTCTTTTGATTTGATTCTCCCATTAACTCAGATACGTTTTTTAACATTTAAGAAGTAATGACAAACTAAACCTTGCTTTAAATCTTAGCAGCTATGTTACATTCATCTGCTTAATGATTTTGAGCTCTCTTTTGCAAAGCTATTACTGAACTGAACTGATATGTTTGCCCAAGGGAGAAAATGGTGCCTGATAACTATACAGGTCAATATGAAACTATCCTGTTACATAGACCATTCAGGACTACCATTAAGAAAATGGCAGGGGGCCAAAAAAGCACTCAGCAGTGAGGTCTGTCCATATCTGTTCTGTAAACTATAGAGTTTGTGGCTTTGATTCTCCTCTTCCTGACTTCATTGTATATCAGGGTCATGCAATGGAAGTCAATGGAATGAGAAAGCCCCTACATACTACAATTACAGTCATAATTTATAACCAATTAAAGGCACATATTGTTTGAGATTTTCAGATCTCACTAAGCAATGCAGTCACACAGTGCCCATTAATTTCAATAGGAATTTGGCAGCCAAATCCACAGCACCTTTACAAATTTCAGACAATAAATTGAAATGGCAGAAAGTGATCTAGGGGTTATAGTGGACCACAAGCTGAATATGAGTCAGCAGTGTGATGCTGTTGCAAAAAAAGCAAACATGATTGTGGGATGCATTAACAGGAGTGTTGTGAGCAAGACACGAGAAGTCATTCTTCCGTTCAACTCTGCCCTGGTTAGGCCTCAGTTGGAGTATTGTGTCCAGTTCTGGGCACCACATTTCAAGAAAGATGTGGAGAAATTGGAGAGGGTCCAGAGAAGAGCAACAATGATTAAAGGTCTAAAGAACATGACCTATGAAGGAAGACTGAAAGAATTGGGTTTGTTTATTTTAGAAAAGAGATTGAGGGGGGACATGATAGCAGTTTTCAGATATGTAAAAGGGTGTCATAAGGAGGAGGGAGAAAACTTGTTCATCTTTGCCTCTGAGGACAGAAAAAGAAGCAATGGGCTTAAACTGCAGCAAGGGAGGTTTAGGTTGGACATTAGGAAAAAGTTCCTAATTGTCAGGGTAGTCAAACACTGGAATAAATTGCCCAGGGAGGTTGTGGAATCTCCATCTCTGGAGATATTGAAGAGCAGGTTAGATAAATGTTTATCAGGGATGGTCTTGACAGTATTTGGTCCTGCCATGAGGGCATGGGACTGGCCTCGATGACTTCTCGAGGTCCCTTCCAGTCCTAGTATTCTATGATTTTATGAAATGGTTATAATTAATTTAATTCAGTTTCTGTCCACACACAGCTGCTTTTCTGCCATCACAACCATGTTTGCAATCCTCACTTGCTACTTACCTTAACTGCTCTTTGGGCAAATTTAGGCAGCTGTCCCATACTTCCTTTGTCCCAGGCTTCCTCAATTAAAGCAAAACCAGCAGCACAGGCAGCAGTGCAGTAAGGGCCGCTTTACCAAACTGACAGCTGAGAGAGCATGTCTACCAGGAGACTCTGTAGATACTTAAGGCAAATAAAATAAAAGTGTAAACTAGGTATACATAAATTAAAGCTCACTAAAATCTCATATGGTCATTTTCATTCCAAAGTGGTTTTAGTTAAGTTTCTTAAGTTTCTTTCTATAGCCATAGAAAGGTAAGGACCAGCCAGACTGATGACACTGATATGGGGTGTGGTTTATATTGTGGAAATAGTGAGCTAAGCTACAACTATGTGGCGTGCAGATAAAACTATGTTAAAGCCAGTCTATTTGGTTAAAGTTTGTATTGCTGACCCGGGTATGATTTATGAAGAGAGGCTAATGGGAAATATACATTTCAACTTGGCATGTGGTGGTAGAGGGAGGTGATTGTACAAGATTTCCATGGAAGATTTGTAGCTTGCTATTAGCAGTGTGTATGTGGTGGCCAAGACATTTGGGATATGTCTAGATGGCAGACTTCTTTCAGAAGAAGCTTTTCTGGAATAGATATTCCAAAAAAACTTCTTCCGAAAGAGAGCATCCACACTGCAAAAGCACATTGAAAAAGCAATCTGCTTTTTTGACAGATAGCATCCACACCAAATGGATGCTATCTCGCATGTAAGCTGTGATTACTATGGGAAGAATGGCCACCAGGGCACCTGTGCTTTTTCCTCTTTCCTCTTCTTTTGAAAGAACTCCCTCTTCCCCATCCACACATGCCTTTTTCTAAAAGAACGCTTTCAGAAGAAAGCTTCTTCTGCATAGAATGAGGCTTACTAATGCTAGAAAAACCCCTCTGTTCTTTAAATTTACTTTTGAAAGAACACAATTGCATTGTGGACGTTATTCAGGATTTTTTGGAAAAACGGCTATTTTTCCAGCAAAACTCTGTAGTGTAGACATACCCTTGGAGTGGTTTGGTGAACAGACATGTGAGATTAAGGATCAATATCCCTGTTTCTTTTTGGGTTTGCCTCTTATAAGTTTATGTGATCCTTACAAAAGATTCCAGCAGCAAGTGAGGGGTTAGCAATTATTCAAGAGAGAATCAAAAAAGAACACGAGTAAATCAAAATGTTTTAAAATTGATATTAATGCACCATTAATTTTGAGAGTTTAAATAAATACAAGTTGGAAAATTTAAAGTTAATCTAGTTGACAACTAGCATAGAAAATTGCTCAGGTTGTGTGATCAGATAACTGAAAAACTTTTGATTATGTTCATATAAGCTGAAATTTATCCATAGTGCAGTGGGTCAATATAAGGTCTACCATAACACTTAAACTTCACACTCTGGAGAGAGATTCTGCTGTTGGACTGAATATATACAATTGCTTGTATGATTCATATATGCAAGAATCACCACTCTGCCCCCGTATAGTCTGTATGACGGGTTTTTTTTTCATATACACATTTTCAGATGCAAACATTTTTAAATTTATATCAAGGACCTAATTTTTCCTGTAGTCAAATTTCAAATAAAAAGCTTTCTACATTTTTAAAATGAAAACTCATTTTGTTTACATAGTTCATTTGCAGCTCTGTTCAGCTTTTAAAAAGTGTCTGATGTTAAGCTATTGTTCACCACTTTCTCAAACAAATTTTGAATCATTCTTCATAAAGTAAATAAACATTTATTCTGACAGCTTTTGTATCTGATCTGGCTGAATAATTCTTTCCCAAAATATTTGTCACAGATTCTTGAATAATGATTTTTTATTGAATAATGATTTACGGCTAAATGCTTCCCCTATTTAGATTTACTTATGAAGCTTAAGCTTACATCTAAAAAATTTTAAAAAAATATTGAGATATAGAACCCTCCTGAAATGGAATGGAAATTGTAAAATATCTTGTATAACTGAACCTTTTAATCCAGTAATCCTTTTGTTTAATGCTGTAATTAAAAAGTGGGAGTATTCCTTCCAGAAGATTATAATGGGAGATGATGGCATGAGGACAGGGTGGGCAAATACCGACACACAGGCCAAATCCAGTTCCCTAGGGTTATTCCTTGGCAGGCTGCCACTGCTAATTTACCATGTGCCTTTGCAGGAACTTGCAATTGCAGCTCCGACTGGCTGCAGATCAACATTCCCGACCAATGAGAATTGCCGGAAGGGGTTCACTCTGGTGAACTGCTGCCTTTTTATTACTCACCCCATGTTAGGGCATACAACTCATTGCAGTATACTATCTTGTGAACTGGAGAAATTATAGAGAAGGAATTTGAGAGAGGTTCTAGTGTCAAAGAATGGACTTCATGTGTGTATACAAAACCAAAACAGGGTGAATATTGTGCTAAACAAACAAACTGGAAAGCATGTGTTACTGTTTTATGTATTCTCCATGTAAATTATCAGTTTATATAAGTAAATATGAGAGGTAATCAACACATTGGAGTCTCTTAACCAATTCTGTATCCTTCTAGTTAAAACATGCTTGTATACAAAGGACCAAAGTTAGTTGCTCTTTCTTCCAGAACATAGCCCCCATGAAAATCCGGACCAAAATACACAGTGTGCTACTATCTCAACTCCTTAATTAAAACTTATACACATATGTATATTATTTATTTTCAAAAGAAAGCAAGATGGCATCCCTGGGAGTAATGTGTGATGAGTCACTATGTCATTACAATTTTTTAAATGGCATAATGTTCACTGGTTTGTAACTGAGGAATACGGAGTTGCAGGCAGTCCCAATTGGCATGTCTGCACTTGCCATATGTTTGCATTTCTCACTAAAGTGTATCTATCAAAAATGCTGACAAGCAGCACTAATCAAATTATAGCCAAAAGGATTTTGTTATGGTTCTGATATGAAGCTTCCAGTAAATGTCTCATGGGAGAAATGGAGATGACTGCAATAGTGCTTAGGAGTTGTGGGAATGCATCACTGTAGGCAATGAGATTTGCATTAGCTATGTGCATGGGTGCTGAGATTTGGCTGTAAACTACCTGCCAGAACAGTGATACTCAGACCTCAATGGTGCAAGAGCCAAATTAGTGATCAACATTACTCAAAAGAATATTTATTTTATATATATTCATTTTCACAGTAAAATGATTGATCCAATACTATTATTTTATCAGCTACAGTTGGTTGTTAACGTAGTAAAGGGACCCAGACTGGTTAATAATTTACATTGGTTAATAGATTGATTTACAGTGTTTTAATAACGTGCTGCAAAGAGCCACAGGAGACACATTAAAGAGCTACTTGAGGCTCACAACTCTCAGTCTGAATATCCCTGAGTTACTGGAAGAGATGAATTCAACTTACCCCTTCTGTGCTGCATTTGGTTACAGCTTCTAGGATGCAGAATAAGACATTGCATTCTTGTCAAGTGCTGTGATGTCAGCATGTCAAATAAAGTAGCTATAGGTAGCGCTTGATCATTATATTACAGCCATCCTCAAAGCGTGAATTGGGACCCCAAAGGGATTGCCAGGACTGGTGTCAGACTTAACTAGGCCCAAGCCCAAACCCAAGCCCAATCTTCCAGGGCCAAAGCCTAAGCCTCATTGCTCAGGGCTGAAGCTGAAGCTTGAGCCACACTGTCTGAGCTGAAGGTTAAGGGGCTTCAATCCTGGATGGCAGGGCTCAGTTTATAGCAGGGGAGGGCAATAAAATGGTGGTGGTTCACCAGGGTTAGTCCTTGGTGGGCTGCTGCCACTATATTTACCTGCACCTCCTCAAGTATGGGCAATCACAGCTCCCATTGGCCAGGAATGGCAATCCATGGCCAACGGGAGCTGTGGCGGGGCAAGTAAATAAAGGGATGTGGGGGCTATCCCTAGCAGACTGGATCTAGCCTGTGAGCTGGTAATTACCTACCCCTGGTTTCCAGGCCCCACACCAAGGTGTGAAGCCCCTGGCTTTTGGCTTTGACCCTCCTGCCTGGAGTGGCAGGGTTTGGATGGGCTCAGGCTTCCTTTCTGCTTCCTGAGGTCATGTAATAATTATTGTCAGAGTGCAATGATGTTTAAGGACCTGTTATATAATATTGTATATAAAAAAAGAACTAGCATGCAAATTGGCACTTATACAGTTCAGTGCTATAGTGAGTAGTTGCCATGTTAATGTGAACCTTTGGTACCACTAACCCTATGGATCCCATTTAAAGTTCCAGTGCTCAAAATAAATCTGAAACAGCCAACAGACAAGGTAAGGTGGATACAATAGTATTTGAAATGTAGTTTTGTGTACCCAGTCCCAAAAGACCTATGAGTCCTTTAAAGAAGAAGAAGCAAAAAAAAAAAAAACCCTAACAATCTCTCTTTACCTGTTTATACCACTACAGGGTTAGGCGGTAATTCCTGGTAGAAGACACATAGGCTGTGTCTAGACTGGCAAGTTATTCCACAAAAGCAATTGCTTTTGCAGAAAAACTTGCCAGCTGTCTACACTGGCCGCTTGAATTTTTGCAAGAACACTGACGATCTCAGGTAAGAAATCAGTGCTTCTTGTGGAAATACTATGCTGCTCCCATTCGGGCAAAAGTCCTTTTGCGCAAAAGTTTTTGAGCAAAAGGACCAGTGTAGACAGCTCAGATTTGTTTTGTGCAAAAAAGTCCCGATCGCGAAAATGGCGATCGGGGTTTTTTTGTGCAAAAGTGCGTCTAGATTGCCACGGATGCTTTTCCGCAAAAAGTGCTTTTGCGGAAAAGCGTCCATGCCAATCTAGACTCTCTTTTCCGCAAATGCTTTTAACGGAAAACTTTTCCATTAAAAGCATTTGCGGAAAATCATGCCAGTCTAGACGTAGCAATATACTTTATAAATTAAAAGCAAATTTCCATACCAACAAGGTATGCACAACAGGATTAAGGGATCAATATTTAAAATGAAATGCTTAAAAAACTGAGCACAGCTTTGTTATAAGGTTAAGGAGTCTAATAGGTTTTTGTGTATGTGATAGGGATAATTATCCGTGCACATTTGGCTTATGCATTTCAGATGTTATTTTGGAAAATGTTATTTTTTTTAAAAAATGTTTTTTTTCTGAAAATCAAGTATTTCAAGAATTTGTTTTGTAAACAAGATAACATTAGATGTGCTTCTTCACTAACTTTATATGCCTGTGTTGTGACAAGTAAAACACAGCTGCATTTGTCATGCCATGTCTTTTTTACCAGTTTATCTTCACTTGATGTGCTGCTCCAGGGAGACAGCACAGTGGAAGATGTGGAAAATAACAAATGTGTACTCCACAAATAATTTTTAAAACACTCTTTGTATTTATTATTTTGGCAGGGGTTTTGACTTTTAAAACCCAAGCCCACACCAGTCTTTGTGCATAAAACTTACATAAATAATACAAAATCCTCACTGAATTTCTGTTGTAATCTTATTTTAGGAAGAGAAGGAAGGGGGTTGTTCTGTATGGAATGGATAGCGGGTTTGCCTTTGGTGGCATTTGGACCTTATAAGATAATTAACAGTGTCCCAGTGAATTCCTGGGGACATCCAGTCACATCAGGAGCCCTAGTCCTCTGTTGCAATAATTGGGCTTAGAAATTTACCCTGATTGTGAGATCAGTTGTGGGAAAGTGGATAAAAGTTTATGAAAAGTACCAATCACATATTACAACAATTGTTGACAGAAAAATGTGCAAAAGAGAGACAGAAGCCTGAATTAATTTAATTTAGAGCCCATTCAGTCCACCAGTATTAATACAATCCTTTCCTCCTGACTATGGCAGTGTATATTAAACTTGAACTGTAATGTCATAACTCATGGGCTTTCTTGCCAAAGCCTACCTCTACAACTGCCTTTCTCCTTAGAGGTGGGATTCACAGCATGAAGGAATAAAGACAAGCTAATGCTCACACATTCTGAGTTATCTTTAGTGTGGATTCCCCTGGCTTGTGTACCCCCTCAACCCAACATGTCATGATGAACCTCCCATGCAACCCATGGCTAGGATGGGCAATAACAGAAGGCGATATGTTCTCTTTTTGCACCGTCTGGCTGAAAATCCAACAGGCTTTTGTCCCTTCTAATTATGGAAGCGGAGGCAATAATTTGACACTCACATCCCTACTATTTACTATATAGACACAGTTTTCTAAATGAACAACTGGGCCTTTGGCTTTGTAAAAATACAGCGAAAGACCATTGATTCTCCTTGATATGTACATAGAAGTCCCACTGGCACCAATAAGAATTTTTGTCAACATGTGTGGATGCTCTGTGGGTCTTTGTCCTGAGCCCAGAATGGCAGAGATTATTGCCAAATATGTTTGGAAAATCTAGAGTAATTTGTTATTGATGTTGTTACAAGGTTGATACTAAATAAATAATTGATGCCCAAGGCCGCATTTCAAAGGGGAGTCATGAAGCCCAGGGTCAGATGGGGACTCCCCAGCTGATCTTGGGCTCTGCGCAGCATTTCCCCAGAACCCGGAGTTCCACTGCCATGGGGATCCCAGGATCAGCTGAGAGTCGCCAGCCGACCCCAGGCTCCAGGGCTGCCCCTTTAAAATGCTGCTGCTAATGTTTCAAAGGGGCATTTGCTGTGGAGACTGGGGTCAGCTGGGGACTCCCAGCTTATCCTGGGCTCCCTGCAGCAGAAGAAGCTGGGGTCAGCTGGGAACTCTCCATCTGGCGACTCCACAGCTGACCCTGGGTTCCGCTGCCGCAGATCAGCTGTGCTGCTGCTGCCCCTTTAAAATGCTGCCTCTGCACGCATTTCAAAGGGGCAGCCCTGGAGCCTGGGGTCAGCTAGGGAGTCCCCAGATGATCCTGGGTTCAGCGAGGCATTTCCCCAGAACCCGCGGTCAGCTGAGCTGCCCCTTAGAAGTGCCGCTGTGGCACTTCAAAGGGGCAGTGTAACGTGGAGCCTGGGATCAACTGGGGAGTCCCTAGCTGACCCTGGGCTCCACTATCCCTTTGAAATACATGAAGATGGCATTTCTAAGGGGCAGCTGCCACACAGCTGATCTACAGCTCAGCTGTGAGGCGGCTGCCCCTTTGAAATGCCACCTCTGTGCATTTCAAAGGGTCACTGGAGCCCAGGGTCAGCGGAGCCCAGAGTCAGCTGGGGACTCCCCAGCTGATCCCAGGCTCCACGTTGCACTGCCCCTTTGAAGTGCCACAGTGGCATTTCTAAGGGGTAGCTCAGCACTGATGCCTGTGATTAACGCATTAAAATGTAATGCATTAATCTTGGACTGAGTTAATCACAGGCATTAACAAATTTCAGTTGACAGTCCTAAATTTTTACTTTTTTATTTTCATTAATTGCAAATGGTATGTTTCTCAGGTGTATATATATAAAAGTATATAATATCTGGTAATATATAAAAATGGTAATATATAAAAGTATGGCTATGTGCTTTTGAAACTGCCACTGGGCAGGTTTGTACCTGGGACCTTCAGAGCTTAGTGTAGGAACCTTTACAGCTTGAACTATAAAGCTAGCTGGCTCTTTGCTTAGACCGTAGAGCTCCCTTCTTCTTATCTCTTGCTATAAGTGGTCCAAGTGCTACTATATGGGACATCACTAAGGCTACGTCTACACTGCCGGTTTTGCCAGCAGTGAATATGCAAATGAGGCATGGATTAGCATATTGTTGTACCTCATTTGCATAATTTCTGCAAACCGTTTTGCTCAAAGGGTTTTTGCAGAAAAAAAAGTGGTGTGGCCATTTTTTCTTTTTGCGCAAAAACCTCTTTTCCTGTCAGATAAGTAAATCTCCTTTTTGGGGCCATAAGGATCTTGCAGAAAACAGGGTTTTTGCGCAACCCTCCTCCCTCCCCATCCACACTACTTTTTCCCCCCACAAAAACCTGTTTCACAAAATTCATGTGCATAATTTATGCAAATGAGGCACAATATGCTAATCTGCACCTCATTTGCATACGCACTGCCAGCAAAACCAGCAGTATATATGTAGCCTAGGGGTGCATCTTCACAGCACAGTTATGTCAAAATAACTGACCTCATTTCAAAGTAACAATGTGAGTATCTACACAGCAATTCCATTATTTCAAAATAAATTCAAAATAATGGACGGCTTATTTCGACTTCTGTAAACCTCATTCCAGGGTAACACTCCTATTTCAAAATAGCTGTAGTGTGATGCTCCACTGCTGCTATTTCAAAATAGCTCCTCCCCAGGGCCATTCAAACTAATTACTTACGGATGCCTCCTGGGGCTCTAAATCAAAGTAGCACTTCCATATTAGGGAATCCTACTTTGGACTAGTTTTGAGGCTTCCCTGTAGTGTAGATGTGTTATTTCGAAATAACACATTTCAGAGTATTTCTTCTGGAATAGCTTATTTTGAAATAAGTGAGCAGTGAAGATGTACTCTAGGGGTGTGTCTAGACTACATGCCTCCTTCGACGGAGGCATGTAGATTAGCCAGATCGGAAGAGGGAAATGAAGCCGCGATTAAAATAATCGCGGCTTCATTTAAATTTAAATGGCTGCCCCGATCTGCCGATCAGCTGTTTGTCGGCAGATCGGGGGAGTCTGGACGCGATGCCCCGACAAAGAAGCCTTTCTTCATCGACACAGGTAAGCCTCGTGAAACCAGGCTTACCTGTGTCGATGAAGAAAGGCTTCTTTGTCGGGGCATCGCGTCCAGACTCCCCCGATCTGCCGACAAACAGCTGATCGGCAGATCGGGGCAGCCATTTAAATTTAAATGAAGCCGCGATTATTTTAATCGCGGCTTCATTTCCCTCTTCCGATCTGGCTAATCTACATGCCTCCGTCGAAGGAGGCATGTAGTCTAGACACACCCTAGGTGTGGGGGTTGCATACTCCTCAGAGCTGAGGATTGGAATAATAGTAAAGGAAACTGACCAGTGATGCTACATTTTGAATGTAATGTGTGTGTCAAGATGTTTCAGTAATAAAGATGAGAGATGAGGAGGATGTGCTCAAAAGTTTTGGCTTTGCTGTAGGGACAGGAAGTGATAGTGAGTGAATAAGCATGTGATTTACACCTGTCTTATCACAGCAATTAGTAATGGCATAAATAGGTGTCAAGTATCAGAGGGGTAGCCATTAGACACTAACGGCGCATTTATACTAATCAAAACCCTTGGCTAGCCTGTGCCAGCTGATTCAGGCTCACAAGGATCAGGCTAGCAGCCTGTTTAATTGTGGTGTAGTATTTGGACTCTGACTGAAGGCCAGGCTCTAGAAACTTGTGAGGGGTCTAATAAGTCATGGGTATTCAGCTGCAGCATAGATATACCTTAAGTTTTTCTACACTGCAGTATAAGCCTAGGGTTAGTGGGGCTTGAGTATCTACATTTGTTTTTAGCCCAGGGTTGGCAGTCTTGTCATCTGGATTGAAGCCTCCACACTGCAATATGCAGACCTGCTTCCAACCAATCATAACCCAGACTGATAGCCACTCGCTGTAAATGTGACTTCTCTAGACCATCATTTGAGAAAATGTTGCTGTTCACCAAACTTGTCTAGAAGATCAAGAAAATTGGTCTGTAGGACTGTGAGAGTCTTTTGGTGAACTCCCAAAGCATGAGACCAATGGGGCTGCATGTTCACTGAAAATCATAAGGGCTTGATTTCTGGGTCCCAATTTGACTCAGACTCTTTGCCCTCATGGAGTTGTGGGACCCTGGGTTTGAACATTAGGCTAGTGCAGTTTGTGTGCAAATGGCAGGGGGATTAGGTTTGAGTCTGAATTCAAACCCTGAGATTACATTTCAATGTAGACATGCCTTTAGAGTGTGATGCATAGAGATTTAGCATCACAACTTCCACTTAATGCTAATAGGATTTTACAACTTTGAATCAATTGGAAAATATGCCCCTTAATATCTAAACATGGATTTGTAATTTAATTAATTTTTCTAATTATTTTCTAATATTACATTTTTAAATTATTGCCTAAATTTACATCTCTTTTAAAAATGGAGATGATAAGGCTACGTCTAGACTACAAGCCCCCTTTGAAATTAAGAAACAGTTCTACAAGGTCAGATAGCTAGCAAGAAGTAGCCTTCTGAAAAGGAAGTTTTAAATGTAAATAGCTTAGTATGTTAAGTAAGACTATAAAGATCTGAATGTGTTCAAGTAGTAGAGCAATACACAGAGGTAATCCCCAGATATTTTTCAGTTGTCACATGACTCTGTGTAATGATTTCCTACAGTTTCATTTAATGTATCTTTCCCAATTATTAATTTTGGAACCATATGTCTCAGTCCTGCAAGGTGCTGAAGGCTGATTTGAGCTACTGCTCATTTACAGTTGAATTTAATAGAAGTTAGGGATGCTCTGTAGCTCACAGGATTTGGACCCTCACTCACTGAAGTCAAGCTTTAAACCTAATTCATCCCTGCTCCAAGTTAGGAAAGCAACAAGGAGGCATTGTGCCTCCCCAGTCCATGGGCTACTGGGTGCTAGTTTTTCTCTCACCATAGCTACATTTCTATCACTATTCCATAGGTTGAGAGAAACTTAAACTACCCCACTATTAGTCACTTTTGGTCCTTTCTGGCAGCTGGCTATAGTTAGGGCAATTTTGCATCTGCAGGGAGGAATCACTACATGAGAATCAACCATTGTAGCTGCTTTATGGTCACAAGCGGCTGCAGTACAGAGGTGAATTTCTCCTATGTGTTTCCAGGATTCATAACATGTATGGCTAGTTACCTATAAATGAAGGAGTGGTCATTTGAATTGCCCCTGATATTTTTTTAGGCAGCAGACACCACTGATCATCAGGATAAAATGATGTTTGAACACTAGACTACTAGAAGAAATGACAGTTTGATGAGCAGGATTATTAAAACTGGCCAAATCATAACAACTCTAGCTGTTCAGTGAAATGTAAGGATTTGTTGCACAGCTAGGGAAACACACATTTCAAGTGACCCATAACATAACCTTTATCTCCCACTGAAAGGATTTGGAATCCAAGTATTCGCTGGTATTCTCACAATGTATACATTAAAATATAATATGGTCTTTAAAATGCCAATGAAAAATTACATATAGTAAGGCTGGCCAACACAGTTCCATAGTTTCAATTGTCTGTCAGTAAACAACATGTCATGTTAAACATATAACTGATTAAATTATACAATTCCTGCCCTTAAACATAATATTCAATTGTATTGTAAGTCATGGCTACTAGTATATTAGCAATACAAATTAATAAACTATAGTCCTTTCTTCTTGATATTTTATGTAATCATTGCAATGAAATATATTGTACAATTGGAATGCATAAATATAAAGAAAGTTACCAAACATTTCCAGATCTGGGTGTTAACGGTAGACAGTAAAGGCCTGATTCTTAGCCAGCATACATCAGTGTGCACAGATTTCTACCATTTAAGAATATGGTCCTTAAATGTGAAGATTTTGCCATAGGTTAGTGTTTTCATGGCTCTTAAACCCCACTCATTAATATGAAGGAGTTACATCTATTTTGCCAGCTCCTGCCCAGATGCTAATGCCCTGCAAATCTGCAGCTATGTGTACCGGCACATATGGAGGTGGATATCCAAGGCTCATTTTTTGCGGACACAGATGCAGATACAAATTTTATATCTACACAGGACTGTAGTAATAGCTGTGAGGGAATCTGCTGCTATCTTCTGCCATAATCCCACTCATGAAACCTACATAAAACCTGCTTACTCATTTTATATGGATTAAATTAATTGCATCATACAGTGGTCATCCTTACAATTTTGCCTTGGATAATAGGTATATTTTCTATCATTCCTGGGTTGGTTTGAACTGGTGTAGAGGTGCAAAGCCGCTTCCCACAGCTACCATTGGCTGGGAATGGAGAACTGCAGCCCCTGGGAGCTACAGAGGGCAGAGTCTGCAGGCAGTCAACAAGAGAAAAAATGCCTGGTGACTCACAGTGAGATTACCCTGAAGACTGCATGTGGCCTGGGGGGAGGGAAGCAGGTTGCCAACTGCTGCTGAAAAGTCTGTTGCTTAACACAAAATTCTTCACTTTCTGATATTATTGTGTTCAAATACAGGAAAATACATACTTGGGTTTTGTCTCCTTCTTTTAATGACTGGTTGTAAAAAAATGAAAACTTATTATTCAGTGAAGCTGAAAAAAATCAGTGTTGGTTGGCCAGATTAATCAGTTTTCATTGGCTCTAAGGGTGCTTATATGATTTTGTACTCAATCTAGTTTCAGCATTTCAGAGTCTCTATGAGTGGTTTTATAGCTTTACAGTCCTCTTTGCCCAGTCTATCTTCAAGGCTCTAATAACTCAGACACATGCCTATGTAGATGGCTATGGAGATTTGTAGTCTCCCTTTAGTTCTAGTAGAAACTTATTAGAAATAGCTAGTTATTCTTGGCTTAGTCATCTTCATTTTCACAAAATCCAGATCTTGCATCTCAGTTTTCTGCATAATTGAGACTGGCAGTGAAACATTTACGTTTAGCATCATAATCCAGAAAAGTAGTCTGGCCTCTGCTTATTTTACTGTGAATGGTTCAAAGAATATCACTCAGAGCTCAAAATGGGTTTCTGTGTCCATAGGAAAACAAGATAGTGAAACTTGTAGGTACTGTACCAGAAAAAATGTTCCTTAAGAAACTAAATTTTGCTGGTTTTGCTTTTTGGGTATCCACACATTTACTTTGAAACTCTCGTTGAGATTCATGGCAGATTTTGAGATTTCAGAATTCATACTTTTTAATAAAGTTAATACTAACTGAAGACAAAATTCAGAGTGGGTTTCATTTCTTTGTTTTTTCTAATCTGAATTGCATAAATGTGATTGGGAAAGAATAGTATTTGTGACTCTGGGTTTCTCCATCAAATATAATGAAAACACAGCTGAATGATATAATGGGGATATACCAGGCAATAAAAACTGACCTAAGGAATGGCTCATAATTTCCATTTTGGATGTGAGTGAAGGGGTTAAAAAGTCTCCACAATTAACTCACTAATTCAAGGGTGCAAAAACAAATTGCGTTGGCATCTGGAAATTGTGTCATTTTAGTGTTCTATTTTTCTAAAAAAGAGCCTATTACAAATATGAATAATTGGAGTGCCATCTGCTTGGAGGTCATTTACAGTATTGTGCAGTCAGTTACATGGAGTAAAGTACTGACAAAACAGTATGCCAAATAAAGAGGCTTGGATTGATTTTTCTGGCATTACATTCACTTTCTGAAATTTATTTTAATAACCTATTTATATAGGAGTTACAAGATTAAGGTTACAAGATTAATCAAGGTTAGCTTAACTTCATCCACTGTTTAGGACTGTTGCCAGAAAATTCTGAAGAAGGCCAATTGTTTCTAGAGAGCTACCTAAACTGCTGAAGAACTAGGAGGAGAGACGCCCCAATAATTTATCAAATATTGTAATAGTGTGTAATGCTAGCCATCATCCCTTCAACCATGATTCCCAGTGAAGCTTTATGGGTTTCCCACAAATCTTCATTAATAGATGTGACTTCCATGAAATATTGTGTGTTTCAGTAATAAGGGAACTTTTTCTTCATCTATAGCTTTGGCTCTGACAGTGTAGCAGCAGTATATTTAATAGAAACAGAAATGTCAGGAAGATCACAGTGGAGCTGAGACAGAGACATGTTTATCTACTAAGTAGTATACTAGGCTATTTTTCTTTTTGCATGTTCAGTCTTTTACATGTTTAAATCACATTTTCATAATCTCAGCTGCTGTAGCATGTCGTCATTACCACCGAGCGTCTAAATTCACACTTTTCATTCTTTTTTTATCTCCATCTTTATAAAAGGCCTATGGCACTAAGAAGTCTCTCTTAACTTATAACAACTATCCAAGACTAATGTAGCTGATCTTTTGTAAACTTTCATACACAAATCTCTGTAAGAATGTGGATAGTAATGACATCTGTTTTATCTGAGTCAATATGGAAAAATACATGTAATTTTCACATAGATGGTACACAAGTAGACTAGAGATGGATGGCAGGAGAGAGATCGCTTGATCATGACTTGTTTGGTTCACTCCATCTGGGACACCTGGCATTGGCCACTGTTGGCAGACAGGGTACTGAGCTGGATGGACCTTTGGTCTGACCCAGTATGGCCATTCTTATGTTCTTACGTTATCATTTATTATGTGAACTGAGGGACTGCCCAGAAATCTGTCACAGACCAAAACCCCTTTGTGCTAGGTGCTGTACAAACAAAATAAAAAGGTGGTCCTTCCAGAAGGCTTTACAAGCTGAGGTGGTAGCTAAGACTGTGGAATGCATGAGGCTGTCTGGGGAATAAGCTAGAGAGGAAGAAAAGGAGGTAACTGAGATCAGTATCTTGAGAGATGGTACAGGAGTGGGAGTGAACAAGAAGAATGCCCAGAAGGACAACGTAGGAGCAGCCAATAATTTAGGAAACCAAGTCAGACTTGTAAAAACATGGTAGCATATAAAAGGGGGTGTTACAGGCTTCCTTGAGCCCAATTAAAGGCTTCCTTAAGCTCAGTGAGAAGGGGGGAAAGACTCAGACTCACCTCTTCTCTAGTTATGTCATGTATTTACTTTAGTTAAGGGCAGAGAAGGTGAACAGGGAGTTGAAGAAGAAAAATTCAAGGCAGCATTAATAGGCAGCAGCTTTCAAAGGCTTAGAGATGAAGAATAAAAGGAAGAAGCTGTGAGAGATGGTTTACTATTGAATGAAACCAGGAAACAATGTGCTACTTTGGTAGTGTCAGATGGATTGGGGAAACAAAAATGCTGCTCAAACTGGTTCAAGAATAGTATCCAAAATTCACACACATAATATCCAAAATTCTCTCACACGTGTGTTTTACACACATAAAGCCAGATGCTAATATCTTACTCTACATGCATGTTGTCTTCAATTTGCCTGTTCATGGAATAAAGTACAACTGAACACAAATAAGGATATCTGAATTATATTCACAAGTAATGGCAGGATACTGTCTTTTTCTTCCCCCAAATATTAAACACCATCATGATGCTGTAAAACAGACTAATTCCTGGAGCATATGCTGGGATACTATGGAACATGAACCTGAAAAATTCCTCACCTTGCTCAGAAGATGTATATCTCTGCAGATAACAGTGTGGTTGTTGCTATCCCAACGTGCTGAAAGTATTAGGTCAGGGCTGGAGAATCTTTTTTGGATAAGAGGCCACAGATCACCAGGCAAATAGATTTTGTGTGCTCCAGCCCCACTGTGGATGGCAGGGGTGGAGCCTGGAGTTCCAGCACAGGTTCCCCGATGCTGAGGGAGAGGGAGAGGGAGGGGGAGGGTCCTGAGTGTTGGGGGCCGGATCCAGGTTCCCCACCCCTGTATTAGGTCCTACAGCTTTGCATTCATTTGAGGACATGTTAAGTTGATACTTTTATTAATTTAAAAATTTACTGTCAGACAGTCTCCTAGACACATTATACTATTTGTTTCTGTGAAGTTTTCAGGGGAGTAGTAGCCCTGCTGTTTTATTCTATCATTATTTAATATAAATCAAAACAATATAATACAGGACAGTTCCATTACAAAGCTAAGAAGGTACATATTTTTAAAATCATACAATATGGACACTACTTTCAAGCTTCCTGAGACAGTGTAGGGCTCCAAACTCAACAGCCTGCTTTCCAGAGTCTCTTTTGGGGGTCAAAGCACTTTAATATTAATAACTTGGATTGAAAGATGAGCATGCTGCCTGTTGACACTGAAAAAAAGTTTAACACATCTATGCTGGTGGCAAGCTGTGAACACATTCAAACAACGAATTAAACCAGTGACGTTGCTTTCTCTGGGAAAGGCATGCCTAATTTAGTCAATTGGAGAGATTACAGTGATGGGTTGCCAGTGCACAATATATGGATAGTACACAACATTTTGGGGGTGGGAGGTCAATGTTTTGCAAAGCACAGATTTATTTATTATTAGATGCCCATTTGAGTTCCAGAATTTGCTTCCCATCCCTCTGGCCAAGGTTGATTCAGGTTTTTAGCAGTGTATTTCTAGGAAATGAGAACCTCATGCTATTTGTTAGGAACAGAAGAATCTTCCCACTCTTCCTCAGAAGCTAGGCTGGCACATAAGTGCACTCTATATTTGCTATGTTCAGGTGGGGTCTCTGTTGATGCAAATGGATGCAGCAGTCCTGACTTCATTGGATTTTCCCCCTTTCTCCTTTTGTGCTTCTTTTCCTACAATTCCTCTCTAATTGTTTTTCACTTGTTCTCGTCACCTTATTTTTATTAGAGGGTTTTCTCTCTCCTTTATTTTTAATTCTGTTTAATTCATTTTGCCTTATTTTTCAGTGGATTGTTTTTCTCTCTGCACCTTTATATCAATCCATCCCAAGCAGAACATGAACCCAATATAATATGAATTGGAGTCCAGACTTTTTAAACCCATAAATTTGAGTAGATTGAAATTAAGCAAAATGAATTTACTTAGTGGGGTAGATCAACTGACAAATTCTAAGCAAAGTCAAGATAGGGCTTTAAAAAAAGGAACTTATGGCCTGGCCAAAATGAAACTTATGTTCACCCTACTACCTTTCCATTTTCTCTTTCCCTTGGTAAGATACAGTATCTTCTACCTCATTCATATTGTAGGGATAACATATTAAAGTATTAAAAATGATTCCCCCAAGTGGAAGTGACGCCCCATAATTTGTTCCCCACAACTTAAAGTGTTTAGATTTATTATTATTATTTGTTAAGATTGTTAAATGTTTAGATGTATTATAATTGCCCCTCTAGAATATAATTTGTTAGGAATGTAATATTAGGTTATGTAACTTAAAACTGTTAAAAATATAATATAGGCAGTCCCCGGGTTACGTACAAGATAGTGACTGTAGGTTTGTTCTTAAGTTGAATCTGTATGTAAGTCGGAACTGAAACTGACCAGCGGCTGACTACAGGAAGCCCGAGGCAGAGTTGCTCTGCCCTGGACTTCCTGGAATCAGCTGCTGATCAGTTTCAACAGCGGCTGAATCTGGACGCCTGGGACAGAGCAGCTGGGGTGCTGCGGGTACCAACCCGGCAGCACCCCAGCTGCTCTATCCCAGGTGTCCCCAAGTCAGCTCCTGTTGAAACTGATCAGCAGCTGATTCCAGGAAGCCTGGGGCAGAGCAACTCTGCCTTGGGCTTCCTGTAGTCAGCCACTGGTCAGTTTCAGCAGCGGCTGACTTGGGGACGCCTGGGCCAGAGCAGCTGGGGTGCTGCCGGGTTGGTCTAGTAGTGCCCCTCCTCGGCGCTACTGGACCAACCCAGCAGCACCCCAGCTGCTCTGCCCCAGGCATCCTGATTCAGCTGCTGCTGAAACTGACCAGGGGCTAGTAGGGGAACCCACTACACTAAGTTCCAGCCCAGGATACCTATGCCCAGCAACCACGTAGAATCATTGGATTGGAAAAGCCCATTTTCATTCTTCAACAGCCTCCTAGTAAAATAGTTTCCCCCCTAATATCCAACCTAAACTTCCCCCACTGCAACTTGAGACCATTGCTCCTCATTCTGTCATCTGTCACTACTGAGAACAGCCTCTCTCCATTCTCTTTGGAACCCCCTTTCAGGTAATTAAAGGCTGCTGTCAAATCTCCCCTCATTCTTCTCTTCTGTAGACTAAATAAGCCCAAATCCCTCAGCCTCTCTTCATAAGTCATGTTCTCCAGCCTCCTAATAATTTTCTTGCCCTCTGCTGGACTTTCTCCAATGCATCAAATCCTTTTGTAATGGGAGGCCCAGAATTGGATGTAAATACTCCAGATATGGCCTCACCAGAGCTGGATAATGGGAAATAATCTCTTCTCTAGATTTGCTGGCAATGTTTCTTCTAATGCACCCTATATGCTGTTAGCCTTCTTGGCTACAAGGGCACAATGTTGACTTATATCCTGCTTTTCATCCACTGTAATCCCCAGGTCTTTTCCTACCAAACTGATGCTTAGCCAGTCAATGGCCCAGCATGTAACAGTGCTTGGGATTCTTCCATCTCAAGTGCAGGACTCTGCACTTGTCCTTGTCCTTGTTGATCCTCATCAGATTCTTTGACCCATTTCTCCAATTTGTCTAGGTTACTCTGGACCCTATCCCTACCCTCTAATGTATTTATCTCTTCCCCCAGCTTAATGTCATCTGAAGACTTTCTGAGGGTGCAATCCAGAGCTCATCCGGGTTATTAATAAAGATGTTGGACACAATCAGCCACAGAACCAACCCTTGGGGCACTCCACTTGATGCTTACTCGCAGCCAGATATCGAACTATTGATCATGACCCATTGAGCCCGATAATCTAGACAGCTTTCTGTCCACCTTACAGTCCATTTATCCAATCCATATTTCCTTAACTTGCTGTCATGAGTATGATGGGAGATTGTATCAAAAAGTTTTCTAAGGTCAAGGTATATCATGTCCACCATCTGCCCCATTGCCATAGTGCCAGTTATCTTGTCATAAAAGGCAGTCAAGTTGGTCAGGCATGACTTGCCTTTAGTGAATCTATGTTGACTATCCCTGATCATTTTCCTCTCTTCCAAGTGCTTCAAAATGGATTCCTTGAGGACCCCCTTCATGATTTTTCCAGGGACTGAGGTGAGGCTGACTGGTCTATAGTTCCTTGGATTTTCCTTCTTCCCTTTTTTAAATATGGGGCCTACATTTGTCTTTTTCCAATCATCCAGGACAGCCACCAATCACCATGAGTTTTCAAAGATAATAACCAATGACTCTGCAATCACATCAGCCAACTCCCTCAGCACTCTTGTACGGTTCAGATCCGGTCCCATAGATCTGAGTATGTCTAGCTTTTCTAAACAGTTCTCAGGTTGATTGTATATGCATATAAGTCATATTTTCACTGAGACACTTTTTATTTTACAATGCATACTGGTGTCTGTCATTTATAAGAGAAGAAACATGTGGTAAGTGGCACCAAAATCTCGCATAAGATTCAATAAATTGCAGTAATTGAAAATTTGTGTTAAAATGGCTTTTTCTCCTGTTTGGTTTAATGCAAGCTGAAATTACTGAATTTTTTTTTTTTTATACAATAAACTTTCAAGTCTCTAAAGGTCACGAACAACATTGCTTTAAAATGGAAGAAAAATTGAATGCTATTTAATTTGTATCTTTTACATTTGTTTATTCTAAGGGTTTTCTTTACAGGTGTTTGTCTGACTGTATAAAATTCTCTGAAGTCGCCATTAAGATCCACTGTTGCAACAAATAAAAACATTAGGACTATGTCTAGACTGGCATGATTTTCCGCAAATTCTTTTAATGGAAAAGTTTTCCGAGAAAAGCATTTGGGGAAAAGAGCATCTAGATTGGCATGGACGCTTTTCCGCAAAAGCACTTTTTGCAGAAAAGCATCCGTGCCAATCTAGACGTGCTTTTCTGCAAAAAAGCCCCGATCGCCATTTTCACGATCGGGGCTTTTTTGCACAAAACAAATCTGAGCTGTCTACACTGGCCCTTTTGCACAGAAGCTTTGCACAAAAGGACTTTTGCCCGAACAGGAGCAGCATAGTATTTCCGCAAGAAGCACTGATTTCAGACAGTAGGAAGTCAGTGTTCTTGCGGAAATTCAAGCGGCCAGTGTAGACAGCTGGCAAGTTTTTCCGCAAAAGCAGCTGCTTTTGCGGAAAAACTTGGCAGTCTAGACACAGAATAGACAAGTGTTGCCCTTGATCTGTTTTCAACAGTATTCTATCTTTTTATATTTTTTCTGTATGAAAATAGAATGCTTGTTGTGCTAGCTGAGTATGAAGAGACAGTGAAAGGACAGCTCTAAATGGCACTGCTGATTCCTCATGCAGTAGTCCACATACAGAAAAGAAATAATATTGACTGATCCTATTCTAAATTCCCCATCAGTAGAATATAGGAAACGATGAACAATGGATACAGAACAAAGTTGTCATCATCATCCTATGCTACTTAATTGATGCTATAAACTCAACTGCAATCTGAAATTTGGTTCTTAAAATTTAATATCTAGGAGAGTGGGTAGTATGATCATAGTAATGTAAATGTTTAATCAGTAGGGCATGCTGCTAAGTGTTAAGAGTACCAACACCCAAGTGGGGTCTCCCAAAGCAGTACCGGTGCCTCCAAAATCAAAATGGTCATGATTGTAGGAAGTAGGGATGGGGGACTCTACAGCACCCTTAGATTTTGTGCCCTGCACTGGGGTCCAAGCTGCTAGCCTATTCCTGGAGTGCCAGCTCCAAAGAGTCCTGGCCATCAGCCCCACTGCCTCTGGGAGACTCATCTGTTGCTCCTGGGCTCCCAGTTGTTGGTGGCTCTGCTGTTTTCTGGGTTTCCAGCAGCTCCACTGCTGGATCATCACCACAGCTCCCCCCCTCTCGGTTTGGGGGGGGAACAGAGGTCACGGAGGCGGAGTAGGAAGCGGCCCAGGGTGGGGCCGTGGATCCCGAGAGCGGGTGGGAGATGCCCTCCCTGCCTTAGGTCCCTGGGCCAGGGCTCGGAGAGAGGGTGTTCCCAAGCCCCCTTACTCTGCCACCAAGCGGAAATTGTGGTGCAGCCAGGGTGGTAGCCTTGAAGAGCAAGGTCTCCAGCTGGAGGACTGGAGGACTTTCATCATGTGTGATTTGTGTTGGGGAATACGGGGACAGGGAAAGGTGCAAAGACACCCAATAAATAATGTCCACACAGGGAAGAACCCATGAGACAAGTCAATTACTTTACAGGGGGGTTTTGCGCAAAAATGGAGCCTAATTAAGTATGCAAATGAGGAACAGTGATATTCCACAATTTGCCTAATTTGCGTATTTTTTGTGCAAAATGGTGGCAGTATAGACATAGCCCTTATGTCTACTGTGGGTGGGCATAATACTGCAACTTTGTCTGAATCCTGTGCAGGTCACAAATGAGTGTATAGACTCAGTATCCACTCAGCAATCCTGTTAGCATTTTTAGGGTAGCAGGTTTAAAACTAATAAAAGAAAGTTCTTCTTCACACAGCATGTAGTCAACCTGTGGAACTCCTTGCCAGAGGAGGCTGTGAAGGCTAGGACTATAATAGAGTTTAAAGAGAAGCTAGATAATTTCATGGAGGTTAGGTCCATAAAAGGCTATTAGCCAGGGGATAAAATGGCCAGGAGTGTCCTTGGCCTCTGTTTGTCAGAGGCTGGAGAGGGATGGCAGGGGACAAATTGCTTGATCATTGTCTTCAGTCCACCCTCTCTGGGGCACCTGGTGTTGGCCACTGTTGACAGACAGGATACTGGGCTAGATGGACCTTTGGTCTGACCCAATACGGCCATTCTTATGCTCTTATGTTCTTGTATTCTTAGGAGCTGCTTAGGGTGCAGATTTTTTATTTGAGCTCATTCTCAGAGATCTTGGCCCTTAGATCAGTTGCACGAGAAGAACCACCTTTTCTTACCCCCTCATAAGCTGGTTCTTGTATTTGCAGGTGATAAAAGGGCCAAGAAGATATTTTTAAAAGTGAACCTATAGTCGGTCAACATTTAGGTACCTAAATGGGTGACTTAATTTTGAAAGGTTCTGATCAGCCAGCAGCTGCTATTAAAGTGAGCAGGATGCTCACAAGGCTAACTCTAAGCACTCATCTCAAAAATCTTTCTGGCAATGTGGAAAAGTACTGTGCATTATTGATACTGTGTTTCTTTGTTTTTTTGTTGATACTGTTGGGACCATCTAATTGGATCAAGACTCTCATGATAGGTCTCCCTGAGCCATTTGGCTTGGATACAGTGTGCTTATCACTTGAGCATATACATTTCAAATGATCAGTAAAAAGGATCAGAAGGAATTGGCTGGACATTTGGAAGGACACTATAAAGTGAGGGATCACTGTACTATTATAAATCTGAGGTACTGTAAGCATGCTGTTTATTTATACTATTACAATCTGTAACTGGGAAAACATTATGCACTCTGCTTCGTACTATGCTAATTCTTTATTCTCTTTTGTCTTTCTAAGCAATGTCCCACGTGATCTGTGGAAAGACAGAAGAAGTTGCCTGAAATACAGCAATAGACCCATAGTGAAAGAGATTTCAAAGACATGACTTTCACTGACGAAAGGCATTTTGTGAGATAGAATGCCACAGAAATGACCTTCAGGAATATTAGCTGGCTGTCCATGAAACATAAAAAGCACTCACTGCATGTATCTATCAATCTAATCTAACTAGTTAGGCTTTTAAACTGCATGAATCACCCTGCTGCCTGACTGCATTACCAAGTCAAAAAGTAAACACATTTTAAGATTTTTAGCTTTCCTCTCCACATCCTAAAATATTATTTACTCATTTATGTGATAGGAAGTGGGTTTGCAAGTTGGAAGTGGAAACCTGGGCTACGTCTACACTGGCCCCTTTTCCGGAAGGGGCATGTAAATTTCAGCAGTCATCGTAGGGAAATCCGCGGGGGAATTAAATATCCCCCGCGGCATTTAAATAAAAATGTCCGCCGCTTTTTTCCGGCTTTTAAAAAAGCCGGAAAAGAGCGTCTAGACTGGCCCCGATCCTCCGGAAAAAGTGCCCTTTTCCGGAGGCTCTTATTCCTACTTCAAATAAAGTAGCCTGCAGAGCAATTTTATGGTGGACATTTTCTCCCATGGGCTACGTCTACACTGGCCCCTTTTCCGGAAGGGGCATGTAAATTTCACTAGTCGTCGTAGGGAAATCCGCGGGGGATTTAAATATCCCCCGCGGCATTTAAATAAAAATGTCCGCCGCTTTTTTCCGGCTTTTAAAAAAGCCGGAAAAGAGCGTCTAGACTGGCCCCGATCCTCCGGAAAAAGTGCCCTTTTCCGGAGGCTCTTATTCCTACTTCAAAGTAGGAATAAGAGCCTCTGGAAAAGGGCACTTTTTCCGGAGGATCGGGGCCAGTCTAGACGCTCTTTTCCGGCTTTTTTAAAAGCCGGAAAAAAGCGGCGGACATTTTTATTTAAATGCCGCGGGGGATATTTAAATCCCCCGCGGATTTCCCTACGACGACTAGTGAAATTTACATGCCCCTTCCGGAAAAGGGGCCAGTGTAGACGTAGCCCTGATGATTATGTCTAAGTCCATAGTTTACAGGAGGAGACACTGCCTGCTGGCAGTTGAAAGTGGAATTCTTAATAGCTATAATTATTTAAGCACAGATTGGATTGGATTTCCATGGTCTGGCACCCTCGGGACCTGACCAGTCTGGAAAGGAGAGACTTTGCTGCACTAGGGTAGATCCCCTGTCATAGGTCCCCCCAAGCTGCCAGCTACCACCTATCAAGAACCCTCCACCCCCCGCCCCTACTGCTAACCCAGGCAAGTTGCTTGCCCAGCAGCTGCTGGCTCCCCAGCCAACCAACCCTGCTTGTTGAAGAGCTCCAACTCCACATTTTGGGGCTGCCATGGAGTTCCAACCCCAGCTCCATGCTTCCAGGGGCTGCCACGGGGCTCTGACCCTGGCCCCTGTGCTGCTCTGGCTGGGCTGCCACCCCTGCTATTCCCAGTCCTGGCTGGTGGTCCTGCTATTAGGAACCCAGGCTCTCTGATCCAGGAGCATTTGTGGTCCAGCGAGACCTCGGTTAGTGCTGTACAGAAAGGGCAACCTTTTGGAGGTGCAACCTGTGAACAATATGAACAATGAATTTATATAGCTGAACAGTCGAGATGCTCTGATATATTAGAAGCTGTGTATATACTGTTGCCTGATCTATGATTGCTTATGAATTTCCAGTAATCACCTTTAAAGTTGCCAGGTCCTTAGTCCCAGGATCAGGCCCAGTGTTCAATTATTCTATGGTTGGGAACCCTTATGTGCACAGATGCAACATTCACACTATAGGAACTCTTGTATAATTGCAAATATAGTTTATTAATACCAGAGTTGTTGACTCGATTCCCACGACTTGCACTCAAGTCCGACTTATATCGTCTAGGTGACTCAACTTGAGACTCGACTCGAGTTCATTGTTTGTGACTTGAGACTTGCTAATTTTGTTAAATTGACTTGGTGAAAAAACTGTCCGAAAATGCCGATATTGATGGCTTGACATTTTTAAAATTAAGACTTGAGACTCGACTTGGGACTTTACTCAAAAGTGACTTTACCGAGTCAAGACTCGACGTGAGACTTGAACTGTAGTGACTTGAGACTCGACTTGAACTTGACAATGATGACTTGAAGACAACACTGATTAATACATTTAGCACAGTCACAATCAATCCAGTTTCATAAGATAAGGAATGTACCTCTATATTTCCATACCTCATACTCACACTATTCCTTCTAGAACAACCTGAGGTGTTAGCCATCATCTCCCTCATCACCGACACCTTCCCCAACATCACCAGTGGCTGTCATTCTGGCACCTTCCGAGGACTGCATCTCCTTTTCCTACCCATCCCTATTCTGGGATGCCAGTTTTATCATACGTTATGCTGTCATTTTAAAATTTGATGCCTGTTCGGTAGGGAATGTTTCCTTTTCTCCTTTTTTGTATTTCCTCAGAGCGTGACCTTTTTTGTATTTTCCTCAGAGCGCGACCAGGGACAGCTAACAGGAGAGTTTGGAGAGGGAGTTTTCCAGGTAAAAGAGGAGTAAAAATGGGACCCTTGTGGTAAGTGGCTGTCTAGAGTGTGTGTTTGTGTGTGGGGGAGTTATTTGCAGTGTGCTGAGCTTGTGTTTGTCTGTTTGGTTTGTTTGTTTGTTTGCTTTGTTTGTTTGAAGGAGCTTCTAAAAGGTTTGAAATCTAGAAGCCTCTGTTAATTGGCTGAGCCTCAGTCAGGGGGAGGGGCTACCAGAGCTATATAAGCCTGTGACTCAGCGACCAGGAACAGCTAACAGGAGAGTTTGGAGAGGGAGTTTAGAGGGCACTAGTGACTTCTGACCTTCTTTAAAACATAACTCTTAGAATAATCTATATTCCAGAGGTTTAAAAAGAATCCCAGTTTATACTTAAACTTATTCATTAGAAAAATGGAGACAGAAGCCCAGCAGCAGAGTGGGGGCTATCCTGTTTATTGTGTTGAGTGTAACATGTATGATTACCTGCCCTGTGGGCGGGTGGCGTATGTGTGCATCCGTTGCAAGGAGTTCCTGACCCTCAGAGACCGAGTTCGGGCTTTGGAGTCCAGGGTGGCTGAATTGGAGGAGCTAAGGGAGGTAGAGAGCTATGTTGATGAGACTTTCTGGGACACTGTAATACTGTCCCACCTCCAATCTGAGAGCCCCAGTGCTCTTAAGGAGGATGAAAGTCTCAAGGGAACAGAGCATTCAATGGGAGCAGAGGGAAACCATCCCATAGTTGGGACCCTCCTCCCAGAGGATGTTGCGGTATCCTCTCGCACTGAGGATACCTCTGAGGGGGAGGGAATGCCAGTAAGGAAGAGGCAGGTGTTAGTAGTGGGTGATTCGATTGTTAGAAACATAGATAGTTGGGTTTGTGATGACCGGGAGAACCGTATGGTCATTTGCCTGCCTGGTGCAAAGATTGTGGATTTCTCGAGGCATCTACACAGACTTATGTGTAGTGCTGGGGAGGAGCAGATGGTCATGGTACATGTAGGTACCAATGACATAGGGAAGGGTAGGAGAGATGTCCTAGAGGCCAAATTTAGGCTGCGAGGAAACAGACTGAAATCCAGGACCTCTATGGTGGCATTCTCGGAAATTCTTCCAGTTCCGCACGCAGGGCCAGGTAGGCAGGCAGAGCTTCAGAGTCTCAATGCGTGGATGAGACGATGGTGTAGGGAAGAGGGGTTTAGATTTATTAGGAACTAGGGACACTTTTGGGAGAGGGAGAGCCTATACAGGAAGGATGGGCTCCACCTAAACCAGGGTGGAACCAGACTACTGGCACTAAACATTAAAAAGGCCATAGAGCAGTTTTTAAACTAAGAGATGGGGGAAAGCCGATTGGTGCGGAGATGCACGTAAACCGGAGGGAGACTTCTCTTAGAGGAGAATCCATTGATAGAGATTCTCTAAGCTGTAGTCAGAAAGAGAGGAGGGGAGAGGGCAAAACATGGGCCAGAGCAGACAAACAACCGCATACAAAGGAATCCAATGCATCAGGGAAGGGCAGACAAATAAGCAGTGGCAAATTTTTAAAGTGCTTGTACGCAAATGCTAGGAGTCTGACTAATAAGATGGGTGAACTAGAGTACCTCGTATTAAATGAGGAGATTGACATAATAGGCATCACTGAAACCTGGTGGAATGAGGAAAATCTGTGGGACACAATCATGCCGGGATATAAAATATATAGAAGGAATAGAACAGGCCGGGTGGGTGGTGGAGTGGCACTGTATGTGAAAGATAATGTAGACTCAAACGAAATGAAAATATTAAGTGAATCAACATGCTCAATAGAATCGCTATGGATAGTAATTCCATGCTCCAATAATAAGAAATTAGTAGTAGGGATATATTACCAACCACCTGACCAGGACAGCGATACTGACATTGAAATGCTAAGGGAGATTAGAGAAGCTACCAAAATAAAGAGCTCTGTAATAATGGGGGATTTTAATTACTCCCATATTGACTGGATACATGTCATGAAGAGAAGCAGAGATAAAATTTCTTAATGGCTTAAATGACTGCTTCTTGGAGCAGCTGGTGCAGGAACCCACAAGGGGAGAGGCAATTCTCGATTTAGTCCTGAGTGGAGTGCAGGATCAAGTGCAGGATAAACCGTTACAGGACCGCTTGGGAATAGTGGCCATAATATAATAACATTCAAAGTTCCTGTGATGGGAAGAACACGTCAGCAGTCCAGCACCCTGGCATTTAATTTCAAAAAGGGGAATTACACAAAAATGAGGAGGTTTGTTAAACAGAAATTAAAAGACACAGTGACTAGAGCCAAATCCCTGAAAGCTGCATGGAAACTTTTTAAAGACACCATAATAGAGGCCCAACTTAAATGTATACCCCAAATTAAAAAACATAGCAAGAGACCTAAAAAAGAGTCACCGTGGCTTAACCACCATGTAAAGGAAGCAATGAGGGACAAAATGGTATCTTTTAAGAAGTGGAAGTCCAATCCTAGTGAGATAAATAGAAAACAACATAAACACTGTCAAATCAAGTGTAAAAATGTAATAAGAAAAGCAAAAAAAGATTTTGAGAAACAGCTAGCCAAAAACTCAAAAAGAAATAACAAAATGTGTTTTAAGTACATTAGAAGCAGGAAGTCTGCTAAAAAACCTGTGGGTCCCCTAGATGATCGAGCTATAAAAGGAGCAATCAAGGACGATAAAGCCATTGCAGAGAAACTAAATGATTTTTTTGCTTCAGTCTTCACAGCTGAGGACGTTGGGGAGATTCCTGAATCTGCACCATCCTTTGTGGGTGATGAATCTGAGGAACTGTCCCGGATTGAAGTGTCATTAGAGGAGGTTTTGGAACAAATAGAAAAACTTAACAAATCTCCGGGACCGGATGGCATTTATCCAAGGGTTCTAAAAGAACTCAAATGGGAAATTGCTGAGTTATTATCTGTGGTTTGTAAACTATCCTTTAAATCGGCTTCTGTACCTAATGACTGGAAGGTAGCCAACGTGACACCAATATTTAAAAAGGGCCGTAGAGGCGATCCTGGCAATTACAGACCGGTAAGTCTAACTTCAGTACCGGGCAAATTAGTCGAAACAATAGTAAAGAATAAAATTGTGAAGCATGTAGAAGAACATAATTTATTGGACAAAAGTCAACATGGTTTCTGTAAAGAGAAATCCTGTCTTACTAATCTGTTAGAGTTCTTTGAAGGGGTTAACAAACATGTGGACAAGGTGGATCCAGTAGATAGTATACTTAGATGTTCAGAAAGCCTTTACAAGGTCCTTCACCAAAGGCTCTTGTGTAAATTACATGGCCATGGGATAAGAGGGAAGGTCCTTTCTTGGAATGAGAACTGGTTAAAAGACAGGAAACAAAGGGTAGGAATAAATGGTAAATTTTCAGATTGGAGAGGGGTAACTAGTGGTGTCCCCCAAAGGTCAGTCCTGGGACCGATCCTTTTCAACTTATTCCTAAATGATCTGGAGAAAGGGATAAGCAGTGAGGTAGTAAAGTTTGCAGATGATACCAAACTGTTTAGGATAGTCAAGACAGAAGCAGACTTTGAGGGACTCCAAAAAGATCTCACCAAACTGAGTGATTGGGCAACAAAATGGCAAATGAAATTTAATGTGGATAAGTGTAAAGTAATGCACATCGGGAAAATAACGCCAACTATACATACAGTATGATGGGGGCTAATTTGGCTACGACAAATCAGGAAAGAGATCTTGGAGTTATCATGGACAGTTCTCTGAAAACTTCCACACCAGTGTGCAGCGGCGGTCAAAAAGGCAAATAGGATGCTAGGAATTATTAAGAAAGGGATAGAAAATAAGACCCAGAATATCTTACTGCCCCTGTATAAAACTATGGTACGCCCACATCTTGAATACTGTGTACAGATGTGGTCTCCTCACCTCAAAAAAGATATTTTGGCCTTGGAAAAGGTTCAGAAAAGGGCAACTAAAATGATTAGGGGTTTGGAACCGGTCCCATATGTGGAGAGGTTAAAGCGACTGGGACTTTTCAGTTTAGAAAAGAGGAGACTGAGGGGGGATATGATAGAGGTCTATAAAATCATGAGCGGTGTGGAGAGGGCTGATAAAGAAAAGTTATTTATTAGTCCCCTAAATAGAAGAACTAGAGGACACCAAATGAAATTAATGGGTAGCAGGTTTAAAATTAATAAGCGAAAGTTCTTCTTCACACAGTGTGTAGTCAACCTGTGGAACTCCTTGCCAGAGGAGGCTGTGAAGGCTAGGACTATAATAGAGTTTAAAGAGAAGCTAGATAATTTCATGGAGGTTAGGTCCATAAAAGGCTATTAGCCAGGGGATAAAATGGTGTCCTTGGCCTCTGTTTGTCAGAGGCTGGAGAGGGATGGCAGGAGACAAATCGCTTGATCGTTGTCTTCGGTCCACCCTCTCTGGGGCACCTGGTGCTGGCCACTGTTGGTAGACAGGATACTGGGCTAGATGGACCTTTGGTCTGACCCAGTACAACCGTTCTTATGTTCTTATGTTATGTTCTCAGCTTACTAATGGTGAAGTGTCTTTTTCCAATAGATAAGTATATCATTGATACCAGCATATTACCATATGTACCAATTTATTACCATGGACCTTCTGTGGTTGTCTATCACATTTATTATTTCTGTCCTACCTAGTTATTTGATCTAATCTCAACCAGTTATTTTGAGTTTTCCTAAGTAATGATGTACCCGCTAAGTGGGAGGGCATTCTTGGAAATCCCTATACCATGGAAAGCCACTCTACTTTACCACTGTCTGCCTAGGTGAAAGGTCCCAAACATATGTGAGCTAACTATTTTATCTGGGTGAAAGGTCCCAGAAAAAATACTAACTTTGCCTTAGTTCAGCATACAGGACATGGCCTGTAAGTCTCCTGTGGTACAGCCAAACTGCCAATATAATCAAAGCTATAAGGAAATAATAAATGTATATATCTATAGACAAGCACGCAGGTTAGCCCTATAGGTTACAGTATGTAGTAGTAGACAGTGTCTGCCCCCAAGGGGCTTACACTCTAAATCAGTGGTCCCCAGTGTGGTGCCTGTGGGCGCCATGGTGCCCGCCGGGGCATTTATATGCGTCTGCTGAAACATCTGGGCTGGACCCGCCCCGGCGCACAGCACGTGTGGTGCTGGCCCCAGGCACATGGTGCATGGGCAGGCCCTGCCCTGGGTGTGTGGCACATGGGCGGCCCCTGCCCAGGATGCGCAGCACATGCGTGGTGCCGGCCTTGGGCTCAGGGTGCGTGGGCCACCCTACCCCTGGTGCACGGCCTAGGGGCAATGCCGGCCCCGGGCGCAGGGCGCTTGGGCAGCCCCTCTCCAGGGCGTACGGCACATGCGCAGTGCCGGCCCTGGGCACAGGGTGCATGGGCGACCCCTGCCCCGGGCATGTGGCGCATGCGTGGCCCCACCCCCGGAAGCATGGCGCATGAGCGGCCCCACCTCCAGACGCCTGGCACGTGAGCGGCTGCACTCCTGGGCATCCGGCAGCCACGAAAGGTTGGGGACCACTGCTCTAAATAGACAAGACTGCAAAAGGGAGAAGATAATATTATTAGTCTCTTTCTATAGATAAGGAACAGAAGCAGAAAGAGAGATTGAGGGCTTGCTTACACTTGAAAACTAACACTGATTAAGGTAGCACGTGAATTTAAAGTGTAAAAGGAGTTCATGAATAATTCCATGTGTGATTCTCTTAGCCTGAAACAAGAGTGTCTTATTCTGGTTTAGCTTAATTCAAGCCTCCTCAGGAGGTTTTGCATGCTCCCAGAGTTCCACATAAGCTTTACTATTACTGTTCCCTTTTTAGGGACAGTTTACATGAAAGCAAAGAGCATGAAGACTTTGCAAAGGAATTTGCATACCAATCACACTTTAATTACAAAGCACAAGATGTATACATCTCTTTACAGAAAATAACAAAAACATACTTGCAAAACTCTGTCTCAGTTTGCTCACCATTTGGAATTTGGGCAGCCTTTAATGATCCCAGGACCACCATCTCCTCTGGCCCAGTCTTATCATCTTATCCTGGACTCTTCTAAAGTGTCTGGAGATCTTACCCAGAAAGGCAGTCAGGCTGAAGAACACTGTCCCACCCATGGATCAGGCAGATCTGTAATCCCTCCTCCTATATGTGCTTCTCTGACAAGCATGAAAAGCCTGGAACCAATCCTTGCATCTTCCTGAGAACTGGGAGTTCTCATTTACTCCTGTTAAGCTTCTCCCTGTGGACTGGAGGAGGGGCTGATGCCCATGGGTGTCAGTATGGTCAAGTAGGTGCCTGGTATTACAGTGCCATTTCAATTTGTCCCAGTTTCTTCAACTTCAGCTATGCAATTGACATAGCTAAAGTTGAGTATCATAATTCAGCTTTTGCCCTTCAGTGAAAAAGTGCCCTATTAGGGTATATCTAGACTACATGGCTCTGTCACCAGAGCCATGTAGATTAGTTTACTAGACATACCCAAATGAAGCAGCAATTTAAATAATTGCCGCTTCATTTAAATTAAAATGGCTGCCATGCAGAGCCAATCAGCTGTTTGTCGACCGCCCCAGTAAATCTCACCCATGAGGCATAACGGGGCAGTCAACAAATGCCTTTGATGTCGACCGCGGAGTGTCCAGACTAGTCGACTATATGTCCAAATTATTACAGTAGAGCCTCAGTTACAAACTAACCAGTCAACCATACACCTTGTATGGAACTGGAAGTATGGAAAGAGGTAGGAGTAGAGACCCCTCTGGAAAAAAATACAGTATAATACTGTGTTAAACAACTATAAATTAAAGAGATTTTTTTTAAATAAATCTGACAGGTAAGGAACCTATTTATGTGCTTGTTTCATTTAAATTTCCAGTTATAGGAACTTTGTCAAAAGACCTCTTTACAAATATAGGTTGAACCTCTGTAGTCAGACAGTCTCTGGTCTGGCATAATTTTAGTTAGCTGGATGGCTACTTATCATGGGCATGGCCACGTTTCCTAAAGTCCCATAAAGTTTGTTTATAGCCACTAGTCTGGCTCTGCGCTGCTATTTAGCTCTAATTTATTCCTAAATGTCTTCTAAGAGCCCAGTAAGCCATGGAAGTGTTGGTAATGCTGCTAGACAATGTTGACCTCCCATGGACTGGCAAATTCTCTAGTTCAGCTCCAATCAGGTTCTGAGGGTGCTGGACTAAAGAAGTTCAACCTGTACTGGCTGAGGGTATGTCTAGACTAAGAGAATCTACTGGAAAAAGATATGCAAAATGCGCTTCGCATTTTACATACCTTTTTCTGATACTGCTGTCGGAAGAGGCTTTCTGAAATTTGGCCCATCTAGACTGGGCCAAATTTTGGAAAAAAAAACCCCTCTTTTGAAAGCCCTCTTCTTCTTCATGGAATGAGGAATACAGGGGCTTCCAAAAGAGCTCTTCCAAAAAAAAAAAAAAAAAAAAAAAAAGCGGAAGTGCAAACGCATTTCCTGGATGCAGCAGAGTTTTTTGGGGGATACCTTCAGTATCCCAAACTCTCTCCTCCCCCCCCAGTCTAGCCATACCCTTAAGGCCTGCTTCTGCACACTCCTCTTCTCTTCCAGAGCTGGAACATGATGGGAATCAGTTGTTTGCAGCATTCCATCTCTGGCAGGAGCAGGAATAAGTGTGCGGCTCCAGTGCCCCAATGCACAAGAGGTTCAGGGAAAAGGGGCAGACAGGGGGACCACAAGGGACGCACCCACTCATGCTCCCACTGATTTATTCATGGTTGTCTATCCCTGATCTAGAAGATAATAACAAGAAATTGTGTCAAAAACAAATTTTGTCAAACCAACCTGGTAGCTTTCTTTGACAAAGTAACAAGCCTTGTGAATGGGGGGAATGGTAGATGTGGTGTATTTAAACTTTTAGTAAAGCTTTAGATAGTCTTGCATGATCTCCTCATTATCAAATTAGGGAAATACCATTTAGATGGAGCTATTATAAAGTGTGTGCATAACTTGCTGGATAACTGCTCCTAGACAGCAACCATCAGCAGCTCACTGTCCTACTGCAAGAGCATAAATGAGTGGGGTTCTGGAGGGATCAGTTCTGGGTCTGGTTTTGTTCAATTTATTATCAATGATTTGGATAATGGCACAGAGCAGGTTGGGGAACCTCTATCCCTTGATATGGAGACATGGTAACAGCTTTCAAGAACCTAAAGAATTGTTTCAAGGATGAGGGTGAAAAATTATTCTCCTTAACCTCCGATGATAGGACAAGAAGAAATTACCTTAAATTTAATCAAGGGAGATTAGGTTGCCTATTAGGCAAAACTTCCTGGCTGTTAGGGTGGTTAACCCCTGGAATAAATTACCTCCTACAGATGTTGTGGACTCTATATCACTGGAGATGTTTAAGAGCACCTGTCAGGGATGGTCTGCATAGTATTTGGTGCAAGGGATTGTACTTGATGATCTCTGGAGGTACCATCCAATTCTACGGTTTATAACACATACCTCCAGTTTCAAAATCTTAGTAATCAAATGCTTCGATTGATTTAATAGAAGTTTCAAAATTTGGAAAAAAAAGGAAACTTGTTACTGTAAAACTTACTCTTTATTATTTGTATCAATATAGTACCAACCTGGCTAGTCATTCAGGATCCCATTATGTGAGGTGCTGTACAAAGAGCAAAAAGATTGTCTCTCTCCCAAAGAGCTTATAATCTAAATATGATAATAGGAGACAGATGAATAAAGACAGACGGGGAAATAAGTAATAAGTCAAGTTGCCAGCTTGATAAACTATGGTCTCAGCACACTAGTGGCCAAAACTCTGTAATAAAGCACAAAGAGCTTTCTCATGTCTTAGCCAAGAAGTACAGAAAATAGAAAGTCATGACATTTATCGGTCTCTTATCATGGGGAATTTTCCATCCTTAGGCCATTTCTTCTTTTCCTGAAGGAGCAGTAGGTGGGGAAGAAGACAATAAACTGACTATTTTTCTTCAAGCAGATTTATAATGTTCACAGCCAGGAAGACACTATATATGATTGATGTGCTCTTTAATTGGACTGTTGTAAAAGCTGTAATCACAGCTACTAAGTATACTTATACATCTGCATGCATAAGCAGTTTCAGGATTGTCACTGAAACTCCACAAGGAAATGACTTGGCTTCCAGAACATGAATAAAACCCTACACACACACAAAAGTATAATTAATAACATGTTTTAAAATTGTCATAAAACAATTTTCTTCATAATATAAGACCAGGAGAGTAGAAAAGCAGACATATTATTAGAACTATCTTTATAAATATGTTATCCTTTTTAAAAACTTGAAAAATATAGTTCTATCATATTTCTTATTGTTTAATAATTCTTAATTTCTCTTTCATAAATAAAATTTATCCATGCAATTTCATTTAGAATATGGCCAATGAGTGGCTTGTTACGGAGGGAAATATAATAAAATTATAAGAGCAATTGACTCCTACCACATGCAGCCAAAGCAAACAATTCTGCAGCATTTACTGGCTCTCCTTGTGATCAATTAGCAAAGAACATATCCTTGCAATGTAGAATTAAAGTGATTTATTTTGTGTTTCCTATTAATCTTTGGACTCATGCTGCCTTTTCAGCTGTTATCTAGATGTTATAGTCAAAATAAATGTTTTCTACAAAAGGAGGAATTTGCTGAATAATATTCGCCAGAAGGCAAAGGAAAATTGACTTGTTGAAGATTGGAAAGCTAATATGCAAAGGAAGTGCTGTTCTTGACTATTATTTATTACTTTTTGAACTTTCTTCCTCCTGTTTTTCCTCTGTTCCACAGACCTCATTATGTTATATCCAAGTTAGGGCGTGTCTACACTAGGAAATTATTTCAAAATAACTTAATTATTTCAGGAGTTATTATTTCAAAGTATTTCAAAATAGTGCATCTGTACTCAAGGCACCATCAAAATAGCTCAGAATTATTTCGAAATAGTATGTACACACTGATTGGAGCCTACATCAGATTTAAACCCCCTGGAAGCACTCCAGGGAGGGGATCAGGAGGATGGACACTTCCTGTGGCTGCTTTCTGAGGCTGACACGTGCTTTCATGGGCTCCACTGTGTGGCTACGTCTCACACGCCACTCCTCCACTGCCTACCCCTCGCGGGACACAATATGGATGAACTATGCTCTGGTTGCCCTAGTGGATGGCACAGTATTGACACCATGGTGCTGGAGCTCCAAAGAAGTGTCTGGCTTATTGGCCTCATGCTGCATTTCATGGTACAATTGATCCAAACTGCCCATGTGCTGCTTCAGGATCATGTCAACCAGCCTGAACTGCAGGACTCCTTCACCAAGGCTCAGGTGCTCCAGCTGCAGCAAATGATCCTCAATCTCCTGAACACTGTGGAACACTGTCTCTGGTGAAGGGAGACCAGTTTGGACTGGTGGGACCACATTGTCCTGTAGCAATGGAATAACCAGCAGTGGCTTCAGAACTTCTGCATGCGGAAGGCCACCTTCCTGGAGCTCTGCAAGTGGGTCGTCCCTGCCCTCAGGTGACAGGACACCTGCCTGAGACCTGCCAGTCCCCTGCAGAAGTACATCACCATCACCCTATGGAAGTTCACCATGCTGGACAGCTACCACTCCGTGGGGAACCAGTTTGGTGTGGGGAAATACACAAGCAACCCCGTCACTCACAAGCACCCGGGACCACGAGCGCCGACAGAGTCGGCGGGGTTAGCCCCAGCTGCGTCGCCGTGCGTGGGAGGCGGGGCCATGGCGCGTCATTGGGACGCGCCCAAAGAACCCGGGGAGGCCACCAACGCAGCGAACATCAGGGTGGAGGGGCACCCGGAAGTGCGGAAAGATGCGCCGGCCGGGGCGGGGTGGATAAGAGCTCCTGAGAAGAGAGACACGGAGGAGGGCAACTGGGGAGTGGAGGAGTGGAGCAGGGGCGAACGGAAGGAGGAGGGCAAAGCGGGAGGCCCCAGGGAGAAAGGGCTAGCTGCCATACCGATGCCGGAGGCTACGGGCGGGAGGTAAGCGCCCGACTGCAGGGTGGTAACGGCCCAGGGAGGGGTTGTGGAGCCCGCGAGCAAGTGCGTTTAGGGGTAAATCCCCGCTTGCTACCATTTGGAGCCGTGCTCCCATTGTTAGGGCCCAGGGCCGGGGTCCGGAGTGAGGGCGGGCCCGGACCCCCACCCCGCCCTCGACAAGGCAATAGCCGTGTGGCTGCCTTTGGGTAGCATTACAGATAACATACCTTGTGACATGCTACTACAGATAGCCAAAGCCATCAACCAGGTGCTGCTATGCAGGGTTGTCACTCTGGAGAACATCAACCACATTATGGATGACTTTCCCACCATGGGCTTCCCAAAATGTGGATGAGGGCATAGATGGCGCACACATCCCCATCCTGGCCCCCAACCACCATGCCTCAGACTATGTCAACAGAAAGGGATACGTCTCGATGGTGCCACAGGCCCTGTTGGACCACAAGGGATTCTTCACAGACATTAATGTCAGCTGGTTGGGGAAGGTGCAAGAGCCCACATCTGGAATTCAAGCCTGATGCAGAAGATTGACACTGGAACTTTTTTCCCTGACCACACCATCAGGGACATGGACATGTCCATGTGCACTCTGGGCAATGCAACCTACCCCTTGCTCCCTTGGTTTATGAAGCCCTACACAGACACAATGGACCCCACCATCGAGAATGTCAGTGCCATGCTCAGACGGTGCTGCAGGGTGGTGGAGTGTGTCTGTCTACCTAAAGGGGAGGTTCCAGAATCTTCTCACCTGCCTGGACCTTAGTGACTGCAACATCCCCTATGTGGTGGTGGCATAATGTGTTCTCCACATTCTTTGTAAGAACAAGGGGGAGAATTTCTTGCCTGAGTGGGGGACAGAGGCTGAATGGCTGGCTGGGGCATATGAGCATGCAGACATGTATGCCATCAGGAGAGCAAATCAAGGAGCTGTGCTTATCCAGGAGTTCCTGAGAGAGAGTTTCAGCCAAGGCCACCTGTGAGACTCTCCCCTGGTCATCTTCACAAGGGTTCCCTGCTTCCCCTGTGTACCTTTGCTCCTCACCCTTCCCTTCCCCTGTCCTCCCTTTCCATCCCCCTCAACTCCAGAGAAAATAAAAAGCCTCTTTGTTTTGAAAACACAACTTTTTTTTATTTAGGGATATACAACAGGGGAGGGACTGGGGAAAGAACCTGGAATGGGGGAGGGGGAGAAGTGGGGAGAGTAGGCTCGGGGATGTGGATAGGAATGGCACCTGTCTTGGATAGCTCAGGAGGATTTGGCTGCCTGGAAGGCAAGGGTGGAGGGCATAATGAGATGGCTGGTGGCCTGCTCTCTGGACATGGCCATGCGCTCCATCACAAAGGTGAGGGAGGAGCATATGGCCTCATGCTGGCATGCCAGCTAATCCCATAGTTGCTTTTGGTCAGATGGTGCTCCTCACAGTTGGTGGCCTGCTCCCGGCATTCCTCATCAAACCCCTGGATGAGGGAATGGAGGCAGGCCATCTGGTCCCCCAGCAGTTCTTCCCTAGTAAGCTTACTCCTGTGGGTCCCACAGAGTTGGGGAGATGGAGTTGAAGGTGGTGGATGTGCCATGCTCGCAGCTGGTCCAGCTGTGAAGAAAAATGATAAGGGAAGTCATCGCAGCATATACTGCCTAGCACTAATCTCTGAGCCAAAGCTGCAAGTGTCAGTTCAGACAATTGCGAAGTGCTTCAAGCAAGGCCATATATTGCCTAAACAGTGATCACTTTCTGCAGGGGCACAGACATCCCAGGGGAGCATCGCTACACCCACGTCCTGGGGACAAGAAGGCATGGGAAGGTGCCAGCCAGGCCAGGAGCTTGTGGGCAGAAAGGGGAGAGGATGGGTTGGCTCATCTTCCTTCTGTGTCCTGCACATGCTGGGTCTGGCACTAGCGGTGTTCTGTAGAGAGAACTTCTATCCTTGCCTATTGGAAGAGAGGGTAGAGCATGTGTATCAAGGGAGGAGTGTGTGAGTGGCAGAGGCCACTTGCAAGAGAAAGCGCTAGTAGGGTCCCCTACGCTTCCTCCCTCGCAGCAGATTCCCAGGCAGGAGATTAGTCTCTTCTGCATCGCCATGCACGACAGGGAGCAGAAGCTGCCTGAATGCGGGCATCAACCTGTGCTGTGTGGTTCCATGACCTCAGACTCCTTAGCGGTGACTTGTTGTGGGAAGGTGACCCACCATGGAGTGCAGAGTGAGGCAGACCACTCCAGGAACCTTGTAAGGAGAGAGGGGTTCCTGCATGAGAGTGTCATGGAGCTGAGTGCTCCAGACTGGTGCTCCATGTGCACAGGCTGAGATGGCTGAGTGAAAAGCATGCAGCCCCTCGCAGCCCATCGCCTGCCCGCACATGCGTATAGGGAAAGTTATGGAACTCCCCTGAAATGCATTAGCCTGGATTGTTGAAGGCATGAGAGATATCCTGGGAAGGGCGACTAGCACCAGAGGGAGGAGCAGCTCCTGGCTGGAGGGCATGATGTCCTGGCTGGTCTGCTTCTCCTTCTCCTCCACAACCCTATGTACCCTGGCCAAACTCGATGACAATGATGGGGGGGAGGAGAGGGAATTGACTGGCTCTGCTGCTTGGATGGCATCCAGTGGCTCATAGTAGTGGTAGGTGTGAGGGTCCACCCAAGCGCGTACACCTTGCTCATGGCCTTAATGTAGGCCTTCTGGAGCTCTTTGATTTTCACTCAGAGCTTGTTGAGGGTCTGCACGAGTCCCTTCCTAGCCACACTGGCAATCAGACATCTGCATTCTGCCTCCTGGTGCAGAGATCCTGGAGATTGGTCACCTCCCCACAAACCTCAAGAGTGCCTTCTTTTGTCCCTGGCCAGAGGCAGTTGAGGGTACTGTGGGAGTGCTGGCAGCTATGGGGAGTGGGGTGATGCAAAAGAAGTGCTGCGATTGTCCATAGCTCATGGCATGGGTGCTTTATGGAATGGGCTGGCAAAGCTCTCCTCGTGCCACAAGCCCTTTTCCTTCTGACTGCAGCTTTGAGCCCTGAAGGAGAAGGGGAACATTGGAGTTGTCAGGTGCGGCAAGAGCAGCCACAAATGCTGCTGAGAGAGTCCTCTGGAGGCCAATTATTTCAAAATAGCAGTAGATGAGCGTCCACACTTGTGCCATTTCAAAATAACAATTTAGCAATTTTGAAATAAGCATTTTTCCTCATGAAAAGCAGGAGTTATTATTTCAAAATAACCAGCCTGTTATTTCAAAATATTGAGCTTAGTAAGGTGGACACTTGTGCTTGTTATTTCGAAATAACTCCCTGGTGTAGTCCAGGGCTTAGTGTAGCACAGGAATATAGCTGAAGATAGAAGACATTTGTGCTAGATTCACAAGGGTGGATTTAAGAATTGCAATGCTTAGCATTGCCACATCTAACTGCCACCTAGTGAAATTCACAGCGCCAAATTAGTCACCCAGGCTTCCCATACAATATACGGGGGAACTAGACACCTAAAAATGACTCTCAGAAACTAAAAGGCACTTGGCTGCTGAAGCTAGTCCTTCCCTCCCCCTCACTCCAATGTAATGGAGAAGGGTGTGGCCTGAGCTATCCTCTCACCTGGAGTTTAGGGGACCAGTCTTCACTTGAATTGTGAGACATGAGCATAACAATATGAACATCACAGAATGCCTTAAGTACCTAGTGTTCCACACTTAAGCCAGGTTAGCTCTTTCTCAAGAAAAACGATGGTGGTCATTCATTGGGTCAGAGAGCTTGGGGTTAGAGCACTCACCTTAGAAAGCCACATTCCAGTCCTTAGTCCAATGAATACTTAACAACTTGCTTCAACCTGCAACAGCTTCTATGGGACAGGAACATCCACAGAAGAGTGAGCCACCTCATAGTACCTTATTGCCCAGTGGTTGGGCCACTCAACCGGGAGGTGGGAGTCCTAGATTCTAGTTCCTACTCACATCAGGCAAAGTGAGAATTGCAACCTTGGTTTTCCAGGGCTTGGGTGAGTGTATTGACCACTGACCTATTGGTTAAAGGAATGGAAGCAGCACCACTACCTGTGTTTTGTGTGTGGAGCCCAGTCCAATAAACTTGCATTTCAGTGGTCTCTGAACATGTCCAGCAGATCAGGCCTCATGCTTTAGCTAGGCATGGGAATGCTTGGTTTGTGAACTCTGCTGTAGCTTATACTTGAGTCAGAGGTGAAAATAAATGGATTCACCTGATGTGCAGCTCTGGCTAAGGCAAAAGCCAGCAGGGAGCTATTTACAGAGCTGACAGGGATCCAGGTTACAATGGGACAGTATCTGTAAAATATGTTAACTTACTTTCACCTCTGAGTTGAATTAGGTACTGAGCATAAGAACATAAGAACGGCCATACTGGGTCAGACCAAAGGTCCATCTAGCCCAGTATCCTGTCTACCGACAGTGGCCAGCAACAGGTGCCCCAGAGAAGGTGGACCGAAGACAACGATCAAGCGATTTGTCTCCTGCCATCCCTCTCCAGCCTCTGACAAACAGAGGTCCAGGACACCATTTTATCCCCTGGCTAATAGCCTTTTATGGACCTAACCTCCATGAATTTATCCAGCTTCTCTTTAAACTCTATTATAGTTCTAGCCTTCAAAGCCTCCTCTGGCAAGGCGTTCCACAGGTTGAAAACACGCTGTGTGAAGAAGAACTTCCTTTTATTAGTCTTAAACCTGCTACCCATTAATTTCATTTGGTGTCCTCTAGTTCCTTTATTATGGGAACTAATAAATAACTTTTCTTTATCAGCCCTCTCCACACCACTCATGATTTTATAGACCTCTATCATATCCGCGCTCAGTCTCCTCTTTTCTAAACTGAAAAGTCCCAGTCTCTTTAGCCTCTCCTCATATGGGACCCGTTCCAAACCCCTAATCATTTTAGTTGCCCTTTTCTGAACCCTTTCCAAGGCCAAAATATCTTTTTTGAGGTGAGGAGACCACATCTGTACACAGTATTCAAGATGTGGGCGTACCATAGTTTTATACAGGGGCAGTAAGATATTCTGGGTCTTATTTTCTATCCCTTTCCTAATAATTCCTAGCATCCTATTTGCCTTTTTGACTGCCGCTGCACTCTGTGTGGAAGTTTTCAGAGAACTGTCCACGATAACTCCAAGATCTCTTTCCTGATTTGTCATAGCCAAATTAGCCCCCATCATACTGTACGTATAGTTGGGGTTATTTTTCCCGATGTGCATTACTTTACACTTATCCACATTAAATTTCATTTGCCATTTTGTTGCCCAATCACTCAGTTTGGTGAGATTTCTTGGAGTCCCTCACAGTCTGCTTCTGTCTTGACTATCCTAAACAGTTTGGTACCATCTGCAAACTTTACTACCTCACTGCTTACCCCTTTCTCCAGATCATTTATGAATAAGTTGAAAAGGATTGGTCCCAGGACTGACCCTTGGGGTACACCACTAGTTACCCCTCTCCAATCTGAAAATTTACCATTTATTCCTACCCTTTGTTTCCTGTCTTTTAACCAGTTCTCAATCCAAGAAAGGACCTTCCCTCTTATCCCATGGCCATGTAATTTACACAAGAGCCTTTGGTGAGGGACCTTGTCAAAGGCTTTCTGAAAATCCAAGTATACTATATCTACTGGATCCCCCTTGTCCGCATGTTTGTTAACCCCTTCAAAGAACTCTAATAGATTAGTAAGACAGGATTTCCCTTTACAGAAACCATGTTGACTTTTGTCCAATAAATTATGTTCTTCTACATGCTTCACAATTTTATTCTTTACTATTGTTTCGACTAATTTGCCCGGTACTGAAATTAGACTTACCGGTCTGTAATTGCCAGGATCGCCTCTACGGCCCCTTTTAAATATTGGTGTCACGTTGGCTACCTTCCAGTCATTAGGTACGGAAGCCGATTTAAAGGATAGGTTATAAACCACAGATAATAGCTCAGCAATTTCCCATTTAAGTTCTTTTAGAACCCTTGGATGAATGCCATCCGGTCCCGGAGATTTGTTAACATTAAGCTTTTCTATTTGTTCCAAAACCTCCTCTAATGACACTTCAATCCGGGACAGTTCCTCAGATTCATCACCCACAAAGGATGGTGCAGATTCAGGAATCTCCCCAACGTCCTCATCCGTGAAGACTGAAGCAAAGAAATCATTTAGTTTCTCCTCAATGGCTTTATCGTCCTTGAATGCTCCTTTTATAGCTCGATCATCTAGGGGACCCACAGGCTTTTTAGCAGGCTTCCTGCTTCTAATGTACTTAAAAAACATTTTGTTATTTCTTTTTAAGTTTTTGGCTAGCTGTTCCTCAAAATCTTTTTTTGCTTTTCTTATAACATGTTTACACTTGATTTGACAGTGTTTATGTTCCTTTCTATTTATCTCACTAGGATTGGACTTCCACTTCTTAAAAGATACCTTTTTGTCCCTCACTGCTTCTTTTACATGGTGGTTAAGCCACGGTGACTCTTTTTTAGGTCTCTTGCTATGTTTTTTAATTTGGGGTATACATTTAAGTTGGGCCTCTATTATGGTGTCTTTAAAAAGTTTCCATGCAGCTTTCAGGGATTTGGCTCTAGTCACTGTGCCTTTTAATTTCTGTTTAACTAAACTCCTCATTTTTGCGTAATTCCCCTTTTTGAAATTAAATGCCAGGGTGCTGGACTGCTGAGGTGTTCTTCCCACCACAGGAATGTTGAATGTTATTATATTATGGTCACTATTCCCAAGCGGTCCTGTAACGGTTATATCCTGGACCTGATCCTGCACTCCACTCAGGACTAAATCGAGAATTGCCTCTCCCCTTGTGGGTTCCTGCAGTAGCTGCTCCAAGAAGCAGTCATTTAAGCCATTGAGAAATTTTATCTCCGCTTCTCTTCCTGAGGTGACATGTATCCAGTCATCCAGCTTCTTGGAGGAGTCAGAATTTAGGTAGCTGGGTGTGTGCCCAGCTGCAGAAATTAGGCACCTTGAAAGCTTTACTAATAATATCAGGTAACTAAGGACCTTAGGTGGCTATAGGGTTAGACACTTGACTATCTCTTTAGGGGTACGTCTAGACTACAGGCTTTTGTCGACAGTATCTGTCAACAACGCTTCTGTTGACAAAGAACATCTAGACTACTAGGCTACTACATGCCGCTTTGTCAACATGACAGTGTAGGCACAAAGGACAGTGTAGATGCAATAATGCCTTCTGTCAACAGAACTCTGTTGACAAAAGGCATTATTCCTCATAGAATGGGGTTTACAGCTGCCGACAAAACTGATGAGTTCTGTCGACATTATGTCGACAGAACTCAGCAGCAGTATAGACGCAGGTATAGTTTTGTCGACAAAAGTAGACTTTTGTCGACAAAACCCTGTAGTCTAGACACAACCTAGATGTCTAAGTCCCCATTGTGAACATAGGACCCCATTATGTCTGGCCCTTCTGTATTCCTGAAAGAGGGAAGAAGGCTTTAAGGAAACTTTTCTACCCCCTTTGAAGAAACTAGGTGCTAAAGTACTCATGCATGGCAGCATTTACAATTCTCTTAAAAAGAACCAGTTTTAGAAGGAGAATTAAATGTATACAGTATAAAACAATGCACTGAATTTAAGAACATATTTAAAGTCTAACAGACGTGCTGATGAAAAAAAATAACATTCTGTGGCCTGGTTTGGGTCACATGACCTGGGTCAAAGAAAATATCTTTGCTATATGGCTAAAGTCAGTGTTTACCAAATCTAGTGGTTACACCTATAGAATAACTGAGTATAACTTCTTGAAGCAAAAAAATAATGCACACAAGTGAGTTTTCAATTGTACAAAACAATACATATGGAAGGGTTTTAAAGAGTGGATTTTAGAAGATTAATTTGAAGTGTCTACTATTCAATAGGATGTTGAATTCTATTAATATATTTTTTTAAAGGAATTATATTTTTCTTTATCTTGCCAGATGTGCTTGGATGAAAATCTCTCTAGCTTTTGTTTCATGTTGCCAACTTTAATAATAGTATGCCACTAGTTATCACATTAATTGATGTAGCTTGTAACTAGAGATCTGCCATAACTATAGTTCCCAAATACGCCTGAATTCTGGGGAAGGTCAAAACCCAACTTGAATGCAAAGGATTCTTTCCTTATAAAAATATAAAATACCCAGTGCCCTGAAGCTCATGATAGGAACATCCCCACCCTTCAAGAAGGTTAACAGCCTGTTGCAGGTTCAGATATGTATCTACAATCAGGTAAATTAAAATTTCAGCTGCTTGCATCTCTGATATTTGAACAGTGGTTATTGAAATTCCAGATTTAAACTTCTGCAGCTTGAACCTATTTCTGCTTCTGAAAATATTCTCCTTAGCCTAGTTGGCATATAGATATCTCTCATCTCTAATTCTAAATCCTCGCCTCTCCTCAAAAATATTAATTTATCCTCACAATACTCTTGCCAAATAGGAAAGGATTCCTAATTTACAGATAGGGGAACTGAAATAGAGAAAGACAATTATATGACTTTGTACATGGTCACACAAGAAGTCCTTGAACAGAAGCCAGGTCTCCTGAATCTTACTCAGCACCTTAACCACAAGACTATCCTTTCCTGTCAAGACAGTTCCCTGCTTAGCATTTCTGCTTTGGCTGTGACTTCTATCTAGGTACTTTTGTAGGAAATGTGAAGCATTGCTTTGAAAAATCAAGGTGCCAGGTACAATGGTCTCTGAATAACTACTAGTGAAAAACAGGCCTTTATATTAGCTAGCTGTCTTTTTTATGCTTGTGTTCAATAGGTAAAACCTGAGTATCATTGAATTAAATGGCAAAATTCCTCTGCCTTGAATGGGGTTGGTTTTTACTTGATGAGATTTTCTTCTTTGTGACATGCACTTCATGGGGTAGATCATGGAGTTCAATGGAGCTGTCACCATTCACATCAGGTAAAGATCTGCCCCCCTCATCCTAAACACAATTCTGTTCAGTTAAGAACATGCATAGATTGTTTCTCTTTTAGTATATTGATGTGCTCGTTTGGAGCAGGGCTAAGTCTCATGCCTCTGTACCACACTGTCAATGCTTAGCAATTAAAGCATTATATTGTTTTTGGAGGAAACACATTTCAAGTTTCCTTAGTTTTTACATTCTTGTATGTTTGTAGCTGGTAAGATTCAGTAAATGACTAGAACTAGGCAACAGTATTCATAAGAAAGGCTTATAGATAAATGCTTGGTCATGAGGAGAGAATTTTTCACAAGGTGGAGTAAAATCTTTAAAAGGGAGAGGAAAGGGATTCACACTAATGAAACATCCTTAAAACACCCCTTTGCCACGGTGCCTACAAAAAGCTTGACAACAGTTAGGGTATGTCTACGCTACAGTGCTATTTCAAATTAACTTATTTTGAATTAGTTAATTCGAATTAAGCTAATTCGAAAGAACGCATCTAGACACAAAAACTAATTCGAAGTAGCGTTTTTTAAATTCAAAATAGCACGTCCACATTGAGTGGACCCTGAAACGAAGGCAAGGCTGGCTGGAACCAGTGCCAGCAGGGCATCAGGGTCGGACTTAGTGTGTATGGCTGCTGTCTCAGGCTATCCGAGGTCTGTGCTTAAAGGGAGCCAACCCCGCATTCTGGACAGACAGTTCTCAGGTTTCTCTGCTTGCTGGTCTACCTCGCTGAGGGACAGCAAAGTATTTGTGTCTTGGAGTGCTCTGCTTGCCCTCACTCGGGACACCATGGCACTCTGCAACATGGAACCAGACCTGCTGTGTCTCGTGGACACATTGCCAGCAGCCTGGCTGCCTTGTCTGCAGGCTGCTATCCGGGAGGACCATTGATGGACTGTCAGGATCAAGGGGGCCCTGCAGGAAAGCTTCCACCCTGAGGAACGCTAACAGTCTCCCCAGTCTGCCCCACTAGGGGCTTGTGCCCCATTCCTCCCTCTCGTCCTTCCACTTACCCTTCCCTAGCCCCCCCTTCCTGATGTCAAATAAAATACACGTATTTTCAAAAATAGAAACTGTCTTTATTTAACACAACTGGGGTGGGGAGGGAATGCATCTCTGGGGAGACTGGGGAAAGGAGGTGGGAGAGGGCAGGAGAGAGGGTGGGAGATGGGAGGGGGAACACTTGGAGGAGGGAGCTGGAAGGGGGAAGCAAGGGGAAGAAGGGGGAGGAGAAGTTCAGGGCTCACGGTTGGGGGTCTCACCAGGCCACATGTCTCCCAGCCCGGTGGGTGCGGGGGCCTCGGTGTCTCTGGGGGGGGTTGGTGGGGAAGAGGGGTGGAGATTGAGGTGGGGGTGTGGAGATTGAGGAGGGAGAGGCGGGAAAGGGAGAAAGAGTGGGAGGAGGAGTGGGAGCTGGGGGAGCAGCAGGCAAGCGAGCGGCAAGGGGCAGCACGCTGTGCACCAGGGCCTGCAGATGGTGACAGATGGCACTACCCTGGGAAAGCAGCTCCCGCCGGAACTCCCATTCTTCCTGCGCCTGCTGCTCCATGATGCGGGTCTGGTCTCACAGGGCTGCCAGGTGCCGCTTGTGGTACCCCTGCAGTGTTGCGGTGGTCCTGTGGAGCCCTCAGGTGCAGGAGCATGTCCCAGGTGGAGTGGTGTGCCCTGCATGTGCAGGTGGTGCGGCTGTGGAGAAAGAAGAGAAGTGGTCAGTTCTCCCTAGGGACACAGTGGATGAAGCCCAGTCTCCCTGTGCGAGGTGAGGGCGACCGTGCCTTGCACCGTCAGAGACGATGTGCTTGCACAGAGGCTATGGTCGGCATGTCCGGCTCTGCCTAGGAATGGGAGCTGCCCTGAGACCGCACCCGTGCCCCTGTGCTGTGTATAGTGCGGCCGGGGCGGGAGGCGGGAGATGTCCCCTGCCCCTGTGTAGAGGGTGTGTATGAAAGGAGGCCATCCTGCTGTGTCCCACCCTGAGGTTGGGAGCGTGTCGGGTCTCTTCACACACATGTGTGGCTATCAGGCCATGGCCCCTGTGTGGCACACAGCTGAGCCACCTGCCCAATGGTGGCATGGCATGTGCCCGTACGTTCACAGGTGGCTGCATGATCTGTGGGAGGCATGGTCCATGCGCGCAGTCCCTGGTCTCCCTCCCTGCGTCCCACCCGGAAAGGGAACCGTGCTGGCACTTACCTGATATGGCCTCCCTGGACTCCCTGCTGACTCCGGTGCCGGGACAGCTGGTGGTGACCCCTCTGGTGCACCTAGGTCAGGGCCCTCAGCTCCCAGCTCACTGCCCCCTGGGCTGGTGTGTACCGCCTCGCCCCCAGGATTCAGTCGAGGGTGGGGAAGTAGGGGCAGGTGTAAACCTGCAATGAGGTTTACCAGCTAATTCGAATTAGAGGCTTTAAATCGGAATTCCATTTCACTGCCACGTGTAGATGTGGGCATTTACTTCGGGCTAGTCAATTTCTAAAAGGACGACCAGCCGGGAACATGCAAATCAAGCATGGGATATTAAATCCCGGGCTTGATTTGCAATTCTGGTCACCGTCACTAGCCTCCCTAGCTCGATCTAGGGGGCTAGTATAGATGTACCCTTGGAATTAAGAAAAATATAAATAGGATCATGGACAAAACGCACTTCATCAGATGAGTTAGAGTGAAGTAGACAATATGAGAATTAAAGCATCTTAGTTCAGTTAGTATACTGCAGGAAAAGACCTGCCTCTATAAGTGGTTATGGAGCTATCGGTTAGGAGAGAGTTAGTAATATTGTCTTCTCAACATTAAATGGTTGTAGGTAAAGTTATACTGACCCTATCATCATTTGAGACATTAAGGCAGAAGGGACTACGTTATGATAACTGGGAGAAGGATGGAATTAGGTTGTAATAGAATCCCTGACTTTAATCCCAAAAGCAATCAGTACGGGTATTTATCTCGTGGTTGGTTGATATTTATTTCCATGTTTTACTTAGGACACCCCATAAAGAGACAGTCTTAAAGAGCTCTTTCTGTTCATCTTTGAAGCTTGTATTACTAGCAATGTTAACATTCCATTTAGTCTGAGCTCCTGTATGGCGATGTCTAGACTGCAGGCTTCTTTCAGAAGAAGCTTTTCCAGAAGAGATCTTCCGAAAAAGCTTCTTCCGAAAGAGAGTGTCCACACTACCAAAGTGCATCGAAAAGGTGATCAGCTTTTTTTGAAAGATAGCGTCCATTCTGAATGGACACTATCTCGTATTTAAGTGGTGATTACTATGAATGGAGTGGCCACTAGGGCATCTGTGCTTTTTCCTCTTTCCTCTTCTTTCGAAAGAAATCCCTCTTTCCTGTCCCCACACACCTTTTTCTGAAAGGGCTCTTTTGGAAAAAGGCATCTTCCTCATAGAAAGAGGTTTACCAATGTCGGAAAAACTCCTTGGTCCTTTCAATTTTTTTTCCAAAAAATGTGATTGCAGTGTGGACGTAATTCAACTTTTTTTGAAAAATGATCATTTTTCTGAAAAAAAAACTCTGTAGTGTAGACATAGGCTGTTATACAGGTCATAGAACTCCACACACAGTAAATTCTGCATCAGACAGATAACTTTAAACCTGTGCATCAACCCACTACTTACTGATTTCCCCATTCATGTTGTGGAACTCTCTTTTATATCAATTGGTATCTAGGTCTCTTCCCCCCCTATCTTTTGTAGACTTTATTACTAATTGACAGTCTCATTTATCACTGAATCAGAATGAGGGTTTTGGGTTTTTTTTTGCCAAAGTTGTCCTCTTTTTTGATTGTAGAATTGTGCCTTTTTGACCATCCAGTGAATGCTTATTTTGTCATTTTGTTTTAAAGGTGATTAGAGTTTCCTATAGTTACTCTTACTGGGATGTTAACATTGCTAGTAATACAGGCTTTAAAGCTGAACAAAAGAGCTCCTTAAGAATGCCCCTTTATGGGGTGTTCTAAGTAAAACATGGAAATAAATATCAACTAACTAACATAAGATAAATACGTGTACTGATTGCTTTTGGGATTTAAGTGGTCGATTCTATTACAACTTAATTCCATCCTTCTCCCAGTTCCTCAAAATATGACGAAGTTAGTTCTGAGATTTCCTCCTAATTAAGTCCTAAAACCATTATTATCTTAATTAAAATATTCTGTGAATCCTTAGTGAGGAAGCTATTTTGTTAACCAACATTAATGTTGTATTATGTGTCTCAGTGTTTGTGGCTGAAACTTATTCTGAAAAGTTTTTGTATTTGTAATCAAATCAAGTATAAATAGGAAACCTTAATTTGTAGTGCAATAATTTGTGGAAGACTATTTATCAATGGTACCATACATACACATACCACTACATTTACCTGGCTCAGGGGCTCAGGTTAGGGGACTGGGGGAACAGGGGATGCAAGAGTCAGGGTTGGGGGTGGAGGAAAGGCTTAGGCCAGGGAGTTGGGATGTGTGTAGGGGCTCAGTGCTGGGAGTGGAGCTGCAGGAGGCTGGCTAATCCCTGGGGCTGGCCAAGATAGCATGGGCCATGCTACCCAGGTGACTGCTACCAGGGCAGAGCTGCCTGGGCAGTGGATCCCTGGGACTGGCCAGTGTGGCAGTTCCCAGGTGGCAGTGGATCCCTGAGCCAGTGGGGGTCATGCTCCCTGGGTGGCTGCTTCCTGGTGCTGCCTGGGACAATGGAGGCCGTGTTTCCTGGGCGCCAGATTCCTGGGGCTGGCTGGCACAAGACAGGCCATGCTGCTCAGCTGGTGGCTCACCAACACAGGAAACTTAAACATATATGTTAACTGGCAACATCCCAAGCCCCGCCCCCAGCTGGCCACTCTCTTACCAGAGTGCCCACCTTTATGTGGTCATTCTTCAGAATAACAGCCTGCTAGTAAACCATTCCCTTTGTATTTTATGAGAAACAATCATATTACAGGCAAATCCCGTTGTCCTAGCACAACAAACCCCTGCCTTGCTTTAAGTTGTGAAGTTGCCTACCAAATTGGTGGTCATAGCTCTTACCGTTCAGAGGCACTTTTGAACAAACAGACTCACAGACAGACCAACAGACAAACGCTCTCAAATATATAGTAGTATATATATTTATATATATAAAAACACATAATGGGGCAGATGTTGGAGAAATTGTGAGGAGTGAGGTGATTTGTATGTATCTTTAGCGGACCTGCTCAGTTGTTAACTACTGCATGTGATTTGTAACTTTAAATTAGAACTGTTCAAATTTTCCACTGAAATGGATTTTCCTCAGAGAAATTGTAAATTTAACCCTATGATTTTTTCCCATAGAATGTGTCTGCTCTCTAGAAATTCTAGTTGGTAAAAACTATTTTTCTGTGTATAAATTGTATTATAATAGGGCCTAAATGGCCTGATTAAGGCCCAAAGTGCTAAGTACCATACAAATCTGAAGAATTAGGATTCTTTGCCCTAAAGTGTTTACAGTTTTTAATTATAACAAGTTAACAAAACAAACATGGAAAGGAGGGGGCTAATTAACAATAGTGTGGGAATATTGTTCATGGTAAATGTGTTTTCTAAAAATTATGGTAGAATTAAATGATCACTTCTAAGATGGTTTCAACATTATTTCAGTTAATAGGGCTTTGGTAATTTTATTGCATTGACTTGATTTCCAAGGTAATAACATGATGCCAGACCCTGAAATGTTAAAATTCCTGGGAATTTTGCTACTACAAGCACTTCAGGATGCAACCCATACTGTATATATTGACATTATATGCCACCTCACAATAACAAAGTTTTCATAATTGTCCCAGTACAAAGGAATTGCAATTCAGGCTAATACAGTGAGTCTAAGGAAATGTGTTCAATAGTAACCAAGGGGTTGTACACTCATAACAGCTGTTTACATTAAATAAAACAATGTTTGCCCCGGCCGGACAATAGTGCCTTAAATGAGCAATTCCTTCCTAGCACTTATTTGAAATAAAAAGTCTATAAGTTGGGATTTTTTAAATAGTTTTTTACTGTTGGAACTGAGACAATTGAAGTTAGACTTCTATAAATCCTTATCTAGATAGATTCATAAAATAGCAATCATAAAACAAATCTTTTTGCTTTAAACTATTCTGAAAGAAAGGAGACTCAGTAGAGTATTTCTATCCTTTGTAAAAAAGGGAATGGAAAGACATTGTGTATCTCAAAATGGTAATGAAACTGATTTGCACTATCAAATAACTGCCCCTCTTATTTAGTACTCACATATTGATGCATATCATAATTGAAGCATAGTTTACATCAGCTCAAATACATTACATTCAACAAACCAAAGACATGTATTTTAGTAAAGCTGACAGAAGAACAAGCCTGTTGCTGATTAAAAATACATACAACATTCAGAACACTCTATTTTAATGAGTTTATTGTGTACTACTCATCCCTGGCTGTGAGGCAGATGACAGTGATGTATAACTCACAAAGTACTAGCCCTGATAGAATGATGGACTGTTTCTCCTCCACATGGCAACAGAATTTCTTTTCATCTCTTCTCCGGGTCTCTGTTCATTGTTTATCCTTCGCATCATTAGTCACCAGGCAGTGTAGCTTACAAGTACTGTTGTGGCAGGTGGGGAAAAAATTGTGGAGCCAATGATGTGAAATATATTAAGTTCCTGTCACAGTGCAGCTTGAAACCTTTCTTTAAGCTCCTGTCTGAGTCTGATTCATGGTGTAGATAACATTTTACTTATAAAAGATAGATTCTTTTCCTCTCAGTCGTTACTCAGAGCAAGATGGTCTATTCATTCCCCTTATTCTTTCTTTGTACAGACAGAAGCTGACCAGCTTCCAAAACTGGGTGAAGACTGAATCAATTACATGTAGGTGTTTCTTTGTTACAGATGTTGCACACATGGCCTTATGACAAGATAGTATATCAATACTTAGCACTAACATAAACCGAATATAAATGGCACCCAATGTGGAACCTGAGCAAGTGGACAATTATTTTGTTGTTCAAAGGAAAATATGAAATCCTTCAGGGGGGGGGGGGGGAAGGGGAGGGAAGACATCACATGGGAAAAGTGAACAGCAGAATCTGCATAAAATCACTTAAATACAACCTCTTTACTATAGATGCATTAGAAATGATATACCTCTAGGGAAATAAATGACCTAATAAAAGCAAGTTACTGAATTTTCATTGATGGTACAAAATTTTTCAGGCTGCTAAATTGGGAATGAGACTTTTTTGAGTTTTATTAAATCAATAAGAAAATTGAGCCAGGTAGTGTCTTGGACTACAAGTCTGTGTAAGAGTAAGAGCATACTCTAGTGAGACTTTCCTGACCATTGAACTGTGCACATGGAAGTGAGGTGAATGCTGTGTTTCCACTTACCTCACCCCAGTGGAATAGATAGGCAGGGAAGGGGCTAAAGTGGGTGGACAGCTTGGATAAGTGAGCATGGGGAATGCTGTGTTTGCTTATGGTATAGACTAGCAGCAGATGATTCCCCTTCCAGAGGAAGAGGAAAACAGAAGAGGTAATTTATGTTTCAGAGGTATTATCTCTGAGGGACAAGCACTTCCAGGAATACTCATGAATGTTGCATGCTTATGCACCATCTCTTGCTCAAGTTTGTGCCTTGTGACCCTAAAAATAACTGTAAAGGAATGCAGAGATTGACTTGTGGCTCTAAGAACTGAATACTAAGGCTACATCTAGACTGCAGGCTTTTTTCACAAGAAGCTTTTCCAGAAGAGATCTTCCAAAAAAACTTCTTCCGAAAGAGAGCACCCACATTGGCCAAGAACATAGAAATAGCTATCTGCTTTTTTGAAAGAGCGCGTCCAGACTGATTGGACACTATCACACATAAAAGGCCACCCGGAACCACTTCAGGCGGGGCCTTAGGTCACCAGTTGCTTCCGAGTGCTGGTGCTGGAACCTAGCAGAAACACGCACTTAAAGGGACCCCCTGGACAGTTGTTTCTCTGCTTCTGCTGCATGGCTGTGTACCTTTTTGAGGGACAGCAAAACTCTTTGCCTGCTTTGGTTGCCCATCTTTTTTGGACGACTCGGCTTTTTCCTTTGTGTCACGGAGCCAGAACTGCCCTTGAGCATGCAATGGCCCCACACGGCCATCTTCCAGTTTCTGTAGCACTTTGTGCTGGCTGCCTTCCTGGCCTGACCAAGCTTAATGCCAAGATCATTCTTGGGACCCTATCCCTAGGTGGGAGCCTTGCAACTACAACCCATAATGGAGAGGTATTTCTGGAGGCTGGATACCAATTCCTACTGGTGGGACCAGTAATGGAATGGTAGGATGACCAGCAGTGGCTCCAAAAAACTTCCGTATGCTTTTTGGAGCTGTGTGCCTGGCTTGCCCCTGCCCTCCGATGACATGGAACCCATGTGAGGCTTGCCATCCCCCTGGAGAAGTGGGTCACCATTGTCTTATGGAAGCTTGCCACCCCAGACAGTTACCAGTCGGTGGGCAACCAGTTTGGCGTGGGGAAGTCCACTGTCTGGGCCCTCCTCATGGAAGTAAGGCACCCTGGGGCTGTGGTCCCTGCAGGGGTGGGGGAATCCTGGGAGACCTGGATCCCCTCATGGCCAAATTTGCTGCCCGGGGGTTCCCAAACTGCGGTGAAGTGATTGATGGGACCTACATCCCCATTCGTGCACCTGAACATCGAGAGGCCCAATACATAAATCGCAAGGGCTACTTTTCAATGGTGCTGCAAGCTTTGGTCGACCACCTTGGACAGTTCATGAACATTTTTGTTGAGTGGTCGAGCAGAGCACATGATGCCTGGATTTTTCGGAACTCCAGCCTCTACTGGAAGCTGGAGGTGGGCATATTCTTCCTCTGCTGTGACATTGCAGTTGGGGGCGTGGAGATGCCATTGTACATCATGGGGGGATGCGGCCTCAAGGTGCATTTCAGGTACCTCCTGACCTACTTGGATGTGGGGCAGTACAACATCCCCAAGGTGGTGTCGGCATGTTGTGTCCTCCAGAACATTGTGGAGCGGAAGGGGGAGGTCTTCCTCCCAGGGTGGGGAGGCAGATGCCAGCCACAAGGGGAGACCCTTTGAGGAGCCGTGGACACCTGCCAATCCGCCAGGCCCATCAGGCCGGGTTGGGCATCCAGGAGGCCCTGAGGGAGAATTTCTGTCAAAGACCCCAGTAACTCTCCCCAGGGCCTCCCCACTAGGGGCCTCTGGCTTGCTGCCCTATCCCTTTCCCACCACAACCTATCCCTTCACCTCTTCACTGACTTTTCAATAAAGGCACCTGTTTGGTTTTGAACAAAACAACAGGATCCTATCTGTGCCATTCTGGCTAGCCTGCTTCCAGCCGTGGCAGGTGGTGGAAGGGCGTTCCCCCTTCTCTCCCCCGGCAGGGAGAGATGTGTGTGGCTTCCCCTGACCCTGGGAGCATGATCCTGGGCATGATTAAGGGCTGCCTACCGAATCCCACCTGGCATACACTAACACTGCACATGGTTCCATGTGCATGGACTGCAGCATGAGGTCCACCCTGAGCAGGCTGAGCGATGCTTGCACTGTACCACACCCCCTCTGCACCTAGCTCCCCTGCCCTGTGTGTGTGACAAACTGAGAGCACTCACCTGAAGATCCCTCCTTGGCATCAGACGAGGCCTGGGAGATGTCCAAGTTGACGTGAACTGGCTCCAACGAGATCATGAGAGTGACCATGAGAGTGACCGTGTTGTCCGCCTCCTCCTCCTCCTCCTGCTGCTGTCCCTGGTCCTCCTCCTCCTCCACTGTGACTTCCAGCTGGGTGACAATGGGTGTGTTGAGGCCAGAGTCCACCACGATGGGTGGTGAAACTGCTTCCCCATTTCCCAGGATTTGGTGGAGCTCCTGGTAGTAGGGGCAGGTGTGGGGTCCTGCCCCGGAGTGCGAGCTGTGCTCTCTGGCCCTCATGTATCCCTGGCAGAGCTCTTTCACCTTACTTCAGACCTGTTCCAAGATCTGGAGTGGGTGTCCATGCTCTGACAGGGACGTGGCCATTTGGCCATAAATGTCCACATTGCAGCACTTGGAGCAGAGATCTTGGAGTGTCTCCTCACCCCACAGCTGGAGGAGGTACAGGATATTTGCTCTGGACCAGGAGGGTGCCCGCCTCATGGTCCCTCTGGGTGGGTCCTGGGAACCCTGGGGCTACTCCCTGCAAGGGCCAGTGGGATATCGAGGGCTTGTGGCTCCACCATTGGTAAGCAGGCCTGTGGCAGGGAGAGCTGCACGGTCAAGGTGCTGCTCCCAGGTCGGCTTCCTGCCACAAGGCTTGTCCAGGGTGACTGAAGCTTTAAGAGGGGCTAGGACACAGGAACTATAGAGTTGTGATTGCTTTGGATGGAGTGGCCACCAGGGCACCTGTGTTATTTCCTGGAGTCCTCTTCTTTTGAAAGAAAACCCTCCTCCCTATCCACACACACCTTTTTCTGAAAGAGGTCTTTCAGAAAAGGTGTTCTTCCTCATAGAAAGAGGATTACCGCTGTCAGAAAGAGCCCTCTGTTCTTTCAATTTACGTTCAAAAGAACGCGATTGAAGTGTGGACTTAAATGAAGTGTAGACATAGCCTTACAACTTGGCATAAATGATGGTTATGGATGGGGTGAGCATTTAAAGATGGAATAATGACTGTAGAATTTGAAGAGTATAAAGAAAAAGAGGAAAAAGAATCTTTAAGTGTTGCCCAAAGGAACTATATTGAAATAAGAATGAGAATAAGTAGAAGAAATTTAAAAATATCAGGCAAAATATGCCTTATAATGAGATGTGTAGGAGTGGAGAGTAAGAGCCCACTGGAAAGGGCCATTAAAAGGTCATTCATTACTCATTTAAAACTAGACTGGAGAGCAAAAAGTGTGGTAGTTATTATTATAAATTATGTGTACTGTATGCTGAAGCCAAAGGAAACATTAAGTGGGATAATGGAATAATCCACTGGTATTGCACCTCTGGGTTCAGTCACTGGCTTTAATGCCAGTGAAGGAGTTTGATTCTCTCCTTCTGTCTAGGATGGGGCCAAAGTTATTGCAAAGTTTGAAGCTGTAAAACGATATAGGACCAAATCTATTTTCAGTGTCCTAATCTATCATGCCGCCTAAATGATATGGAATAACTTTATATAGCCCACATTTGCAGTTATGATGATGTTTTTTTCCAAAATAAAGCTAATGAATAGTACTGTACACAACTTTTTCATGAATTCTGGATTTGGTGACGTTTTCACAGAAGCCAATTGAGTTTCAATAAATCATTAGGAATGAAACCTTGTATAAATAGTCAGACTTGCTCTCCGCTTGGTCTTTCTTTCTCTGTAGTGGAATGTATGAGAGTGCTCTACACCCTATACATTTAAAAACAGAGTCCATTTGCTGTGCTGAGATGATGCCCACACAGGCTAATTATGTAGGGCATATACACACAAAAAATTCTAGTGTGTGTTTAATTTTTCATTTATGTGTTATTGTATCAATCAGTTGAGAAAGAAGGACTTCTCAGGAATTCCCACCCCCAGAATTGAAAAGGCTATCAAGAAAAAGAACATTTTTGTGGTAAGCATTTTCTGGGTTCAGTAAGGTAATGTCTTCGTTACTTTGTGTCAAGTAACAAAGAGAGTTTTGTTATATTCTGTAATTGTTGATAGTTTCAATTAAGCTCAGTTTGACATTCCTCTCAACTGGCAGATCTTGATGTCAAGCTATGTAAAGTATTTACTTTCTAAAGAATAAATTTATATCTTGGCAGCTTCCTTAGGCAGTTACATTGGTGACTTTGTTCCTGAGATCTTTATATTTCTAGTTGCAAATGGGTTATAGGAGTTGTTGTTTTTTTTCATTTTGCATGCCAGTTTGAATAATATGTACAGCTCCTATAACAGCTCTATGTAGATTTCACCTATTTCAATCTCTTCTTTATTGGACTGGAAGTAATAGAATGATAAGCCTTCTGTTCCATGTTTGTGAAGATTAAGCCTTTTGATTTATGGCTTTGCAGATGAGTCTCCATATACTTTTTTAGTCCACTGCAAATGAACCTTTTCTTCTGCTTTGATATCTCAGGAATGCATATAACTTGGTAGTTAAAGCTGGAGACTGGGAGTTATGATACCTGGCTTCTGTATGTAGTAGGAGCAAAAGGTAGAATGGCCAATAATAATGCAGAAAAGGAAAAAAGTGCCAACTATTTCTGGCGTATTTTAAGGGGAAAAACCAAATGATGAAATACTTTCCACTCCAGAAGTAAATACAAAAATATTTTAAATAGCAGCTATTGAAGTTAAATATTTTAAAATCAGAAGGTCTAGAGAACTTGTATTGAAGAGTTCTAAAAGAGCTGGTTGAGGAGCTCTTGGGACAGTTAATGTTGATTTTCAAGGAGTCTTGTAGCATTTGGGAAAGCTCCAGATGATTGGGACAAGGCAATTGTTGAGCCAATATTTAAAATGGCTGAGTAGGATGACCCAAAAAATTATAGGTCAATTAACTTAATGCTGTTCCCAGGCAAGAACTGTATGACTGATACGGGATTCAATTAAAGGAAGGGGTCACATTTCAGCATGCAATCCAGACCATGTTCCTTTGCCCTGTGGCTGCCTCAAAATGATGATTGTTGTTGTCACTCCTAACTTGAGTCTCTTACAATCAGAATGCAGGTCATACCATAAGTGTTTCTATATTGGTGTATAAAAAAAATCAGTCTGAATAGTGTGTATTAAATAAGGCAGGTATGCAGGCATTAACCAGAAAACAGAACAAAATTGCTTGAGCATCATATATGCAATGCATTGAGTGAGGTAGGGTCTTACAACTCTGCATAATGATACAATCTTATTATATGATCATATTTTGTTTTATAACAGGCTAAAGATGTCAGATCCTTATCTTAAAGCTCCCTCTGGCCTTGGCCCAGGGTATAAAAAAGACCACCTGAGGCTCTACAGTGAAGAATGTGGCTCACAATTCTGGCATATTAGAACTGTCAACAGCAAGAGTAAAGCTCTTTGGTCAGAACTTTAATTCTGGAAAGTCCTCACTTCTGAGTGCTTGACTTTGCAACCTGAATCATGTCCTTTTAAAGCAGCTTTTGTGTGTGCAACATAAGAATTGAATGATTCTTTCGAAAGAGACACTTTTTAAAATGTAGCTTTCTTTGGGCAAATGTATCTTTCAGTCTTAGAAATTAAAAAAAAAATCCTTAGATTAATTCATTATGTCTCGGGTAAAGCATGGAGACGCTGCCGTAAAATGCAAACAGTGCTCATATAGCATTCCATGCACTCAAGCCCCATTTATATTGAATGAAAGTTTACAGGCCAATGGCTCCAAAGCTATGTAATCTATTACCAAAAAGGGGAGCCATATAGATATACTACAAAAGCAATGCTTTAGAAGCTCTTCTTAATGTTTCTCTCAAAACAGATTCAGCCCCAAGGAAATAGATGATTTTATATTGCTGCATTTGTTCTCCCTTGACACTAAAAGGTGGTGTCAGCTGTCGCAGCGCACAGAGATGTGAGCACCTGCCTGACAGATGTTATTGTACCACCTTCTGACTGTTTTTCATTTCCATCCTTTTTTTTCACAAAAACCTGGTAGGGGTCAGCAGCCATTGTGCATTTCTGTGGAGCCGCTATTGTATCGCTGCACTTTTGTGTGCAAAGGAGACTCAGAATCAGGGTTTTTAGTTCTTTTGGAGAAAGCTTTTTCTCTCAAGACTCAATGAAAGTGTTGACACAACCTCCTTAATCTTTAGTCTTTTGGAACAAATCTTGAAATCTTGAACCATTTTTACCTTAACCTTTATTTAGTCAGCATTCTCATTGTAGTCATAAGGTTCCGTGGGTTTGGGATTTTTTTTTAAATCTACGTCAAGACTGAGTGCAAAGGAATGTACAGGAAGTCCCCGGGTTACATGGATCCGACTTACATCAGATCCCTACTTACAAACGGGGTGAGGCAACCTCGCACTAGCTGCTTCCCCCCAGCAGACCAGGGAGACGCGAAGCTAGTGCCCCCCCCCCCAGCAGACCAGGGAGACGCAGAGCGGCTTTTCTCAGCAGACACCTCAGCTTGAGAATAAAGGACTGAGGGAAGTGAGGTGTGGGAGAATAAAACTGAGCTCTGGAGAAAGGTTTGGCTGGAGTTTCCCCTACAATATGTACCAGTTCCGACTTACATACAAATTCAACTTAAGAACAAACCTACAGTCCCTATCTTGTACGTAACCCGGGGACTGCCTGTATGAATTTCAGTATTTGGATTATTATTTCATGAGTATCAAGTATACTGAGTACTTTTACAAATAATAGTCTTGTTTATCCAAAAACTACATTCCGCTTTAGACACATCAAGATTATTTAGCTCCAAAGAGCCTGAATTTTCATGCACGATATGTGGTCATTCACAGCTGTGTGAAATAGGTGTCAAATGTAAGTAAACAGAGAAATTTGATTTGGTGGCATTTAACAAGTACTGTGCATAGGTGGAAATGATGAAAGGCTGTGGAGGTCATATATCACTAAATAATTTCTGCCTTATCAGTACATTTAGGGGCCCCTCTTTTGGCCAGTTCTGTGCAGATATATTGAACATGAATGAAATTAGCATGCTTTGGGAGCAGACAGAAAATAAACATTTTATCTCAGAGAAAAACAAAATGAAGTATGACTATTAAGTCCCCCATACACCATATCATGGTCTTCCCTAGGAATTGGAAGACCATGAGCTCTCTGTTAAGTCCACATCTTCCTTCCTATGATTTCTCACCCAATGATAAGCCAGTAATCAACAAAAGTTTAAAATAAAAAGTACCTTTGCAGTCCTAATTGATTTGTAGAAAACTACTTACATTTCTTAACTTAAAGAGACCTCTACTTTTAAAAAAAGAGTTGGGATTTTGAAAGAGCCTCAGGGAATTGGGAGTCAAATTCCCTCATGCATGTTCAGTGGCATCTGGGTACCTAACTCTCTTAGGCTCTTTGGAAAATCCAAGCTCTCTTTCAGGAGGGATGATTACTCTTCCTAGCTTCATTTGTCTGCCCACTAATGTAAGGATTAGCCACAGTCTCATTTGGAAGTGCTGCCTGGCTTGAAAAGAGGGTTGTATGAAGGTGGAAGGCTTAAATTTGCTTTGTCTTTGCCACTATGGCTAGCCTGGATTAGAGCAGGGAGCACATGCTGCACCTGTTTTAAGAGAAGTGGAGTGCATTCAACGTAAAACCCTTCTGCAGCTGCATGGGGCCTCTGTGTCTCTTCCATATTGGGCTGTAGCTTAAATCTTGTAGTGTTACGGGAATATAAAGTTTTACTGCAGTGAGTTTAGCTGTGAGATTTTTTGTCTTCCTTACTTTTTCTTTGGTCTGCTGCTTTTTATTCTTCATCTTGTAAATAGACAGAAAATGAGAGTTCCAATAGGTTTTACTAGTATAGTAGGACTTAAGGCAGCAAATCAAAGAGAAACTGAAGATATAAATATGAAGAAGCTGGTTGTACTAGCAGGGATAAGAAGGATATGTAGCCATAAACTTTATAGACTGTTCCAGCCAATGTTAAAGATGTCACTGACATCGGTGAAATTCATTCATCACATGAATTTTTCCTCAAACCTAGAAAATTTCTGGTCTGACTTGCTCTAGAAATCAATCTGTTCACAGATCATGTAATGAATAATAAATACTGTTGGAATTTTTTCTACTATTGTGTTCTGGAAATTGAGTTGAATAGTTGACACAGGCGAAATCCCTATATAGTACTCCTTAGGCACCTGCTTAATCTGACTTAAAATTTTGTTTCCAGAGCAAATCTTTTCTCTTTACTTTGCTATTCATAGCTTCTATAGTCAGTCAGGATTTACTGCTGCAGTGTCCTCACAGGTCTCTTGCTCTGTCAATTATGATAACCAGAAGGCTGTTTGTGTGTGTGCTCAATGATGTGTGCCGTGTTGACCTGTGCACTTAGGCTCCACAGTAGACCCCAAAGACCACAAATCAGATGAGGATAAAAGGTTCCCGGCCAGGTTTATTGTTAAGCGAAGTATAGTCATAGTTGTCAGTAGCCTCTCCTGAACGCATATGTAATTTGTAATAATGGAATGACTCAATCAGTGGGAAATGTCCACTGTCTCCTAAGTCATCCAAAGACTATCCCCCCAAGACACCACTTTATATACAGGTACAAACAAGTTACATATCACTCCTGACATGTCAGGGTGCCACACTCTGAGACTACTTAGATACCACCCATCACCCTGTACTTCGTGGTTTGATTAGATCATTTCTATCTATTATGCTGTCATTGTAAACCCTTTCCTGGACTTGGGTCACGAACCCCTGGGAGTGTGGGTACCAAGGTTTTTTTAATGACTTGCTGGTACCATGTGCTTTCAACTTCCGATCAGTACCAATTACTGTTCTACACTTGGGCCTATTCCCAATCAGTGTTTTGCACTGTCAGCTCTGTTTGTGCCAAGTTCTGTTAGCAGGGCCCTGCCTCTTGCCTAAAGCTTAGCTTTGCTTTACGTTAGCCATGTTTTGTCTGTTTTAGCTAGGCCTCAGGCCTCTAACCAGGCCAATGCTACATGGGCTTTTGCTAGGCCTTCATCTTACTATAACTTCTTATTTTTTAAATAAACATATTAAATAAATTGTTTCATGGTTCACTCTGCTTTCCTAATAATTTTAAACCCACAAGTTTTGTTGGCCTAAACTTGTGCTTAAGGGTTACTCAAGCTATGTCTAAACAACAATGTTTTATTGGAAAAAGGCAATTTGTGTACCTTTTCCAATAATTTTGTTGGAAGAGGCTTTTCTGAAATTTGGACTGTCTACACTGGGCCAAATTTCAGAAAAATCTCCTCTTTCAGAAGAGCCCTTTTTCCTCACAAAAGGAGGAAGACAGGGCATCTGAAAGAGTGCATCTAGTCTTCCACACAAAAAAAGTGGAAAAGCAGACGCGTTCCCTGGATGTGTTCCCTCCCTCCACCCCCGTAGTCTAGATGTAGCCTCATTTATGCTTTTGGTTGCTGGCTGTATATAAATGTAAAAAAAAAATGATTGGAAAAAATATGATTCATTACAGTATAATTTCCATATAACATTTAATTTTTATTAAAAACAAGCACTAAAAATTATGTCTGTTTAGGAAGTTCATAGATCAACATTGTGAAGGAGAAAAGGTATTTTATAATGGTAGCTCCTATTTGAGAAATATGTAATCATGAAGTATGGACAAATGTTATAAACAAGGATGTCTAAAGTTAGATCCTAACTTCATATATAGACAACTAAAGAGAAAAGGCTTGATTTTGCAGAAGTGTTAAGCAGTTTGCAGTTCCCATTTCAGTGCATGGGAGCTGAAGATTACTCAAACACTCTGGGGAAAAAATGGGCCATTTTTATTTAGAAGTTAACCATGATTTTAAGAGTAACGTTAGGCAACTTTGTGTGCCATTTTTGGTTTCTATTTTATTTCATAAACACAAAGGAGAGCAATTATGTTTGTGGTAGTCTTACTTGCTTTTTAAGTATCTGTCTGACTTAGTCAACCTTAATTTATTTTAATGTGTGGTTGGAATTTTTTCTTAACGGAATGTAGTTCCAAAGTTCAATAGAGTATAACACTGGATCTAAGGTTTTCACACGAGGTATTTTTCAATCTTAAAAAGAAATCTGAAAACAGTTGTCAATTACTGCTCATGTCCAATTTATTTCATTTTGGATTTTAATTACTGTGGCCTACCACTATCTTAACCTTTTGTTTCAGTGTTGTACTTTTGTCTGAGCTTGATGTGCACTCCTGCAGTAGAAGATCATCATGCTACAATGTTTGCTTTAATGCCATCTCTTGTTTGTTTCTCAACATAACCTTCAGTGTGGACTTTTGTTAACCTTCATTCCAAAATCATCTTATCACCCAGCCCATCTTTTAAATAAAGTATAGTTATTTTACACTATACATAATGTTATGTTGGGCAGGGCATAAAAATGTAGCTTATTTTAAAATACTGAGAAAATTGCATATACTTATCTTTGCTACGAATACATAGGCAACTAACAATAATAGCAAAAAACTGCAAAGATAAACACCTTAATTTGTATCTTTTCATTATCTTCTCTAAATAGAGAAATGATAATGTCATGACTGTATGGACTAAGTATTTGGCTGATTCTTTCCTCAAGGTTTGATATCTTCCTCATTAACAATTCTTGAATCTGTATGGCAACATCCAGCTGGGGTCACATGTAAGAGCTCCCTTCTCAAACCTGCAGAGAGTCTGTTAACACAACAAAGTCAACTTTTGCTGCAAAGAAGCTGACACTCAATCTAGAGTGAGTTTCATAAATCCTTCACTGTCAGAAATATACTTAGCAAGTCAACTCTGTATGCTTTTTATTAGATATTTCCTAATAAATGACCACCAAGCTCAATCCGTAGGGTTTTATCTCTCATAATGTAATTTGGATTAACTGTCACTATTAAGTCACTGCTGTCAGGACAATGACCATTGGTTTGGCTGGCAATGTGTGCCTTTGTTTCACAAGATGCATCTTGCCTTGCCTGACAGGTTTCTTTTCTTTTCTTCGGGAGAGTTTTTCACCCACCCATGACATCCAATTATTTTTATTAAAGGGGTGGAAGACCAAGGCCACCAGTTTCCCTTTTTAATTTGTTACCCTCCCCACTGTGAAGCTAGGTGAATTTATGCTATCTAAGGATCTTTCCCCTAGTCTTTGCTACTGACACAGAATCAATCCAGATGATGGTGGAAGCTTAATAGTGATACAAAGCTTCTCTGTCTTTGAGCTGGTCCAATACTTACTGAAGCCAGTATGATTCATTCCACTGATTTCAAATAGACTTTGGATCACCCCTTTTATCCATCTCATTTTTACAAAGGTTATTTTTTTAGTGTTTTATACAGGGGTGAAAGTAACTTAATTTCTTACAGGTACTGTCCTATTGCAACCCCTGTCCCCACCAGCTCTCTAAATAGTTCATTGCTGGTTTCTGTGGCAGCTCACCCAGTTCTTGCTGGAGCTAGCACCTGGACACACCTGCTTACTTTTACCTCTGGCCTTATATCAAAAACATTTTATGAAGCTGTATCTCAGCCATTTTCATCATGACTTTTCAAAGCTAGTGGCTCAGATACCTCCTCTATCAACTCCTTGTTATTCTAAGATGAATTTCATCAGGCCCTGGTGAGTTGAAGACATCTAACTTTTCTAAGTAAACTTTAAATCCTAGCTTAAAACATTGTATTTTTTAAATGAAAGTAACTTCATTATGCAGAGTAACCTTTCAAATGGTTTACAGATCGCTATGGATTGAACAATATAAAATGTCAGTGAGTAGATTATTATTTTTATAGTTGTAACGATAGCTATTTTTTTCTTATTTCTATCCTCCCCTATCTTCCTGTTGCCTCAAACAGGAATGCCATTATTTTCCTAAAACAAAAAACAAGACTATGTAGCACTTTAAAGACTAACAAGATGGTTTATTAGGTGATGAGCTTTTGTGGGCCAGACCCACTTCCTCAGATCAATTAGTGGAAGAAAATCGGCGTGACCATATATACCAAAGGATATAATCAAAAAATGAACACATATAGCTTCCCCAATTATCACCTCTAATATCATTAGCTCACAGACATTTACCTTCCTCCCCCCTCATTCTCCTTCTGTTCTGAAATTTGATTTGTCCTTTTTCATATGTGTTCATTTTTTGATTGTATCCTTTGGTATATATGGTCATGTCAATTTTCTTCCACTAGATGATCTGAGGAAGTGGGTCTGGCCCACGAAAGCTCATAATCTAATAAACCATCTTGTTAGTCTTTAAAGTGCTATATAGTCCCGTTTTTTGTTTCAGCTAGACCGGCTGCATTTCTATCATTATTTTCCTACTTACTTATTCCCAAGCTACCTCCTCTTTACTGTACTTCTGTGCTAGGTTCTCCCTAAGTTGTGCAACCACTCAGCTCCCCATTAAACCCCATGCAGGGGTTATTAAGTCCCAAGGGGCTCAAGGCTGCAGTGGGAAGAGAGAGATCTCTCTCTAAGCCAGTGGTGGGCAAATACTGGCCCATAAGTTGGTTAGCCCCTGGCAGGCCACTGCCTCTGCTATATTTACCTGAACCTCTGCAGCTACAGGCTCTTGCAGCTCCTGTTGGCTGTGGATCGCCGTTTACAGCCAATGGAGGCTGTGGGAAGCTGTGTCTTGGTCTATCCTGCTGCTATTTTATTGCCCATACCAGCTCTATGTCCTGAAACTGCCAGGGCTGGAAGGGAGAGGCTCCTCCCCTCCAGCCCTGGCACGGAGCTGGTTTCAGCAGAGAGCTGCCTAGGTAAACCTGAGCTCCAACCCCTGCCCTACCTTGAGGCTCCCAACCCCCAGAACCCTCTTGTACCCCAAAGCCATAATTCATGATTATCCCAAAGCCAAAGTCAAGGGCCTGTGCCCCCTCCTGCACCAATCCCCAGCTCAGAGTTCCTCCGCAAACCTGGAGCTCCCCCTGCAGCATCCCAAACCTTCCATCTCCAACATCACCCCAGAACCTGAACCCCCAGCTGGAGCCCTCGTACTGCTTTACTCCACCTTTCTGCATCAGCCTTGAGCCCCATCTAACCCTCAGATCCCTTTGTCCCCATTCCTGCCTCATGAATTTTGTTATGGGCCTCCATATGTGGTGAACATAAGAAAATTCATTCCACTTAAGGGTGGAAAAAATTAGAGGGAATACTGCCCCGAGAAGATTTTTTTTTAATGTCCTAACAACAATGTATATGCATAGACATTTTCTGGGTGTATATCCCTTTTCCTCTCTGGACACAATACTCTTATTTTTATTTATAAATGTCATTTCATAATTGGAATTAGAATACTGGAATTGCATTACTGTGGGATTATATATTATGTTTCTTGAGGAGTTAAAAATCACTCCACTCTAAAAGCAAATGAATAAACTTTCTAGGGCTATGTTTACACTGGCGGCTTCTTGCGCAAGAACATCTTTCGTAAGGGTTGTTGTGCAAGACGGAGCTTGGTCCTGCCTTGAGGGCGGGGGGCTGGACTCGATGACCTCTTGAGGTCCCTTCCAGTCCTATTATTCTATGATTATTCTATGATTCTAAGAAGTCTTGCGCAAGAAAATGTCCACACTGCCATGTGCCAGCTGTGCTTTTGCGCAAGAGCGCCCATGGCAGTGTGGACGCTCTCTTGCTCAAGAAAGCTCTGATGGCCATTTTAGTCATAGGGCTTTCTTGTGCAAGAAATCCCTGCCGAGCATCTACACTGCCCTCTTGCATAAGAGTGCCTGCGCAAGAGGGCTTACACCTGTTAAAAAAAGAGCGTAGCTCTTGTGCAAGAAGCCCTCTCTTACCACGCCGTACTGTAAATGTCCTTGCTCAAGAGTGGTTGGGCAGTGTGGATGCTCTGTGGATTCTTGCGCAAGAACAGCCATACTTGCACAAGAAGCCGCGAGTGTAGACATAGCACAGGTGTTCAGTAATTCAGTGGAACTACTCAGGAGAGGAAAGTTAAGCAAATATGTGATACGTGGTGGCAGATTTGGGGCCCTAAGGCTTAGTTATGACTTCAGTTGTGTTGAGGAGAACCTGGAGTCACTTTGGCAGAGAGGCAATCAATTTCTGCCAACCTTTCCCTCCAATGGAGTCTTCCAGTCTGCCTATTTGATCACATTGAGAACAAAGATGACTGCACATTGTCAGAGGAACATATCTTCTTTACTACAACTGCTAAGCAAATTTGGCCATTAAATCAGACATGGCCCCCTTATATTTATATTTCTGGCAATTAAAACAAGTGCAATGCCTTTTCAGAAGTACTAACTGTAGGGTGTTAAGATGAGTTTTGGTTTTGTTGAGACACTATTGCTGTGGCTATGCAATGAGTTTGGAATGTCATTCCCCTACTTATGCACACATCAGGCCAGCATGGATACAAAGAGCAGTGTAGCCACAGTAGCTTCAGTGGAGGCAAGGTTTAGCTGTGCCAAGTACGTAACCTCCAAATTCAGGCTAAGCTCTGCCTCCTTTGGCAATACCGGTACTATCCCAGCAATGCTGCTGTTTATACTCATGCTATCTCCATGAGAGGTAGTGTGAGTATGTGTACACACACATAGGACTTGGCCCCCATTGTTAAAGTGGAGGTATAGTCTAGCAGTCGGATTTCATTCCCATTTTTAGCAGTATAAATCAAGACTGACTTCACTGAGATAAATGGAGTTAGTGATTTAAGAGCTGTGAATGAGAGCAGAACCAGGTCCTGAAAGTATACTTTCTTGTGATCCTACAACTGAAAAAGTTGAATGTTTTAAATTAATATTCTTTAAAACTATATATTGACCTCTAGGACTGTTCTTTATAAATAGAACAGCTAAGAAATGGTGTCCAACCCACAGTCTCCTTCAAACTCCTTTTGAGTCTGTGCAATTTGCACAGCTTACAGCAAATTCTGGCAGTGGAAGAGCTAGCTTATGTATGCTTTAGTATAGTTTGCATCTATACTTGTGATAATAAGAACTATTAAGGCTAGGGGGGAAATTTCTATAGAAATTGTTGGGGGGTTTTAATATTGTTGGTCACAATATTCACAATTGTTTTGAGGGTTATAAGTAAACTGTATATGGGACAATTGAATATTTTTATTAATGGAGTGGAGAATGTGTTTATAAAATTGCCAGATGACACCAACCTGTGAAGATTTGCAGGTATTTTGCAAGTCAGAATTCAAAATGACTTTGATAAATTGAAGAATGAACTATCTGCGTTATAGTGAATCACAAATGGAACATGAATCAGCAATGTGCTGCAGCTATGAAGATGGCTAATATAGAGGGTGGGTGTTAACAGGCATGTCATAGGTCAGGTTCAGGAGACAGTTGCTTCATTGTGCTCAGGACTAGTAAGAACTCAACTAGAGTACTGAGTTCAGTTTTGGGTTACCCTACCTTAAGCAAGATGAGCCAAAACTGTTCACCTTTGCCCCCAAAGCCTAGTAGTTTTGTGAATAATAGGATGTGGCAGACCCAGGGTAAAGTCACCTTTCTGTAGCAGGGACCTTCACCTGAGATAGGAGATATCCAGATGTGTGTCCTAACAAACAGGTTATAGAACCACTCCTGTTCTGGACCACTGCTTTTTAAAAAAAAAATTAAAGAAAATGAAACAGCAACAACCAGTAAGAGAGACCCACTGCAGAATAGCCAATAGTGGGTTATGTCAGACTTTGGTTTGAGTCCTGAATCCAGAGGAAGACTTTAAAACTAGGTGATATATTCTAGGCGAGTGTCTTTGGTGTAGGGGAACACTGGTAGGTTCACCAACTCCTTAGTTTTGTGAAAGATGACTAAGTCCATTTGTGCATCTACCATGGCAAAACCTGAAACATTGTTAAATATGTTGAAATAAACCATTTTGCCATTTCAGTTCTTTTCCTCGATTTTCAACCAAAATAATATGCTGAAATTGACCCAAATCTATATTTTTGCCAGGAAAGTTTTGGCTGAGAAGTTTACTTAGCTCTAGCCTTTATTCATTCAAAAAGGCTAGCATGAATAAGGGTGCTGAATCACTGTTTTGATGCGTAAACTGGCTTGAAGTAGGCCTTTATCTTTATAATTTAAAAAAAAAATAAAATCCCTTTCTTTCTCAATTATAGTAGGTGGATGTAAGATTACAAGTACATAAACTCTTACTTTGTACTGAATTTAAATCCATTTTTAAGAGACTTGTGCTTCTCCATGACAGCTAAGGCTTTATTTTAGGGCTGTACAGAAATTCAAGAGAACACTGCTAGCCAATGTTCTCTGCTTAGCAGCCAATGAAAATATTGGATAAAAGCTGGCTTTTAAATGAAACCAGAAATCTAAGAGTCAATTTAAGTTTGTGGGGCTTTTTTCTTATCAGGTCACATTGATGTCAACTCACATCTCATTGTGTAGTGTCACCTTAGACACAACGGAAAAGGATTTGACATGTTGTCTCCTGATGTACATTATGGTTTAGGCAGGCTCATATCTAGCTGAACAAAAAGTGGGAAGGCTCTTGGGAAACTCCTTTGTTAGAACTGAGAATTGTGGCACAGGACTGTTGGAATCTTTTGTTACTCATACCCATCTTGCCTGGTACTATATGCAAATTCAGTCAGATATACAGGATATATGGAAGGTAAACATTTTTTTCATGTCCACAACTCTTTATAGTCTTAGTTCATCTGCCATATATTTGAGAGTTCATAGGTGAGTGACAAATAAAGCCTCTGTTTATCCATCCTAGTAAGAGCTAGGGCCACCAAATTGGGTATGCAGCTTCTGTTTATCATAATTTAAAGCAAGTAAGGTGCGTGGAGCGGAGAGAGGCAGAAGCTCCCCTCTCCCCTGATGTGTAAGGGGATGCATAAAACCATACAGAAGAGAGACATATTCATCAAACAGTTGAAAGGGGCTGGCTGGGGGCACATTCCCTCTGTGGGACTGCCCCAGGCCCAAGCCTCCCACTACCCAGGCACCCCAAGGAAGGGGGGGGCCTGCATCTTCCCTTCCCATTCATATGTTTGTATGGGAACATTGCTGGCTATTCCTCTTCAACAAGGAGTGAGTGGAAAGTGCAGTTTGTTGCATTCCTCACTCTGTCTGGGGAGTACAGGGAGCAGATGAACCCAAACTTGCTCTAGCCTGGGGATGTGCTCGCCTCCCCCAACTATGCCTGCTGGCGCTGCAGCAGCCTTGGAGAGGCACTTCTCACCTGGCCCTAAGCTTCTGTGGTGAGCAAGAGTTGAGGTAGGCCTCTTTTCCTGTAGAACCCTGCATTCTGAACCCCTCATGCCCAGCCCCATCCCAAAGCAATGATTTCAATGAAGAAAAAATAAAAAAAAATTATTGAGTAAGGACCCGAGGAATGCTGGGTAAATCTTCTCTCTGTAAATAAAATAAACCTGGAAAAATCCTCTCTCTTGCATTGGGTCATTTTCATCAACTTGAGTGAAACTTGAAAATCCCTGTATGCAGCATGCCAATGAACTGGAAGTTATTCAGAATAAGGTGACATGCAAACAGCTTCAATTTAGCTCTTTGGTTTCTGTTATAAAAATGATAAAAAGCCAGTCGGAGACAGGGTGTTCTTTTCCCTTAATTATTTTTTCCCTTATAGGAAGAATGTTGCATTTTTAGAATACCACTTAGCCCTAACGCCTTGAGGAAAAGGAAAGACGGACACTTTTACTGCCACACAATGAATTTATGGTGCATAATAAAGACAGCAAGAATAGTAGCAAAAATAAAAAAAATATCAGAAATTTGCTTGATCTATTTATACTGGCAAACATCTCTGCTCAGGTTAAGCAAGTAGGAGTTGGGAGAGAGGGTATATTTTGGCATCTTTTTCCATGTTCAATGAAATGTTTTGCATTTCATTATTTTTAGCACAACATTTCTATCATTTGAAACTAAATGCACAAACATGTTTAAATTTTAAATATATTTTTAATTAATTTTTAATACCCCTGCTCTCTGAGTGAAAAATTCTTTGCCATAGAATCAAAGAGTTTGAATTAGGTAGATGCATGAATAGGCATTTAGGTAAATGCTGAATGATTGCTATTCATATATTAAATATAACAGTCATCAATAGAGTTTGAATTGCTCATGTTCTTTTGATGTATTAGATCATATACTATTTGATATTCATTGTTTCTGGGCAAATGTCTCAATGCTACGGTTACCAAATGCCAGTAGTTTAATCATTCCTCTTACAAGATGGGCATGTGTGACCTACAAAACACAGGAGAATCTTCAGATTTCAGAATAGTAATAGAGACGTAGCCGTGTTAGTCTAGTCTAGCTGAAACAAAAAACAGGACTATGTAGCACTTTAAAGACTAACAAGAGGTTTATTAGGTGATGAGCTTTTGTGGGCCAGACCCACTTCCTCAGATCATCTTGTGAAAGAAAATAGGCATGACCATATATACCAAAGTGATACAATCAAAAAAAGTGAACACGTGTTCACTTTTTATATGTGAACACATTTTTTATATGTGTTCACTTTTTTTGATTGTATCCCTTTGGTATATATGGTCATGCCTATTTTCTTCCACAATTTGTTCTGAGGAAGTGGGTCTGGCCCACGAAAGCTCATCACCCAATAAACCATCTTGTTAGTCTTTAAAGTGCTACATAGTCCTGTTTTTTGTTTCAGATTTCAGAGATTCATTCTACTTATTAAATGCATGTAAATCCCTTTGATGCTTAGGGTGTTGTGTACAGGCATAGGATAAATAGGCCATTAAGTCTCTAAACAATTAGGGTCCACATATGACAGCTGCATATCTTGCAGACCGACATTGGAATTCAGTGGGAGTAGAGGGTATGTACCACATGTGAAGAGGTGCTCAGCAACTCATATGATTGATTCCATAAGCTATCACCTCTTAGTGAACATGATCTTTTTTACTTCAACTATTGACTGTCCTATTCTACTGCACTAAGCACTGGATCAGCCTTCTTTTTGTAAGCATTGTTTGCATTCAAAAGCTATTTACTCAACACTACTACACAGTGGTGTCTATAATGCTGCACTAATTTCCTGTTTATTTTGGAGCTGTCTGTATTTCTTTTTAAAATTATAGGTGGAGCTGTCGTCATCCCCTATAGATAAAGTTGACCAATGCTCTTCCATTATAATACCTTTTTCTCAATGGCTTATTATTTGAGAGTCTTTACAATCAGTTAGGCTGAATTTTCCCATCCTGGTTGTTTATCTGCAGATCAATTTAACTTCAAAGTTTCAGCAAATTTAGTTCACGTGGCCCTGAGAGCAAAGCTGAGACAAAAAGTGGTTTATCCGTTGTTCAAAATCCTACCACTGTTGCAGTGAGAAGCTCTAGAACCACTGTGGCCTATGGGAGACATTTGAAATATGGGAGAGGAGGGGGAGGTATTGTTGCCTTGGTTTCAGGAATGTCTCTTTTGCTGTGCCAAAGAGAAATACACCCCAATGTGGCTGAATTATAAACAACTGAAAATTGCAGTTTGCACATGCTCAGTAGAAACTTCAGCCGATGAGGGCAGGAGCAGCCAAAGCGGGAACTGTGCGGAAAAAGTAAAATAGGATACAAATGAGGTTCTCCCACCCCTCAGCAAATCTTGGATCAAGAACGGTGCAAAAACCTAGGTGACATCCTCCTGCTTTTTCTTAGTTTCTGATGTTTAATAAGAGGAAATTTACCAGAGTTTGACTGCTAAATTCTCCAAACACTCTATTTGAAATGGGCATGAAACAGTATTGCATGACAGGTCTTTTCCTGCAGTTGTTCATCTCTCTAGCTGGATCATGTTATGGTCCTAGACACCAGACCTAAGAGCACGGAAGCTCTTGTGTTCTTAGAATCTTCTTGTTAGTTGAGATAGCAGGAGGGAAAAGGAGGAAGCAGCTTGAATTAAATGGTGCAGGGCTCATGGACAGACTTTGGGGGTAAAAGAAACAGGAAGATTCAAGGAAACTGGAATAGAACACACCAGAATGGAGGAGGAGATGCTAAGGGACAGGAAGTGTGAAATTATAGTCAATAAAGCCCACTCCATGTGGACTAATTTAAGCTGCCAGGGAGCAGGTGTAACCTATTTTCTCTACTTCTGTTGTCTGCTTTTTAAACTTTGTACCAGACCAGCCTACATCTGCTCATCTAAGCTTCATTTCCCATTAGGGATTGGATATCTAGTCTAATTTTCTCCCAGGTGTGGCCCGCTAAATTAATTAGCCCTTTCTCAAGCCACCTGGGTCCCTCAGGTAAGGTACAGTATAAACACCCCTTATTACCTGACACAGCATCCACACATTCCTTCCCATGCATGCTCAAATAATTTGGGCTCAGAATTTAGGCTCTTCATTTTTAAAAGATAAATAAATTTGTTCTGCCACATCTAAAAATAATATAAATATTTTTGTTTAACCCAATAAAAGCTTAATTTTACAAATGAATAACCATTCCTTTTTGCTGCAACCTGGAAAGAGAAACTATCCACCATCCAAGCTGAATAAAATGCAGTAAAGAAACAAGATTGACAAAATATAATTTAAAAACCCTTTCCCGACACATTATGGGGGGTTGTATTTTACTGAAAATTTAATCTCATTGATCGAATATTAGCATTACTGTCGCTGGGTGTGTATAGACTACAGGGATTTTTCGAAAAAAAGTGGCCTTTTTTCAAAAAAAACTTTCCCTGTGTCTAGACTGCTGCTATGTTCTTTTGAAAGTAAATCAAGAGAATGCGGCAGTTTTTTCAACTGTAGAAAACCTTCTTTATAAGGAATAATGCCTTTTTTCTAAAGTGCTCTTTCTAAAAAAAGCGCTGTGTAATGCAAACTGTGCTTTTTCAAAAGAGAGCACCCAGACTGCCTGGTGCTCTCTTTCGAAAAAGCGGCTTGTTTTTTCGAAAATACTGGTTGTAGTCTAGACGCTCTTTTTCGAAAAAGGCTTTTTCAAAAGTATCTTTTGAAAAAGCCTCTTTCGAAAGAGGCTTGTAGTCTAGACGTAGCCTCTCTTTAGCCATATAGGTAAGTACTGAGTTGCAGGATGATGACTAGACATTATTTCTGTTGCCGTTCTTGTTTATACCAGTTCCAGATTTGATCTTTTGCTTCTTCCCTCAAGTTCACAGGAATTACATGAACATCATAAATCCTGTTCCTTTTCATGAAAGTGTCTGCGTCACAAAACCACTTTCACAGTTGGACTCTTTTTGGTAGCCTCAGAACTGACTGGGCAGGAAAACCACACTGTGCCCTGAATCATCCCAGAGACAATCCCTCTGCTCCAGGGTTGTGGGTGAGGTGTGTTGATTGGGGAGCATCAGGAAAACTGCACAGCCATAATTGATTGTGCTTACTGTGTTCATAAACAGAAAATGCCGGCTTTCAGTGCTGTTATACATGAGCATTATTGTCACTTTCTTCAAAAAACAAGGACTCTGATTGGTTGTAAAATTCACTGCAGACCTGTTCTTAGAGTAATATATCTGCTTTCATTTGACATTTCTCTTTAAATCTATTTTCTGTTGTTTAACCACAAGATGAGTGGGAATATAGTTGAATTCATTTTCCTTGTCTTCTTATTTTGAAAGAAACGGTCACACTTTTTGTTAAACACAAAAAGAATGGACATTATTTTTGGTGGAAAACTAATGCATACATCAACTTAGTCCATACAAACAAAAGCTGGAATTTTCATCAGCCTCTGATAACTCCTTTCATTAGTCCCTTTTATAATGTACATTAATTTATTTGAACCATATTTGGCATGAAAAGATACAACGTCTAGGAGATGGACAAAGAGGAAGATAAAACAAGAAAAGGTGACATGCTCCAGTCATTCACGGTCCACAGTTCCAACAGTACTCTTCCTGGTCAGCTATATCCATTTAAGGCACATTATGTAAATCAACTGAAGGGTCAATGCAGCATTGCCTGACCCTCTATAACAACAGCATTATTACCCTACTCTTTCTCAAATGCCAGCAATCACATGGTTGAGGTGCTTTTCCCTAAGAATACCACATACCAGGGTTAATTCCTAAGGCAAGGCACCTGTAGCCAATTGCTCAAGTTGATAACCTCATTAAACGTAGAGATAGAGGAAAATAGCCTAAAATACCTGCTGTTCAATGCAAGGTCAATGGCCAACAATGTCTGCACTGCCCATGATCTCATTTCAGATGAATCTCCTGCCTTTGCCAACATCAGTGAGATGTGGTTCAATGCCATTTACATTCTCACTTTAGGAATGCCAGTCCTTCAGGATACTCTATATTTCTATACCAAAACAGAGAGTAACAGAAAGAAAAAGAGGAGGTGGAATTAGCAGCCCGGTTCCCACCAGCATTCAGAGGCAGAAGACTTTCTATTACAGACAAAAACATCTGAATCCATTCATATGATCTATGAGATGAAGGAGAACACATACTTAGCATTCCTAATGGTATACAGGGCTATGATGGAAATCTTATGATCTTCCAGGAAGAACTTAGAGTTGCTGCATCAAGTTGTATTTCTTGATCTCAGTAACCGCAGCCTTTACATACTTTTAGTATTTGCTGATTTCCTGTCGTACATGGAAATTATGGTATTTTCCCAGCTATTCTCAGGAGCTGCACAAGCATCAGGATATATATTGTTGGATCTAATCTTCAGGATATTGAAGGAAGCACTGAGTCCTCATCCAATCACCTAAACTTTTCATCAGGGTAATGAGCAACCAAACCTACTCTGACCCTGCCAACTTCTGAGTTCCTTAGATATTCAGCTTGAACTTGGAGAACAAGCCACTCAAACACAAGGCAAGAATACCAATGAGTTAGTGCAAGAGCACTGTCATCTAATCTCCACTGTCAATGATGCTCATGCTTTTTATCCCCCTGTACTGACCAGGATCTCCAGGCTTCCCAGAGGAACCATGGCTGAATAAATGTACATACAGGAGCCATCAGCAGCACAAAGAACCCTAAAAGATGACAGTAACGCAGTTAAGGAAGCAAAAGGAGCCTTCCACTCTTCTGCAATGGTTGTGGCAGAATCACAGTTAATAGAGTACTCTCACATAGTGAACTAGCTAAATCAAGCCAGATACCAGACCCAAATACAGTCTGCTTTGAAGAGAGGTCAATATGCTTCACTGCTAAGATCATCTGAATACGTATGGTGCTAAATGGGAGAGAAAACTCCATCTCAGCCAGATTTATCATCTTCCCCCATCACTCCTTAATTTGGCCCCTTCAAAATTGCAAAGGTGCATGAAGCTCTAACAATATTAGAGCTATGCCCTGTGAAACTGCATACATCCCTAATGGCTGGTTAAAGCCTAAGAACAACAACTATGCTCACTACCAATGGATATAGTTAATGTTTTCTCCAGAGAAGCATATCTGTCAAACATCTTGAAAAATGCAGTCCTCGGGTAGCCAACACTCAACATTTTTCCATGTCTCAGGCCTCTATAAGGACATCAGGCCCATATTCAAGTCCTTCCAGTGGTTCCCAATCAGCTTCTGATCCCAGTTTAAGCAATTAGTGCTCCAGCTATATCAAAAAACAAATCTTAATCTATGAACCTCTGTGGCAGCTGTGCTTCTATGGGACAATACAAATCTGAAAGGCCAGGATAAATTCTCATGAGAATAGGGGAGAAAGAATTCTCTGTTGACAGGATCTGCTATAGAACAGTCTATACTCCGACCATCTTTAGAAAATGTTGCAGAACCCTCCTCTTGGAGAAAGTCTTTTCATCACAAGTTATGCTCACAATTTAAAAAGCTATTTTATTCCTAAACACATCTCAGCATATACCCCAAGGGTACATCTACACTGCAGGCTAAAGTTGAGTTAAGATACGCAACTTCAGATATGTTAATTGCATAGTGGAAATCGAAGTAGCTTAACACGGCTTTAGGCGCTTAATGGGCTTGCTGTGTAGATGCATGCTCTGTTATTTTGAAATAAGCATGCAGTGTAGACATAGCCTAAAATGGAGAAGTGGCAGAAACTCCATGAAACCCATTAGAGTCTTCAATATTATTATTGATTTTTACAGGGAAGGTGCTCAGACACTAAGGCTACGTCTACACAAGCATGATTTTCCGGAAATGCTTTTAACGGAAAAGTTTTCTGTTAAAAGCATTTTCAGAAAAGCGCGTCTAAATTGGCGGGACGCTTTTCCACAAAAGCACTTTTTGCGGAAAAGTGTCCGTGGCTAATCTAGACAGGCTTTTCTGCAAAAAAGCCCCGATCGCGAAAATGGCGATCGGGGCTTTTTTGCGGAAAACAGTACTGTGCTGTTTACACTGGCCCTCTTGCACAAATGATTTGCGCAAGAGGGCTTTTGCCCGAACGGGAGCAGCACAGTATTTCCGCAAGAACACTGACGATCTTACATGAGATCGTCAGTGTTCTTGCGGAAATTCAAGCGGCCAGTGTAGACAGCTGGCAAGTTTTTCCTCAAAAGCAGATGATTTTGCGGAAAAACTTGCCAGTCTATACACAGCCTAAAGGGATAGAGAGCAATATAGTATCCTAAAATAGACCTATAGATAATTATAATTCATCCACCATTACTGTATTCACCTATTTCAACAGATACGATAGCTAGGTATTCATTAAGCATTTTACAAACACATATGGGCTGTGTCTACACTGGCACCTTTTTCCGGAAATGCTTAAAACGGAACAGTTTTCCGTTTTAAGTTTTTCTGGAAAAGGAGCGTCTACATTGGCCCCGCAGTCACCGTTATAACGATGCGCTTTTCTGGAAAATCACGTCTACATTGGTGGCGCGCTTTTCCGGAAAAGCAGAAGCCCGGAGCCATTTTGAAGAGGGCAAAGGCCACCAGACCTTTCCGGGGGCGGGGCCAGAGCGCCGTTCAGACACGTGCTTAAAGGGGTCTCGCCGGACAGCCGTTGGTCTCCTGTTCCCGTGCCTTGGGGCCTCTGCCAGGGACTGGCACCCTTTGCGGGGTCGGTGGCTGCCCTCTGAGTTTTGGGGACACCACCCTTTGGCCCCCATCTGCTTTTCCCTGAGTTTTGTTTTTTTTGCCCTGCTCTGTCTGCCATGGAGCCGTGGGTGGCCATGTGCCTGCTCGGGCCCCTGTTGGGGCTGTACAAGTGCCTGCTGCTGGAGGCTGGTGCCATGGTGTACATGTACCAGGAGGCAGAGATCGCCTTGGACTCCCTCACCAGGGAGGCCCTGACAACCATGTCGCATCAGCACCTCATCGTAGAGAGGCCCATCTGGAGAGCAGCACCGACTGGTGGGACCGGGTGGTCCTCGGACTATGGGACGACCAGCAATGGATCAGGAATTTCTGGATGAGAAAGCGGACCTTCCTGCAGCTGTGCACCTGGCTCACCCCCGCGCTGCAGAGAGCCGCCACCCGGCTGAGGGCAACCATCCCCGTGAACAAGCGGGTCGCCATCACGCTCTGGAAGCTGGCCACATCGGACAGCTACCGCTCAGTGGCACAGAAGTTTGGGGTGGGAAGATCAACCGTCGGAGTGATCGTCGTGGAGTTAAGTCCCAGGGAGTGGGGTTGGGGGAGGGTGCTGCACGTCAGGCCCAGGGACAGCAAGACTCCAGGCTGGGTCGCCCAGGGGTTTGGGCCGTCCCTCCCTTGCACAAGCCCGCTGGTGGTGGGGGTGGCCGTGGGGCGAGGGGGGCCCTGGTGTGTATGTGTGTATGTGTGTTTGAGGACAGAGGGAATCAAGGGGGGGCCCAAGGGAGTGCACACTCACCCCTGCCATATGTGATGTGTTCCCTTGTGTTTCTCTGCACCCTTCTGCAGGTCGTCCACGCCATCAACGACGTCCTGCTCCCGCGAATCATCCGCCTGCGCGACGTGGATGATACCATGGCCGGCTTCGCTGCCCTTGGGTTCCCCAACTGCGGGGGAGCCCTGGACGCCACCCACATCCCCATCTGGGCCCCAGAGCATCGAGCGGGCCATTTCATGAGCCGTAAGGGGTACTGCTCTATTGTTCTGCAGGCCCTCGTGGACCACCGGGGCCGCTTCGTGGACATGTACGGGGGCTGGTACAGCCGGGCACACGACGCCCGCATCCTCCGGAACTCTGCACTGTTTCGCAGGTTGGAGGCGGGCACCTACTTCCCTCGGCGGGACTTGACTGTCGGGGATGTGCCTATGCCCATCTGCGTCGTCGGGGACGCGGCCTACCCTCTGATGCCCTGGCTAATACGGCTGTACACGGGGCAGCCAGACCAGAACCGGGCCCAGTTCAATGACCACCTCAACCAGGCCCGAAACCCAGTGGAGCTCGCCTTTGGACATTTAAAAGCCCACTTCCGTTTTCTGCTCACCCGTCCCGAGATGGGTGAGCAGAATGCAACGGAGGTACTGGTCGTGTGCTGCGTGCTCCACAACATTGTGGAGCGCAGTGGGGAGGCCTTCCTCCCTGCATGGATGGCAGCCGAGGCACAGACCTTGGAACAGCCCGACACAGCTGCCATCCACCAGGCGCGCCAGGATGCGGTGTGCATCAGAGAGGCCCTGGTGGACATGTTTGCCGAAGCCCCGTAGTAGGGTCGCCTGGGTCTCCCCAGACTACTCCCTCCCATACCCTATCCTTCCCCACCCCCTCCCCTTACCTCCCTCCAAGTGTAAAGTGTCGGGTCAAAGCACATTGGCTGTCATCGTGACTGTTCGTTGGGTGCGTCGGGCTTAGGTAGGGTTTTTCTTTTTAGTTTAGGCTAGGGTTTAGGCCACCATCACCTGTCCTGAAGAACAGCCAACAGGATTCGGGGTTCGTGCGGAAGGCTCAAGTCAGTGTACCTGATTCCACTCATCTTCCGTCGAGGGATCTCCTGGCTGTTCCTCTCCTGAGGCCCGGAAGGACGAAAGGATTGAGGTGGCCAGCAACACTACCCAATTGTCCTCCCTGCGCCTAGACTATGTTTAATAATCTGTAGTGTGCATCTTTTAACCGTTCTTGCTTGTTAGCTATGTAAAATATAGTTTGTGGTTTACATTTTACTGAAAAGTCTCAGTATTTCTTTATGCACCACAAACCAATGACCACTTACAAAGGGCCCCCCTGGTGATAGAGTAAAGAAGCTGTTGTCCACAGTTTGTAACCCTGTTAAATTTAAGTGGCTAATTGGCATCTCAAATCATTTCTTACAGTTACTAGAGTAACACAAGAACCAACACAAGAATAAACTGAAAAATAGACAACTTTTTATTTACAAGCCGGGGGGGGGGGGAAGAGACCTTCACCTAGGACGGGGGGGGGGGAGACACCTTCAACTGGGATAGGGAGGGGCGGCCCCTGTGAGCGCTCCTCCAGGGGGGGACCTGCACATGCTGGGCAGACCACATCGGGGCAGCCTGCACGGGGAGGTGGCGAGGAGCAGGGGCAGGAGCTGGGATAGGAGCAGGGATAGCAGGGGGCATGCGCTGTGCTACGGGAGGGATGGGGGGGGGGCATGTGGTCCGGCCATGCCATAGTGAATGGCGGGCATGAAATGTGCTGTCAGCATGTCAAGCGAGCTGCACATCCCTCGGCACTCTTAGAGGAAGGCAGCCCAGCCCTCCTGCCGCCACTGCAGGTCCCCCTGCACCTGCTCGGCAATGGAGGCCTGGATTGCCTCCACGGCGTTCATGTGGCGGCGCAGAAGCGGGTCCCTCTGACGCAGCCTGCGCCTCCGGGGTTGGCCAGCTGGGGGTGCCGCTGCTGCCGCAGTGGAGGGCCTGGTGCTCGGTCCTGCTGCAGGGAAGAGAAGAAAGGATGGGTCAGTCAGGCAGACTGTCCCCACACCTCATGCCCTCCACCCCTGAGCCCAGGTGACCCCACAGTTGTGTGGCTTGGGCCCACTCAGTTCCCCTCCTGCCCCCGTGTTGTATGTTGGCAAGGAGGACGGCCCCTGGAGTAGGGTCCTCCTCCAGGGTATTGTAAGCACTGGTCTGTATCCTGGCCCCGTGGAGGGCGGGAGGGTGCTTGTGCTGCGTTCACCTGTGGAACTCCCTGCCAGTGGAGACTGTGAAAAGCTTTGGCTTAATCAGTGGTGTTTGACAGGGAGCGAGATGCATCCCCACACAGTGCCTAGGAGCACATCTGGCAGAGGCGGTCTGGGCTCTCAGATCCCCTCGCGTGGGATATCTCCTGAACGGAACCAGAGGAGTGACTGGGTGGGGGGGGTGTCCCATCCATGCAGCAAAACTCAGGGGCCCTTCTCCCTCCCACTATCCCTCCCGCAAGGCCCACTCGGAACATGTGTAGCCCAGGGACATGTGTGGCCACAGTGGGGACTTCCCTCGGGGAACCAGCCAAGGCACCGGGAGCAGACGAGGGACTGTGACGCTGTGGTTTTCCCAGGAGCAGCTGGCTGTGCCTCACAGCCAGGCATGGGACAGTGTGCCGTTCTCCGTGCTGCACCCTTGGCGGAGGTGCGGGCTCTGGGCTGAGTCCCTGGAGCCCTGGCCAGTTCCAGCCGGCATCCACCCTTCCCCCTGGTCCCGCCAAATGTGTGTGAGCAGCACGGTCCCAGGCGTGCCCTGTAGCTGCCTGCCGCGCCAGGTGCCGCTCGGTCACCAGGCTGCACGTGGTTGTACGTGCTGCTTGCTTTCTCATGCTACGCAGCGTGCAGCTCACGTGGCCTGAGTGACATGCTCTTCCCCTCTCCCCTCCGGGCGCCTGGCTCTCCCCCCCCCCGCCCTTTGGGGATGCAAACTGCTAACACTCACCAGTGGGTTCCTCCCCGGCCTCGGAGGAGCTGCTGGAGGGGGCCTGCTGGGTGGCAATGTTGTCCTCCTCTCCAGTCGCCATGCCACCGCTGTCCTCTCCCTCCTCCGGCTCGGTGGGTCGGATGATGGGGGGGGCGCTGGCAGGTGTCCACTGGGACTGGCAGACCTTGTGGGGCTGGCTGGCCCAGAAACGTATTCATCCTCTCATAGTAGGGGCAGGCATCTGGTCCTGCCCCCCTCCCCTCGCTGGCCTGCATGTACCCCAGCCGCAGCTCCTTCACCTTGGAGCGGACCTGCTCACAATTGCGGCTGGGGTGTCCCTGTTGCGCAAGGTTGTCGGCCATCTGGGTGTAAATGTCAACATTGCGTTGGCGTGAATGCAGGTCATGGAGACCCTCCTCCTCCTGCCAGAGGTCCAGGAGGGACTCCAGCTCCCTGGGGGTCCAGGATGGGGCCCGGCGTTTGCGGCCCCTGGGGGCCTCCTGAGCTGGGGGTGCAGGTGGCTCACCACCCTGAGCTGCCATGCTGGGCAGCACAGCGGCACGTGGCAGAGCTCAGGCAGCAGGGTCTGCGGCACGCTCCTGCCACGTGCGCCCAGCTGCCTCCGAGCTCTTTAACAGCTCGGGTTACCAGGAAGTCCAGGGCTCCTACGGGGTCTCACGGCATCCAAACCGCTTTTTTCCGTTTCTTCTGCTTTTCCGGAAAAGCTGTCTACACTGCGGGAGCAGCGTAGCTTTTCCGGAAAAGCGGCTGATTTTGTACAGTACAGCATCGTTGCTTTTCCGGAAATTCAAGCGGCCAGTGTAGACAGCTCGCAGCTTATTCCGGAAAAAGTGCCCTTTTCCGGAGGGTCTTATTCCTACTTTGAAGTAGGAATAAGACCCTCCGGAAAAGGGCACTTTTTCCGGAGGATCGGGGCCAGTCTAGACGCTCTTTTCCGGCTCTTTTTTAAAAGCCGGAAAAAAGGGGCGGACATTTTTATTTAAATGCCGCGGGGGATATTTAAATCCCCCGCGGATTTCCCTACGACGACTGGTGAAATTTACATGCCCCTTCCGGAAAAGGGGCCAGTGTAGACGTAGCCATGATGTATAACTAAGAGCCCAGATGCTTTCAAAACCTGGTGAAGGAATGCATGTATAGTATATTAGATCAATAACATAAATACAAATGGCTGCTAGTAAACTACATCAATTCTACCTTTTAGATTTGTGCTCATTATTTTTCTATTATTATTATTATTATTTTATTTTATTAATAATAATAACAATAATTAATAATAATATAATTAAAGTCTCCCTATCTGCTGCTAAAGTTGCAATGAACTACTTCTAAGTAAACACTCTTGTTTTTTCCTCCCCACAAGGTTTAAACACTTGAGATCTTTGATGCCCTTCAAAGGTTGGAAACATTCACAGACTGTTAAGTTTCAGTGTTTCTCAAGAAAATCACAAGTACCTATTATTCTAAATCTAATCATAGTGAGGGGGTAAACAAACCTCTCCAAATTTCTGTTTCAATCTTTGTTGATGAACATCACAATACTTGGAATAAAGATTTAAATGAATCACTGTACACATGTTACTCCTCATGAAAGGCACTAGGCATTCCAGAATACCTGAAAACAAGTAACATTTAACCCATTTAGACTTGAGACATCTCTGGAAGTGAATCTGAAGCGGAAGGAATATGCCAAGTAGCTTTTTCTTGATTCCCAAAGGCCAACAATCCAAGGTACTCTTATAGCAACAAATAATGTAATAAAATTAATTTAGAATGGAAGAATTCATCCTAAAAATGCCATCTATGTGAAATAACCTTCTAAAGCAGTAGTTCTCAAACTTTTTGGCCCATGGCCTACCCGGCTCAATGGAAACCTCTCTGTGGATCACCAGATGCTAATGGAAACTCACCATTAATTACATAATTATGCCTGAGCTATTTTGCTAGTGCTTCAACTATGGAGAATGATTTAAACAGATTAAGTGTTTTAAATTTCTCATGTTAGTTTATCAGACTTCATTTTAAATAAAATAAAATATTAATTTATGTCCAACACAAAAGATTTCAACATTTTCTTTATTTATGGTAGGGGTGGGAAACCTTTTTTGGGTCGGTAGCCACTGACCCAGAGAAAAATCAGTTGGAGACCACACAAGTGAGAAGCAAAAAAACTCCTTCCCCCCACCTTCACTGATGTGGCCCCCAACTAAGACAGTAGGGGTAGGGTGTCTGGGTAGGAGGGAGGGTGCAGGAGCAAGGGAGGGTGTAGGAGCAAGCTGGGGGTGCAGGGTCTTGGCAGGGCAGGGGAGTGAGTAGGTCTGGGCATGAAGGGGGTACTTACTTGGTTCACACCACTGTTGCTCTCAAGCACCACCTCCCACAGCGGGAAAAGGATCTGGACAGCGCATCATTGCACTGATGTTTCCCAAGTGGGGAGACCATGTTGCAACTCCAGCCTTGCTCAGAGGGTGTGCCAGGGGGTGGGAGGTGAAGAAAGGCCGAACCTTTTCCCCCAGACCCGCCTCATAGAGAGAGGTGGTGACTGACAGCACATGGAGCCACTTGCTCTGCCTTACTCTGCAACCTGGGTCCGGCAGGGAAGGATGAGCCTTTCTTCACCATCACCTCTCCCAATGTGCATCCTCAGAGCAGCAAGATGGAGCTGATGCTCCAGCCTCACAACTGCACAGCAACCACAAGGCTGGAACAGCAGAGTGGGCTCCCTGCTGCATGGTGGAGGGGAGTGGGCTGAGCTCAAGCTGTAAGGTGGTTGCAGACTGCACTTTGAGAACCACTGCTCTAAAGTAGATAGGCCAGAAGTGGCAGTTGTTTGACTGAGGCTGAATGATGTTTGATAGAGATTTCTAGTTTCACTTTGCTTTAGATTGCTTCACGTGTCATACACTGTAATTGTCATAGGAAGAGGAAGGCATATTTTAATGCATCAACAGTTAAGAAAATCATAAGGCTTTTTATTAGCTGCTAGCTATCTTTCAGACCATATATCATTCATTTTGAATTATTATCATGGAGCCTCTCTTGGAGTCTGCATATCCTGATGCTATGCAGCTTGACAATAAATTGTAAATTCATAATAAATTACATGATCAAAATAGCAGCACTGCATAAGGTGATGAAAAAAGCTCCCCAGGATCTATACCAGAAGCAGTTTCCTTGTGTGTCCTCCAAGTTTAGAAAGTAAACACAAGCAATAACCTTGTTATTGCTATGAGTATTTATATTAGACACATAGATCACTGAGTTGCCTTCACAACTTGGCAAATGAAGATACAGAGTCACAGAACACTAGAACTGGAAGGGACCTTAAGGTCATAAAGTCTAGTCCTCTGCCTTCATGGAAGGATCAAATACCATCTAGATCATCCCTGATAGATGTTTATCTAGCCTATCTCCAATGATGGAGATTCCACAACCTTCCTAGGCAGTTTATTCCCGTTTTTAACCACCCTGACAGTTAGGAAGTTTTTCCTGATCTCTGACCTAAAACTCCCTTGTTGCAATTTATGCTCATTGCTTCTTGTCATATCCTCACAGTTAAGGAGAAGAGGTATCTGGTATAACCATTCTGCTTGCAGTGTTCTACTGATATAGTGAAAGACATCATTTAACAAGAAGTATTCCCATTCTGCCTGATGCATCATGAGAATTCCATTAGCACAGGAAAGGGAGTTCTTCTAGGGAGCCCATCCAATAGAGGTGCCTGAGGTTATGAAAGTCCACAGCTGAGAGAGTGGGACAGCTGATGAACAACAGCTTTTTCACTCATAAATTTCCCACTCAGATGTTCTCACAAATCTCAAGTCACGAACAAAATGTTATCGAAATGTTATCCTCCATCCCCCTTCTGTTCTGAAATGTGATTTGTCCTTTTCATATGTGTTCATATTTTTTAATTGTATCCTTTGGTATATATGGTTGTGACAATTTTCTTCCACTATTTGATCTGAGGAAGTGGGTCTGGCCCACGAAAGCTCATCATCTAATAAACCATCTTGTTAGTCTTTAAAGTGCTACACAGTCCTATTTTTTTTGTTTCAGCTGCACCAGACTAACATGGCTACATTTCTACCACTATTCTACACGTGGGGTCTGTCATGGCTCTCTCGCTGGCTGCTGTCTTTCATGTGGATCTTTCTGCACTCCAACATGAGAGAAGCACTTCACCCTGCTGCCTGGAGTTTTTAGCACAGGAGAAGGGGAGCAGTGGAGTTGGCAAGTGTGGTCAGGACAGTGAGCACTGCAGTTGCAAGATGCCTCCATAGGTCAGTTATTCTGAATTATCAGCAGCAGAGTATCTACACTAATGCTATTTCTAAATAACTATTTCAAAATTAGCATTATTCCCCAAGAAAAGCAGGAATACAGATTTTGAAATAACCAGCCCACTATTTCAAAATAACAGGCTTGGTAGTGTGGATGCTTCCCTTATTAATTGGACCTAAGGGAGGTTATTTTGAAATAACTCCCTAGTGTAGACCAGGGCTAAGCTGCTACAGGACCACTCAATTTTCAAGCTTTTTTATGCATAGAAATCTCTGTCAATGGAGACGTATCATGACCTATTTCATATCAGGAATGTCTCTGAATATTTTCTGTCCAACGTGTACGTAGCTATACAGACCTCTTTCCTAAGGATGAATAAACTGGACAGCAATTATTGGCTACCTTACATCTGTTTCTAAGAGGTTTTCTAGGCTTTTGATTTAATCAAATGTATGTGTGACATAATTT